>NC_138769.1:61435808-61943308 GCF_965119305.1 Pelophylax lessonae | reverse complement strand
TTGCTTCATTGATCTTTCCCTTGATCCTGACTAGTCTCCCAGTTCCTGCCGCTGCTTCATTGTAGGGATGGTATGGGCCAGGTGATGAGCAGTACCTGGTTTCCTTCAGACATGATGCTTGCCATTTAGACCTAAGAGTTCAATCTTTGGTTCATCAGACCAGAGAATTCGGTTTCTCATAGTCTGAGAGTCCTTCAGGTGCCTTTTAAAACTCCAGGTGGGTTGTCATGTGCCTTTTAATGAGGAGTGGCTTCTGTCTGGCCACTCTATCATACAGGCCTAATTGGTGGAGTGCTGCAGGGCTGGATGTTCATCTGGAAGGTTCTCCTCTCTCCACAGAGAAATGCTGGAGCTCTGTCAGACTGACCATCAGGTTCTTAATCATAAATTACACTTTATATTCCATGAAGTAGGCTGCAAAAACACACAGGAGGGCATAAACACCTCATGCATTACCATAGATAAGGTTTTTTTTTTGACACACAAGACAAATGGATACTCACAGATAGATTCAAAAAGCATATATCACAATTGCTTCAGCCAGACACAATGTGCCAGTCATAGGACCAAACCTGTTTGGATGGCTGACACATTTCAGGGGACATACCCCCTTTCTCAGAGCTAGCTGGAGTACCCATTTTTCTTGCATGTCAAAATAAACGTGTCTATGGTAATGCACGAGGTGTTTTCACTCCCTGTGTGTTTTGTGCAGTTTGTAGAAGATTCCCCAGACTGAGGAGGCATTGCGCCTTGAAGCACTGTGGAAGTGAAAACCCCTGGATTTAGTGCCGGGGTGTTTTTGGGAGAATTTCTATGAGGTGGGACCTATATTAAATAAAAGCCTGTTGACTGTTTTGAAATTTCTTAATTAGTAGGTTGTAAGCTCCAACGAGCAGGGCCCTCTGATTCCTACTGTATTGAATTGAATTGTAACTGTACTGTCTACTCTAACATTGTAAAAACGCTACGCAAACTGTTTGAGCTATATACAGTGGGGAAAATAATTATTTGATCCCCTGCAGATTTTGTAAGTTTGTCCACCTACAAAGAAATGAAGGGTAAACCAGAAAAAAATACATAAAACAAATGCTATAAATTAAGTTGCAGTTCAGTGAGTAAAATAAGTATTTTATCCCCAAGCAAAACATGACTTAGTACTTGGTGGAGAAACCGTTGTTGGCAACAACAGAGGTAACACATTTCTTACAATCGTGATTATGTTTGCACACATCTCAGGAAAGATTTTGGTCCACTCTTCTTTACATCTCTTCTCTAAATCCTTAAGGTTTCTTGGTTGTCTCTTGACAACTAGAAGTTTCAGCTCCCTATATAAATTTTCTATAGGATTAAGGTCTGGAGACCTTAATGTGCTTCTTCTTGAGCCACTCCTTTGCTGCCTTGGCAGTATGTTTTGGGTCATTGGCATGCTGGAAGACCCATCCATGACCTATCCTCAGTGTTCTGGCATAGGGAAGAAGTTCGAGTTAATGCCAAAGAGCTCTATTTTGGTCTCATCTGACCACAACACTTTCTCCCAATCTTTCTCTAAATCATTTAGATTTTCATTGGCATGACTGTACATGTGCTTTCTTGACACGGGGGACTAGCCATGTTTGGAGGCAGAAAAATGCTGACTATGAATCTAAGAACATCATCCCTACAGTCAAGCACGGAGATGAAAACATTAAGCTTTGGGGCTGTTTCTCTGTTAAAGGTACAGACTGACTTTGCCAATGGACGGGGCCATGTATTGTAAGATCTTGAATAAGAACCTTCTTCCCTTAGCCAGAACACTGAAGATGGGTTGTGGATGGGTCTTTCAGCATGACAATGACCCAAAACATACCCCCAAGCCAACAAAGGTGTGGCTCAAGAAGAAGCACATTAAGGTCATGGAATAGCCTAGCCAGTCTCCAGACCTTAATCCTATAGAAAATTTATGGAGGGAGCTGAAACTTCAAGTGGCCAAGTGACAGCCAAGAAACCTTTAGGATTTAGAGAAGATCTGTAAAAAAGAGTGAACCAAAATTCCATGACTAAGTCTTGTTCTGCTTGGTGATCAAATACTTATTTTACTCATTGAACTGCAACTCAATTTATAACGTTTGTATCATGTGCTTTTTCTGAATTTTTGGATTTATATTCTGTCTCTTTCATTTTAAAATACACCAAATAATTATTTTCCCCACTGTAAATCCTTTATTATAATATTAATAATAATAATAGCCCACTGTACTCAGAAATACAATATGAGAGAGGCAGTGGTGCATTTTTGTATGAGCATGAATGCTCATATGTGTTATGAGGCTTTATTTGTGTTAACCTTAGAAGAAAATAAGGTATCTCATCAGGCAGATCACTTGCAAACATCTGAAGGTCATCTAATGCCCATGATTAGCCTTGGAAATGTTTCCAAAAAGACAAAATAGGCACACGTCCTGTAATAAAGAATGTGAAGGTGCTAAAATCCTGATTTCAGGTTTACATCTACCTTAAAAGTGTAACCCCACTAAATCTAAGATTAGCCAGTGTTGTGGTAGGGGGAAAAGCTTAAAAATGCAGAACAAATTAAATTTGTTTTTTTAAATAATAAATTAAAAATAGTCTGTGCAGCAACTGAAATGTGGATTTTCCCTTTAATTCATGGCACCTACTTAAAAGGAATTATTTAGGCCAATGTAAGTTTTTTTTCTGCTAGTAAAATCACTGTTTCAGTTTCAATATTGTCAATGTAAAATAACATGCTTTCTTTTTTTTTTTTAGACCATCAAATCTACTATTAGATCAAAACAATATTGACTTTCCCACATACCGATCCGCCGGAGACTGGCTCGATGGTATGCAGTCCGGACAGTGCAAGGACATTTTATCGGGAGTTTGCTACAGCTCCTGCGAAACAATTGCAAAAATTTCCTTAGAGTAAGTCAATATTATTTATGTTTTATTTTGAATCAATAATGTTTGTGATTAAGCATAGTGGAAACCATCTTACAATAGAACTGTGTAATTGCAGCCTAACGTGGTTGCAAAGGTATTTTTTTTTTTTAAATAACAAACATGCTATACTTTCCTTTTATCGCACAAAGCGGACCCGACCTCTTCTTTTCAGGTTCCCCGCTAGCACTCCTGGTTCCACCTCTATGTCCAGTGCCCCCATAGGAAGCCACTTCCCATGCGGAAACTTGTGCATGCTCGCTTCTGAGCCCCAACTCAACCCTCACCCCACTCCCTTGTCACTGGCTTTAAATGACAGCAGTGGAAGCCAATGGCTCCCAGTGCCCCAGCAAAGCCAGTGAGACCCATAAGTGAAGGGAGAGAGGGGCTGCAAACATGCACTGAACTGGATCAAATTAAGGGCTCAGGTAAGTAAAGGGGGGGATACTGAGGCCTAAATATTTTTAACCTTCATGCAAGGAATTCATTAAGGTAAAAACTATTTAGGCTTTAGAACCACTTTAACGTACTAAGAACAATCCAGATTCCTGAAGTCACCTCTATTTCCCTTGCTGCATAGTTGGCCCAGTTAAGGACTTAAAGCATACCAAAGTCAAAGGCTTGCTGTGAAGACTCGCAACGCTTTAGGCTTGTTGGAGGCAACCCTTAGCAACTCATAGGAAAGGCACAAGTAGCTATTGGATCTTCAGTAACTTGGAGGAGGAAGAGGGCAGGGAGGCAGTCGTAATCAAACAGTGGAGAAAGATGGAGAATGGGCTTTGTGCATCCCAACTGTCTGGGCATGGTAAAAACATATGGGGTAATATTCTGAACTATGGGATACCCAAGAGAACAGTCCAGTCAGTCTACGTAGTCTATGTCTTTAAGGTTTTGAACCACGTCTTCTTCTATGATCTTGAGATTGGTCAGTTAAGTTGCCCACTCCTTCATTGTAGGGTGAGAGGTTGATTCCCAGTGTCATAATATCACATACCTTGCAGCTAGAAGGAAAACATGGAGCAAACCCTTCTTTTCATGAATAATTTATTTTAAAATAAACCTGTCATTCAGGGAAATATTTGGGCCTACCATTTTTTCTTCTAAAAATGTTAAAGTATGTAGATAGTCAGAAAGTTTTCTTTCAGTTTTGGATAGAGTAGAGAAAAGTTAAATTCACTTTAATTTTATTTTATGCTCTCTATGTCTCATTGGGGAGATCGTTTCACTGCCTGTCCCCAAAATGCAACAGAAAGTAAGAAGAAATCTCTACAAAATGAGTTATCATTGAAATAGATGCTCACAATGGAAGTTTAATCCCTCTCTCTGGTTCTGTTGACAGCTATAACATTTTGGATTTCTAATCACTTCTGGCTCAGTGAGATTGGTCACCGGGACAATTAGAGAGATTGAATCTACCCAACGAGGGGAATAGACAATGAAAAAAAAAAACTTGACAGGGTTTCTTATTTATCCCTTATCATTCTTAACAGTTTTGTCTATATATGCAATTTAATTGTCTGGCTTTCATGCTTATCCACTTGCTTCAGTAATTTCAGAAGCCAGGTCCTCTGCTTGCTTGTTCCAGATTAGGAACTTAAACATTTGAATCCAGGTGGCCAATATGACAGCCAAACAACTACGATTTTTTAGGGAAAAACTCAGCAATCGCAAGCTTCATGTTTTTGACAGGTTTCCTTTAAAGTGATGCAATTTACAAATATATATGGAAAAGCTCTACAATATAAGAGATACTAGGCTCTATATTTATATTTGCTGTGAAGATATGAAATTAGGCCTACTGCACGTTATCAGCCATTTTAGGCTAAAGGGGGCTTATCAAAGTCTGCCTAAAGTGTCCTTCAAAGGGAATACTAAGCAGTATGTTAGATGTGTGGAAATAAATGCTTTTGCCAGGATCAAACTTGAGCTCAAAATTGTTATTTTTTAAAAAGCTCTAGCTATTTCTTTTACATATAGAAAAGCAATTTTATATATATATATATATATATATATATATATATATATACAGTATCTCACAAAAGTGAGTACACCTCTCACATTTTTGTAAATATTTTATTATAACTTTTCATGTGACAATAATGAAGAAATAACACTTGGCTACAATGTAAAGTAGTGAGTGTACAGCCTGTATAGCAGTATAAATGTACTGTTCCCTCAAAATAACTCGACACACAGCCTTTCATTTCTAAACCGCTTGCAACAAAAGTGAGTACACCCCTAAGTGAAAATGTCCAAATTGGACCCAATTAGCAATATTTCCTTCCCGATGTTATGTGACTCATTAGTGTTACAAGGTCTACGGTATGAATAAGGAGCAGGTGTGTTCAATTTGGTGTTATCGCTCTTACTCTCTCATACTGGTCACTGGTAATTGAACATTGCACCTCATGGCAAAGAACTCTCTGAGGATCTGAAAAAGAATTGTCTCTCTACATAAAAATGGCCTAGGGCAGTGATGGCGAACCTTGGCACCCCAGATGTTTCGGAACTACATTTCCATGATGCTCAACTACACTGCAGAGTGCATGAGCATCATGGGAAATGTACTTCTAAAACATCTGGGGTGCCAAGGTTCCCATCACTGGCCTAGGCTATAAGAAGATTGCCAAGAATCTAAAACTGAGCTGCAGCATGGTAGCCAAGACCATACAGTGGCTTAACAGGACAGGTTCCTCTCAGAACAGGCCTCGCCATGGTCGACCAAAGAAGTTGAGTGCATGTGCTCAGCCTCAAAGGCAAAGGTTGTCTTTGAGAAATAGATGTATGAGTGCTGCCAGGTTTGCTGCAGAGGTTGAAGGGGTGGGGGGGTCAGCCTGTCAGTGCTCAGACCATATGCTGCATCAAATTGGTCTGCATTGCTGTCATCCCAGAAAGAAGCCTCTGCTAAAAATGATGCACAAGAAAACCCGCAAACAGTTTGCTGAAGACAAGGTTAAGGACATGGATTACTGGAACCATGTCCTGTGGTCTAATAAGACCAAGATACATTTATTTAGTTCAGATGGTGTCAGCGTGTGTGGTGGCAACCAGGTGAGGAGTACAAAGACAAGTGTATCTTGCCTGCAGTCAAGTATTGTGGTGGGAGTGTCATGGTCTGGGGCTGCATGAGTGCTGCCGGCACTGGGGAGCTACAGTTCAGTGAGGGAACTATGAATGCCAGCATGTACTGTGACATACTGAAGCAGAGCATGATCCCCTCCCTTCGGAAACTGGGCCTCAGGGCAGTATTCCAACATGATAACGACCCTAAAGACACCTCCAAGATGACCACTGTCTTGCTAAAGAAGCTGAGGGTCTGGTCAAGCATGTCTCCAGACCTAAACCCTATTGAGCATCTGTGGGGCAACCTCAAATGGAAGGTGGAGGAGCTCAAGGTCTCTAACATCCACCAGCTCTGTTATGTCCTCATGCAGGAGTGGAATAGGGCTCTAGTGGCAACCTGTGAAGCTCTGGTGAACTCCATGCCCAAGAGGGTTAAGGCAGTGCTGGAAAATAATGGTGGCCACACAAAATATTGACACTTTGAGCCCAATTTTGATATTTTACCTTAGGAATGTACTCTCTTTTGTTGCCAGCGGGTTTCCCCCCGCCCCCAGCCCCCGCCCACCAATAGAGCTTTCTTTTGGTGGTACTTGATCACCTCTGGGATTTTTATTTTTTGCGCTATAAACAAAAAAAAGCAACAATTCTGAAAAAAAAAAACAATATTTTTCACATTCTGCTATATAACATTCCCAAAAAAAAAAAATGTAATATCAAAATTGTTCATCCTTTTAGGCCAATTTGTATTCTGCTACATACTTTTGGTAAAAAAAAAATCGCAATAAGCGTATTTTGATTGGTTTGTGTAAAAGTTATTGCGTCTAAAAACTAGGGAAAGATTTATGTCATTTTTATTTATTTTTTTATATTTTACTAGTAATGGTGACGATCTGCGATTTTTAGCAGGACTGCAACATTGCAGCAGACAGATCGCACCCCTAACTGACCTTTTTGACACTTTTGGGGAAACAGTGACATTACTACAGTAATCAGTGCGATCGCGGATGCCCGGCGGCCCCGTGCATGGTGAGGGCCCCCGAGTGAGGGCGGAAGCGCCTGTAACTGGTTAATGGCTGTGTGTTGAGTTATTTTGAGAGGACAGAAAATTTACACTGTTATACAAGCTGTGCACTTACTACTTTACATTGTAGCAAAGTGTAATTTCATCAGTGTTGCCACATGAAAAGATATAATAAAATATTTACAAAAATGTGAGCCGTGTACTCACTTTTGTGACATACTGTATATATATATATGTATATAGTTTAATTTAATGGCCCTTATAAAACTACCCCAGTCATTGTGGACACCTCAGAAAACCCTGCAAATTACCCATCATGCTCCATTCTGGTAACTAGCTTTCCTGGTGCCTCCATGGCAGCATACCAATGATAGAGCTCCGCCTCGACTCCTCCCTCAGGGCTAGTGCATAGCATAAAAGACAAGAAGGTCCCTTCCCCCAGCATTCTCCTTTTTTTCCTCATACCTCTGGAACTGGTGAAGAGTTAGCAGTATGTCCCTACCTCTGCCTTACTTAGTTTGGCAGCTTCCGCTGGGTTCAGCCTCTCCCAGACGCAGTCCCTGCTCTTGGGTCGCTCATAGCACTAATAAGGCAGGGAACCCCTTCTGTGGATCTTTTGGGGTCAAAGCAGAGTTTCCTCATAGGAACGCAGTCTGCAGTTTCTGGAAAATTATGGATGAGTCGTTTCTGCAAAACAGCCGGGTCAGGTTTTCCCTTTATTTTATCTGTTTCATTTATATATTTCACTGGTTTCTTTAAGGCTACTGTATGTGTTATCAATGTCTTATTTTCCATTTCTCCCCTTTTTTCAGGTTACTGTCACTAAATGATGTTATTTGTAAGGCATATTTTGTTATTTTTTTTTTTTTTCTTCCTTATATTCTGGTAGTAATGCGTTTTTCTAGGGGTTTGTCCTTTTTCCCAAAAAGTTACCTCTTAAGCTGGATACACACTGTGCAACTTTTGTTGTCAGATTTCCTTTAGATTTGTCTTTTCTGTGTGGTGCAGGGGCCTGCCTGATTGCATGCAGGTTGGGGGTGTTTAGGTTTGGCCTCATGTTATATGGTTTTGGTAGGTCTGGAGGAAAAAATCTAAAGAAAATTGTATAGTGTGTTAGTCGCCGGCCATGTTTGTTGGGGGAAAGCAGTGCTCGCTTTCCCTAAAGCAATCAAGGTAAACTATGAGCAGCAGTTTTGTCCATTAGGCTCTCCCTTTTCCTAATTAAAGATATAAGGAGGCATCTTGCTGGGATCTGCCTCTATGAGAAGATCTTCAAGTGCTCCTTTCCCTGCCCTTAGGTAAAGTAAATTTTTATTTAAAATCTGTACAGGTATATCTGTGGGTATAGTTGTGCAGCTATGTATGTATGTATATATATATATATGTATGTGTATATATATATGTGTGTGCGTCTATGTATATGCGTGTATGTATGGGTATCTGTCTTGTATAGGTCTGACAGTTTTATTCCCTCTCTCTTTTCTTTTTCTTCATCC
The DNA here is from genome assembly GCF_965119305.1 of Pelophylax lessonae. NCBI lineage: Eukaryota > Metazoa > Chordata > Amphibia > Anura > Ranidae > Pelophylax > Pelophylax lessonae. The sequence goes on along the minus strand of NC_138769.1, from coordinate 61,934,794 downwards.
CTATTGTCTTTAAAAAAAAAAAAAAATGGGGATTTTTTGTCTCTGTCTCTCTCTCTCTCTCTCTCTCTCTCTCTCTCTGCCTCTCTCTCCTGACCCTGCTGCTCGTAAGCCATCATGAGTCACTCATCTCATGCAAAAGATCCTCACACTTCTGATAGGTATGGGACCAACTTTACGTGAGTATTAAAAAAAAAAAAAAAAAAAAAAAGAGAGCATGTGCCTTTGAGTGATGGGAATTTTCCCTCTCTCACCAGCCCTGCCCATTCCAAGAGATCGGAGAAATCTTCAAGATATCGAGATGACGAGAGTCCATATAGATTCCGATCCTCACAACATAGATCTGGAAGATCAAGATCAAGGAGGCGGGACTATTCCCCATCTCCCCCTCCTCATACTTCCAGGAAGAAATGCTGGGCTTGTGGCGCAAATCCCCTCCCGGATAAATTAGTCTGCAAGGACTGCTTGAGAGATTATGCGGCCAATCGGGAGCAGGAAAGCAAACAAGTAGTAGACTTGATCAAACAGTCGGTTTAGGGATTCAATTTCAGAGCATTGGCTCCGACCCAATCTGTTTCCGAATCTTCTGCTCATGTTCCAGATACCGAAAGGCCCTGTCCCTCTGCAACTATTACTCCTTTACATCCGGTAGAGCATCCAGCCAGGGAGTCAGACTCGGTGGGATCTTCAGATGAACGGGATCCATCTGGGTTCCAGTATACCTTGGTTCAGCCCTTCATTCAGGCGGTCAAAGAAGCTATTGCCTGGGAGGAGGTAGAAGATCACACTCCTCAAAAATCCAAATCCTATTTTCCATTCCTTAAAAGGAAACAGATCTATTTCCCTTTAATGGGAGAAATTAAGGAGGGATGTCCCAAAGGAGGACATAATCAAAGCCCTGGAAGAGCTCAAGATTTTGGCAGATTTTGTGGGAGAAGCAGCAATTGATACCATCCGCTGCTCAGCCAGAGCTATGCTCCATTCTGTGATGGCAAAAAGAGCTTTATGGCTTAAACCATGGATAGCTGATCCTGCATCCAAACAGAACTGGTGCAAGATTCCATTTGATGGGAAAAATTTGTTTGGGGAACAACTAAATACAGCCATCTTTAGAGTGTCGGGCGGAAAATCGGGCATGCTTCCACAAGACAGAAGGGCTCGCAAGTCAAGGCCATTTACAGCAAGATTCCATCCATCTAATGTGCGGGATTACAGACAGCCAAAACAGGCCAGAGAGGGCAGGAGACCCTGGAGAGGCACTCAAGCTTCCTTCCTAAATTCCAGAAAAAATAAAGTCCTTACCGCTCCCCAAGAGGCGCCAACACCTTTTTGACGCCAACTTAGCCTTGTCCCTCCCAGTGGGGGCCAGGCTAAAACAATTTTTCCAATCTGGGCAAGCCACTGCCAGGATCCTTGGGTTCTATCGACTATTCGTTAGGGCCATTTTTGGAGTTTTTTGGGTCATCCTCCTCAAGATTCGTTCCAACAGACAACGTGGCCGACCTCCCATGAAAAGGCACAAGCACTGTCTCATTTCCTGTCATCTCTCCAGCTTCAGAAAGCGGCAGTTCCTGTTCCCTCGGAAGAGCGCTTCAAGGGATTCTATTCTACCCTTTTTCTGGTCCCAAAGAAAACAGGAGGTTGGAGACCTGTTATAGACCTAAAGAAGCTAAATCGACACATTATTCTCAAAGTTCAAAATGGAGTCCCTGCAAACGATTATCCATGCCATCCAGCCAGGGGACTGGATGATCTCTATAGATCTGCAGGATGCGTATTTGCATGTCCCTATTCTCCCCTCTTTCCAAAATACCTGAGAGTCGCAGTGGGACAATTGCACCTCCAATTCCAAGCCCTTCCCTTCGGCTTGTCCACCTCTCCACGAGTTTTCACAAAGATACTGGTCTCATCCCTGGCTCCACTTCGAGAGAGGTCTAAGAGTCTACCACTATTTAGACGATATCTTGCTTCTGGCCTCCAACCCAAACCAGCTCATAGTCCACAAGGAAATGTTAATGCAGGAATTAACGGAAATGGGATGGTTGATAAACCTACAGAAGAGCCAGTTAATACCTACTCAAGAGATGATTTATCTGGGCGCCTTATTCAACACGAAACAAAGTTCAGTTTCGTTGCCTCCTCAGAAGAGGGAAGCCATTATTCAGAAAATGATCCAAGTTCGGCGATGTTCTTTCCTGACAGCATCTCAATGCATGAGTCTAATAGGCACTATGTCGGCCTGCATCCCTTTAGTCCCCTGGTCTCACTGGCATCTGAGGCATTTCCAAGTAGCCTTTCTGGCACAGTGGAAGAGACTACATCTTTCCCAAAAGATCAGTCTGTCATTGTCAACAATCAGAAGCCTACACTGGTGGACAGATGCAACAATTCTTTCCAAATCGCATCACATCGGCTCTTCCTCATGGATCACAATTACGTTCGATGCCAGCGGACAGGGCTGGGGAGCCCATTGCGGGGAGACAAGGGTACAGGGAAGGTGGCCTTTCCCTACCAACGGGGTTGTGTCGAATATCCTAGAAATCAGAGCGGCTTTTCAAGCATTGTTAGCCTTGACTTCCATCATCAAGGGTCAGAGAGTGTTACTGCGTCTGGACAACAGAGCAGCAGTGTCTTATCTTCAGAGACAAGGGGGCACACACAGCAGATCCCTTCTCAGGGAAGTGGAGCCAATACTCTTATGGGCAGAGAAGAATCTCCTCGGCCTGAAAGCTGTGTATCTTCCAGGCACTTTGAATATGGAAGCAGATATGCTGTCCAGGAACTTCACGGACAGCAACGAGTGGTCTCTACACCCCCACATCTTCCAGTAGATAGTCAATCTCTGGGACTATCCTCAGGTACATTTGTTTGCCTCTCCGAGCAACAAGTTGACCCGTTTCTTCTCCCGCTTTCCTCACCCATCGGCCGAAGCAGTGGACGCTCTGGTATGCCCATGGGTCTTCAAGACGGCTTATGCCTTTCCACCTCGCCCACTGATTGCGAGTTTTCTCTCAAGACTTCTGAAGGAAGAAGTCCAAGTCTTGGCAATACTACCCTAATGGCCGAAGAGACCATGGTTCCCTCTAGCCATGTATCTCAGCCTGGAACCGCCGACAAGGATCCCCTCCTTTCCTCACCTGTTATCCCAAGGCAGGATCTTTCACCCGAATCCCCACAAGCTGGACCTTCGGGTTTGGAAGCTGAAAGGCAGAGGTTTGAAAACCTAGGATGCTCCGCAGAGGTCATCTCTACCCTTCTAGGAGCAAGAAAGCCTTCCACAAACACAGTATACAATAAAATCTGGAACAAGTTTCAAACCTTTGCTTCTGGAAAAGGATTCAACCCCATCTCTCCTTCTACGATTGACGTCCTCAGTTTTTTACAGACGGGTCTAGATTTGGGTCTTAGTCTGAGCTCCCTAAAGGTTCAGGTAGCAGCAAAATCGGCCGCATCCAATAGAAGGTGGGCAGAAGACCCCTTAGTAATGACCTTTTTGAGAGGAGTATTAAGAATCCGCCCTCCGGCCAGGCGCTCCTTTCCAAAATGGGATCTTTCATTCGTTTTAGAGGTCCTCTCAGATCAGCCGTTTGCCCCAGTAGAGCAAATTTCACTTTGGAATCTTACATTAAAAACGGTCTTCCTCTTAGCCATAACATCTGGAAAGAGAATTTCGGAACTCCACTCACTAGGAATTGGTGAGGAACACATTTCCTTTTTCCCGGATAGGGTGGAACTCCGTCCGATTCATGGCTTTGTCCCCAAAGTGGCGTCATCAGCTTTCCTAAGAGAACCCTGGGCATTGCCAGTTTTTACTGACATGGATTCTGATACTTGCCACGAATTAGACATCGCCATAGTGCTGAAAGCCTACTTGGCTGCCACCAAATCTTTTAGGATATCGGAAAGACTATTCATCATCCCTCACCGGAAAAAATAGAGGGAAAGATGCCACTAGCAGAACTCTAGCCTCCTGGATAGTGAAGCTAATCAAAAAAAAAAAACGTACATATCCAAGAAGTTGGTGCCTCCAACACAGGTGAAAGCTCATTCCACGAGGGCTGTAGCAGCATCTTGGGCAGCTAGGGCCAACGTCTCCTTGGAGACGGTATGCAGGGCAGCATCCTGGTCTTCTTGCCATACTTTCATCAGGCATTACAGAATTGATCCAGGATCCCTTTCAACTGTAAACTTTGGAAGGAAGGCACTAAGCTTAGCCATGTCCTCTGTCTGAATAAAATTTATTTTTTGTGTGTGCATTATCCCACCCGTGTCAGCTATTTATTTATCATTGGTATGCTGCCATGGAGGCACCAGGAAAGCGGGAAATTGTATCATACTTACCGTAATTTCCCTTTCCTGGTGCCAATCCATGGCAGCATACGCTCCCACCCTCGGTATTCTAAATTACAGGAGAATGCTGGGGGAAGGGACCTTCTTGTCTTTTATGCTATGCACTAGCCCTGAGGGAGGAGTCGAGGCGGAGCTCTATCATTGGTATGCTGCCATGGATTGGCACCAGGAAAGGGAAATTACGGTAAGTATGATACAATTTCCCGCTTTCCATTCACTCAAACTATGTGAATGTGCTGTGCGTGATGAGTAATCAGGGTTACAAAGTAATATTATCAATATATAATGAGCAAAATCTCTGTCCAGGATTATGCAGCAGTCTTCCAGGAAGCCTTAGGGAAGGGTTTTTTAGAAGTCTGAAAGCTGACAGAGGGAGTGTTAGCAGAAATATGAAGCAAAATACTAACTTCAATGTCAGTTGCAAAGAAAGGATAATTAGAGAAAGGATCAAGTGACAAGTTTAAACTATAATACTCTGAAATATTGGAATAAATGTCAGCGGTTCTGAAAGTGTGGTTTGAAACCGTGCTCCAAAGAATAGCTGGAGCTGGAAATGTGTACTCGGTATTGCAATAGAATCAAGCTCTTTTCTGGGACTTTGAAGGTTTAAATCTGGTCAAAGTAACGTTTAAATCCTACAGAGTGTATTGTGTATTTTAGAGTTGAGTGGGAATGGCATATTGCCCATGGTTACACTATATGTTCTGGCAGACATTTGGGAAGTCTTTTGTAAAGAGGATAGACTAGTATACCGGTAACATGTGATGGATGTCTCTTTTGTCTGATCTTGTGCTGCTGATGGCGATTCTACATTGAATACCTAATAGATGTCGAATTAAATTTTAAAGTTCAAAAGATAAAAGAGTTGATTTACTAAAACTGGAGAGTGCAGAATCTAGTACAGCTGTGCATGGTAGCCAATCAGCTTCTAACTTCAGATTGTTCAATTAGGCTTTGACAAAAAAAAGAAAAAAAAAAGCTGATTGGTTTCTGAGCAGAGCTACACCAGATTTTGCACTCTCTAGTTTTAGTAAATCGACCCCAACGTTTTAGAGGCTCTGGCTCTAATCAGGTGCTTAAAAAAATCCCTATTGGAATCTATGCATCCAGCATCCTGCATGTAGATTAGGCGACCGGATGCATGGATGGGGGGGCAGCGCCTTTGCTCCCCCAATGGATGGGCCAACACTGAATCCAGTGCAGTGAAAGTCTGACTCACCTGGCACTTTTCATACACAAGGCTGATTGTCTGTAGTGATGAAGCATTATTGCCTGGAATATTATGTATTACCCTTAAGGCCCTTGTTCAGGCACTTTATAAGTGTGGAGTAGTGTTCATGTAATATATGCTAAAAAAAAAGAAAAAAAAAGAAAAATAAGTTTTCTGTCCACAAATGACCCCCAGAAAATACGTTACAGAAAATAGTTCTAGCAGCAGCTTAGTAAATTCCATCATGAGAGCATTGAACTGTACCACAGAGATCTCCAGAGCTAATGAAAAAATGACATTCTGTTGGACTACTAATGAGCATAATTACCTGATGAGTTTTTAAGTAAATTACTATGTAAAACTCTTCCTGTCTAAATGAGCATCCCATTAAACAGCCATCTCTCTGAACATGCCCGGCATTGATGAGGGATTGCCGAGGCTTTCCTGAGATGACATTTTATTTTCTATCAGCTAGAATAGATGTATTGTTCCTTGGACTTGCCTAATGTTTAGGAAAGCTGTGCTGAAGTATTGTACTTTGTGGGAATTACACATGTCTCTTGTAATTAGTATGCTTTCTTTAAACACAAAATGGTTTTATTACACTTTGTATACGGCTCTCTCTTTAGAATCTGTACAACAGAGGAAAGCAACCTGGATCCACTGCACACTGCATAATGAAGGGAACAAATCCGACAGTTACATTTGTTCTTTTTCTTCATTTAGGTGTACTTTAGATTTATAAATATGTTCTTTTGAGTTGGATTCTGTCCTAATTTCACCAATTTTCCAGTTCCTGAGATTTTGCTCAAAGTCTGGAAACTAGAATTCATAAAGCAAAGTTGTAGTGTATTTTCAATAAGTACAAATTTCCATAATTTTTATTTTTAAAGCGGTAGTATACTCCGCTTTTTAACTTTTACCTACAGTTAAGCCTATAATAAGGCTTACCTTTAGGTAAAATTAATATCTCCTAAACCTGCACAGTTTAGGAGATATTCGTCCTGCATGCAGCTGCTGACACCAGAGGTGCATGTGCTCTGAAGGTCCGGAGGACCTTCAGAGCTCCTTGCCGGCTCCTAGCGTGGGAAAGTGAACTCCAATGCTAGGGAGTGACGTCATCGCGGTTTCCGGCTACTCACAGCACTGGAGACGCCGAACCCGGAAGAGATGCCGAGGGAAGATGTCAGCTGCCTCAGCGGTGTCCAGGCGACTGTGTCGGGGCTTCTTTCTATGGTAAGTATTTCATAATGAGCTAGTATGCGATGCACACTAGCTCATTATGCCTTTGTCCTGCAGGGGTTTTTTTTTTTTTGCTCTCCTGGTACTAGGAACAAATAAAAATATCTGGGATTTCCAGGTGTGGTGGAACATCGGTCCCACCTCCCCCCTCCCTGTCCTCCAACGTGACAGCATTAATGCTTGGTGATTGGCCTTTTAGGTACACAGCTGTCTCATATAATGATTGATAGTTTTATTTGTTTTTTTTTTATTGATATTTTTAAAAAGTGAGGACCAAGGAGAAGGCACTAAGCTTCTTTTGCAGGTTAAGGATAGGTTCACATATAAGTGGTTCTGTGTGCTGGATTTGGATGGGCACAGCTGCATTTTTCGCAAGAGAAAGGTCCCAGCACCTTTTTTAAAAGGGGGCCCCATGTAAACCATAACACATTTTTTTAGTGAGTGGGGGTGCCATTAGAAGTTAATGGCGCCCCATATGTTTTCTTAAAAGTAGCCTGTTTTTGTGCGACTGCATGCAGGTGCAGGAATGTGTGAGATTTACATCCATTCCCACACCCTGACAGATGTGAATCTTGCCTTAGGTCCACTTTTAAGTGTATCTAAAATTTGTGGCTAGAGTGTTGAGGGATAGAACCCTTTTTACATTGCAAAAAGTTATCAGCACTCAATATTTTTTTCTTTTCAGTTCTTTATTGTGAAAGATATCATGACAATATACAATATCTACAATATATACAATACAATATATAATATTATGAGATATCATGAGAAAATACAGCCAATATTTCGGAACTTATAGGGTTCTTTCCTGAAGGCAGCATTGTGGCATACTGCATACTGCTATTGTGATATATTGCATATATAGTGTAGGTGATAAAGGTTTAGGGGGAACTGTGCTACAGGAAGACATCCAGGAACACATTCAAGGCTAATTCTAAGATGCAGTGCCACCAGCAGGAGATATATATATATATATATATATATATATATATATATATATATATATATATATATATATATATATATATATATCTGGAGTAAAGTCTCAGATTTTTGCAGACCTTTCTTTGTAAGTTCATGGAAGACAATTAGTGGACATGATTAAATGCTGAAAATATATAATAATTAACCATGTGTTTTTCTCTTCTTAATCTAGTGATATGAAGACAGTCGGAGTCACAATCATTGGCCCTCGAAAACAAATGATGGGCGCAGTCAAACCTCAAGAACTGCATATAAAGAATGGACCTGTTAATGTGTAAAACATAATAAAGTACAGGAAGCTACACTTCAAACATATGGTGCAATTTAATCTAAAAACTGAGAGCGCGCTGTGGGGAGCTTGAACTTAATGTAAACCTCACACGCTCTTACTTTGGAGTAAACATGCCTTAAAATCGGAGTGAAAACTCTTCTATTTCTCTGTCAGGAAGGCTGCATTTCCGGTCACTAAAGAAAAATGTACCACAATTAGGCTGTCAAAATAGCAGACATCAATGAAACAAGAAGAAGATCACAGGGTCGACCAGGAGCAAAAGTCACAAGATTTGCAATACACTATAAAGAATTAAGTAGTTTTATGGAGTTTGTTTTTTAATGCGTTTTAACAACCCTAAAGTTAACCTGTCATCAAGAGAATAGAATATTTATTATAAAAATAATTAGAAAATCCATTTAAAATGGGTTTTTACATTGGGGTAGAGTTAAGTATGGTTAATTGTTGCAGGGTTCTGGGACTCTCTTGGAGGAATTTCCATTATTAGCAGAGTTATGACAAGCCGGTGTCTTATCCTTTATTTTCTGTTGTTTTGGACAATCCAGCCCAAGCTGAGAAGCCAAGCTTTGCTCATCACTGGGGTGCTGGGGATTGTGGGAGCTCTCCATAGCGGGAATTTAGAGAGAATTACACACTCAGGGAGATTAAAATCCTACCCAACTTTTCGAAAACAGGAATTACATTGTAGGCAGATTCCATTCTAAATTACAAAGAATACGTGGTTTAAGTAACATGGTAGGGCTTTAGAATGAGCTAGAAATGGTTTGATTGACCCAGATAAAAAGTTTGGGGTCAATACGGAATGTGGAGCTTTAGTTCAGATTATAGGCCTGGAGAACTTACTTATTTCTAGAAGGCAATTTCTTCCTTTTATGGTCTAAGTTGGTTATATAGATGCTTCAAATAGGTCCTTCTCTAGATTGGGTTAATATTTTATGAGAACTTAACCTAACTGGAATATACTGATGAAGGTTGTAGTGTTAAAAACACCTCATAATATCTAATCCTTTTCTTACAACTTTCAGTATGTCAAAATATCAAAAAATGCACAATGCAAATGATAAATGACCTAAAATTGCTAAAGTTAATAATTAAAAATAAAACAGATGCTTCATGCAATACATCTTTGTAAATCTCCCCTAAAATGATCACATTACTATTGCCTACTAAAATAAAAATAATCTATTATTTGCAGCTTTTTTTTGTTCAGGACACATTTCATTTTAAGGATTAATGCATAAATCAAAGTGCCCTTTCCAGTTTTCCCCTTTTTCCCTCTTCCATAACCTAAACTACCCCTCGCTTTCCCTCGCTTTCCCTCCTAAGACAGTAGCTGTCATCTTCAGCACTTGTTTTCAGCACATCTCAACCAAAAATGTACTGACTACACCTGCAAAGTGGCTTTTCATTGACATTTTTTTGACATCAGTTTCAGGCCAAGGCCTCATAAAAGTCTATGGAGTGCTGCTTTGCAGATGCAGATTAGGGACAGAAGATTTTAGGTTCATGATGAAATCAAAATGGGGCCACACCTGTAATTTTGAGATAAGTATGCTTCTGGAGAGAGGACAGTTGGGGTAGCTCAAGATAGGTATTATATTTTTATAAAACACCCTCCTACACAAAATGTGAAAAATGTATGTCATACTTTTGCTTATTTTTTATGATATAGGTTCTGCTAAAATAAAGAAGAACTTTAGGAATGTAAGCTGAGCATTGCACTTTCCTGGATGTCTTTGATACGTACAACTGCAAAGTTCAGGTACATAGTACAAGTTCAAAAACAAAAGAAGAAAGTTTGCCCAAGAGACTTTAATGATAGGCACCCCAATATAAATAAGGGAAGAAAATGTGTATATAAAATATACAAAATGGTTTTATTTATCTAGACAAACGGTGTAACATACATTTAAAAACAGAGTCATTTACAATTGCCAAATCATGTAGAATACAAGAGTAGATGATGACACAAAAACAGAGAACTAAGACATTTGCTATCAAGAGGTAATACTGTGCTAAAAATGTCTCTACGTGTTTTGCGAGGTCACAGCTCACTTCTTCAGGAGATGCACAGAGGAGGATCTAGAAATAACAGACAAGTTAGAAAACAAAACAAAAAAAAAAAAACACCCCAAATCCAAACTTACATTACAAATGCTTGAGAACAATCTTCACTATTACATAGTAGACCATGGAGAATCATAGACAATGAAAAGTGTCTTCTCAATATATAATAGTATCATGCCAGACAGGGCCAACCAGATGTCAATCCATTTTCCCTCTAGGAGTTGTGTAAATTTATGTTACACCATTGGTCTAGATAATTAAAACCTTTTTGTATATTTTATATACACATTGTCTTCCCTTTTTTTATGTTGGGGTGCCTCTCATTAAAGTCCCTTGGGCAATTTTTCTTCTTGTTTTTGTACAATATGAGACTGAGAAACACCCCTGCCCCTCACATGCCAGCTCTGTTTTTTGTACACAGTACAAGTCCACAACCCAAGAAACATCTTTAAGGCTAAAAAACTAATTCTGACCAGCTGCAAATGGTAAAACTGCAGTTACAGAATTTTATTTTAATGCCCCGTACACGTGATCCGAAAATCGGATGACAAATACTGATTTTAAAGCGATCGTACAATGATCTGATTGTTAATGCACAGCTTTCGAGAGCTGATCACGACAGTTCATATGATATTATCCGAAGGGACAAAAATGAAAAATGTACTTGTAGGATACCAGATAGTACAAGTTTTGTTTAATCAGTACAGCATTCGTCCAAAAATACAATGCATAACATTATATCACTTCCAATTTTTAATTCTGTTGTATGAGAATTTTCGTAACTTTAGTAACCTATTTGGTTTCAAAATGCAACTAGCAAGCGAAAAAAGTCAGGTGATAAGAGCACATTTACACTAGTGAGCCCCACTGATTGCACAGCTGTGTGCACTGTGTTATGCAGTCCTGATTGACCAAACCCAGTGCATCACACTGTTTACTTTTTTATAGAACTGTCATAATTGAAATTCTTTTTTTTTTTTACAAACTTTTTATTAGGTATAAAATTGTAACACAAGTAAATACAGCACATTAGGAAAAATGCATTGTAAATGAGAGTAGAAGGTACAAAGTTAGATTACAATTGAACAAATGTAATGGTAAGCTGGGTTGTTTAAAACACATAGTACAGAAAAATCATAGTATAAATGTAATAATGAAAAGTAATTACCATATAACTATTGTGACACCATGATTGACACTTTAATACAGTTCTATGCACTGTGGTGGCTTTGCAATGCAGTGGTTCATGTCACAACTTGCTGCAGTGAAAAAAAGTACTGCATCAAAATAAGGCTGTCAAAATGATTGAAAACAATGCATTTGCCTTGTCTATGCATTGGGGCTACCCCAGTAATATCTGCTAGTGCAGCCCCACAGCATCTGGTGTGAATGGGCCATGAGTACACACAACCAAAAAGAGAGAAGAAGAGGCTTGCGTTGTTTTAAATTTAGAAAATACATTTAAAAAAGATACATTTTTGAGGGAATACAATTTGCTCAGATTATTTCAGAATATTCTTACTTACTTCTTACATCAACATACAGGGCAGGAATTGTAGACACCGCAAATGGTTCTTCTAGTAAAGAATGTTACAGTCTATTTTTAATATTATAAACTCCTAAATTAAGGTTTAAAATGTGCTTTAGACCTAAAAGTGTGTACATATAAAGTAGACATACATATCCTTAAATATGAACCTATTCTTTTATCAATGACAGGTTGACTTTAAACTTGCTTTCATTGTTTCTTACATTGTGTGTTTAAAGTGATCCACAATCCAAAATGTATTTTTAGTTTTGAATTACATGTGGAATCTCTAGAGCCTGTGTCAGATTTTTACTACTGCCTGTGACCCCATTGGCAAGATTTCCCAGAACTTCTTGTCTTAGTGATAAAACACAAAGTAAGCAAATCTACTCAATGGGGACACAGACAGCAACAGAAACCTGACAGAGGTTAAAATCCTTTCCAATTCATCTAGTGGCAGTATGTATACTGTTGACTATTGTCCCCACTGGAAAAGTCCTTTTCTCCTCCTGTCCTGGTGACACAGGAGGAAGTGAGGAGACCTGGCAAAGATTCTAATCCTTCCTCACTCTTTCCAAATATCAGAAAAAACAAAAAGGTTTAGTACATATTTTTTAAATTGGTGATAAACACTTTGCAGGAAATGTGATACTTTTCAGTAGTTATTGATCATTTGTAAATGTATATTTATTTAGTGTTTTTTTTTTTAAACATGTTTGTTACCGCATTTTAGTTTTACTACATAGTTTAATTTCATTATAATGCTTCCATTATAGTCTATGGCCAAATTTTCTGAAAATCAAATCACCTTTACAAAAAAATACCACCTTGACAACTGCCTTCCCATCTCTCTCCTTTATTCTATGACATTGTCAATGCAAACAGAATACTTAAGATTCCAATTTAAAGCAGTTAATCGAATGATACAAGGTAATATATGTTTGTAAAACATTATTCTAAAGGTAAAGTAAACCTGTGCCCAAACTATGGACATTAAACCATTTACTTATTCTTAACAAGCAGCACAAGAGTTTTAAACCAAGCCAACCCTGGCTTCTCTAACTGATATTAATGTAAAGTCATTGTTTCTCAAAAATCCTCAAAAGTCACAAGGAATTCAACTTTGGTTTCATTCTGACTCTCAGGCTGGGTTCACACAGGAGTGGCTTCAAAGTCGTCCGACTCTGAAGCTGCCCCGTGCAGCGCGACCTCAGCGTGGCTTGCAAATGACTTCCCTAATAGAAGTGAATGCAAGTCACCCCCAAAGTAGTGAAGGAACCTTTTTCTAAGTCGGAGCGACTTGAGTTGCTCCGATTAGAACGGTTCCATTACACTGAATGGAGCTCGACTTGTCAGGCGGCTAAGTCGACTGACAAGTTGCCCCAGTGTGAACTGGGACTAAGACCCCTTTTATATGGGCGACGTATGGTCTGTTCAGCATGGGGTCCATGAACAGCTCCCTCTTAAATCAGAGCAGGACAGAATGGGAACTTTAAAACTTTGAAAAATAATTTCTCCACAATGCCTGACAAGTTGCCCCAGTGTGAACCGGGACTAAGACCCCTTTCATATGGGCGATGTATGGTCTGTTCAGCATGGGGTCCATGAACAGCTCCCTCTTAAATCAGAGCAGGACAGAATGGGAACTTTAAAACTTTGAAAAATAATTTCTCCACAATGCCTGACAAGTTGCCCCAGTGTGAACCGGGACTAAGACCCCTTTCATATGGGCGACGTATGGTCTGTTCAGCATGGGGTCCATGAACAGCTCCCTCTTAAATCAGAGCAGGACAGAATGGGAACTTTAAAACTTTGAAAAATAATTTCTCCACAATGCCTGACAAGTTGCCCCAGTGTGAACTGGGACTAAGACCCCTTTCATATGGGCGACGTATGGTCTGTTCAGCATGGGGTCCATGAACAGCTCCCTCTTAAATCAGAGCAGGACAGAATGGGAACTTTAAAACTTTGGAAAAAATATTCTCCACAATGCTTAAAGATAAAGAGATAAACCAAGGCTTTAAAGGGATTTTACTGCTGCCAATACTTTAGTGTGTATAGTCTGGGCACAAGTTAATTTTAAACACCTGAGACAAGTTATTGTTTAAATTTGTTGCATATTTTTCTAATTACAAAAGAAAAAAGTTTATTAAGACGATTTTCAAATATTAGTAATAACAATATTATTATGACTGTCCAGCCAATGAGTTTACATATGTATTAAGCAATATATGTGATGTTACTGTGGACATTTATCAAGCTGCCTCAGTTGTATAAGTAAATCATAGCTTGCTTTTGTACCAGCTGTTACTGTGCATTTTTCAAAATTCTTTAGCGATAACAGGGAATGATAAATTCCTAAAGAGCCCCCATCTTTTATAGTTTTTTTCTATAAAGATACTGAATTATAATACACCGTGGATCTCTGCATATTTATTTCTTTGTTTTAGTTTTATTTATTTATAGATGATTTGACTTTAATCCTTTTTTTTCTTTTACTGCCTTATGTTAGCTGTGAAGCACATAGTGATGTGCTTAATCCAGATAATTCAGAAATAATCAAAATCTGTCATGTTGAATTAAAAAAATCTCAAAAACTAAAATCCCATCAATCAAAACATGGATGAAACTACATTTTAATAACTCAGTCAATTTCAAAGGAACCTGTCAGGATACAAATACGGCAATTGCAATCACCAGAAATGGATTAAAGTATATCTAATGCAACTTGTTTTTGATTTTTTTTTTTTTGCCATTTGTGGACCTAAAAATAGATTTGTCTCTGTAGACACAATCCCCTCTTAAACACTTGGGACCAGAGCAAGTATCTTCATTGGAAGATGTCCACTCTATTCCTGTTCTGGTGGCAACTCTAAATATTTGATTTTCCCTTACTTTTAGTCCCGGTGACAGTGATCATCAGGACAAAAGGGGTGGGTGAATCCCACCAGCAGGGGCACATACAAGAGTAAAAATCCAATAGGGTTCTAGCCCCTCATCACTCTATTCAAAACGAAAGAAAAAAAGTTTGAGCATTAGAAATACCTAAAGGCAGAATGGGGCTCTAAGCAAGGTAAGTTTTGGTCACCCCATCATTTTGATTAACATTGATAAAGATTGCAGTGACAGATAGAAGTCACACTATTTGCTTTGTCTGCACTGGCACGGCCTGTTCCATTAGGCACCAAGGGTTTTATTTACTCAAGCTGGAGAGTGCAAAAGTAGTCACAATTCTACATAGAAACCAATCAACTTCCAAGTTATATTACCAAAGCCTAATTTAACAAGCTGAGGTTAGAAGCTGATTGGTTTCTATGCAAAAATGTGACTAATTTTGAACTCTCTAGCTTTAGTAAATAAATCCCCAACTGTCTACAAGTGTATACTTCCTTGTAAAGTAAAAGACAGATGCAAAGCTTAGACCAATTACGCTCTACCCCTGGTTTACTGTAGAAGCATTAGGGTTTTGGCTGGGCCCCCTGGACATCCAAATAGCTCTAGACTCCTGCCTAGGTTGCTTGTGGATGATCTGACTCTGGCCATCATTAACTTGTTTTTAAAAAAAAGATAATTCTGGGGCCATCATCCCTATCCTTATTTTACTACTGGGTCGCTGATCTTCAACAAGCCATGCAGTTAGGTGCTTAGCACGTTTAAAATAAGCCTTCCAATCCTGACAGTTCCTATTTAAAGATTTTTTAACGAATACAAAAAAGGCTTTCCTTTCCCTTACCTTCAACAAGCTGTTCATATGAGGTGCTCCATGTATCAGTGAGCCACAAAGTAACAAAGGGATCAGAATGGCAACCCCCGGTTCTTTATCTTTTAAAAATAAGTCTTCCTGACTGAACAGTTTCCCTCTAAGGAAACTAAGTCTTCCTAACAGTTTCCCTTGAAGTTAAAAAAAATTGAATTTCCTTAGAATATATCTAAAGCCCAACATTTTTATTAGAAAAGTGAAAAAGTGAATAGATAAAACTCTGTAAGGTGTCTTTCCATTGAGGAGAATTTTATTTATTTCCTGTCCTATAGACCAAACAGGAGAAAATCTCTTGCTCTCACCCAGTTGTCACCAGAATAGGAGTCAAACCGGGAAGGATTTCTCCTCTATCATGTTCTGATGACAACTCAAAATGCTCTTTTCTTCCCTTACTCTCCCTCGTAGAGAGCACAAATAGAGAGAATCTCCCCACCAAATAAATGGACTGCATAAAAGGCTTAACCTAGGTTGCAACGCTTTCACATACTATCCACAATTGAAATCAAAACCATTGTCTTTAGATATAGTTTAGTACAAAAACTAAAATAAGTATTGGAATAGTCAACATTCTAGGAAACTCCTGTACAAGGGCCCATAGTGGCTAAAATTGTGTAATCCTGTGTTGACAATAACTGGTACAATCCCTCAGCTGATACAATTCAGAGTAATTGGTATAACTATTATGATAATTTGCTGCTATATGGACTCATTAGGGATCCCCACCTTCCAGCTCCTACTGCTTCATTTTTAATATATCATTGTCAGATCACTTCTTAAGTATATACAGTATCTCAAGGATATTGCTATAGGGACAGCAGGCATTTATAGTAAAATGTTGGTTGGTCTGGGGCAGTCATGTCTCAATAAGACTAAACAGGGTAAGTAGCATTTCCCAGGATATCCTGGGCGCAGAAGAGTAGACGTAAAATGACTGAAGCTATTTCTTTAAGATGTAAGAATGGTAGCATATTGTGCATAGAGATACTGTATGCAGATTGGTGGTTATATATGGCTCAGAACGAGGTAAACATATACAGTATGTAGGTGTGGTATAGCTTTTTTTACCCAGTTTAAAAATCCACTATTTATAAAGGGGCATACTTATAAAGCATTGAATTTGACATTCAACAAACATTTACTGTAGGGGGACTCTTTCCGAATGGCATCTTCCAGGTTCATGTGTTTTTAGTTACAGTGATTGATTCACCACTAGATAATGTTTTGTGAAAGTCACATTCACTGCATTATAACTAGACCCTTTAGTGATGTGTGACCAAGTATTAACAACTGGGATATAAGCATGACAAATGGGCAGTGATCCTCTTACAGAAGTCTTCCTGTTCGAGATAAGTTTGAAATAAATTAAACAGCTATTTCACTCACATGTAATTGTGATGTAAATCATCACAATTACATGTGAGTGAAATAGCTGTTTAATTTATTTCAAACTTATCTCAAACAGGAAGACTTCTGTTACTTCCAAAGAGGATCACTACTAAAGGAGTAGAGAATTTTCACTTTTAAAAGTAAATGTTCACTTAGCTGTGTTCACTTCATCCCTCCAATTATGTGCAAGCAAAATTCTTATTTGAAGGACCTAATATGAGCTTTTATGTTGCAATTACCTTATAATTCATTCTGTCTCCAGTCTCTAAAACACACTAAAATGCAGCAAGAGAGAATCGTCTTTCTGGACATTTTTCAAAGAGAGTTTGTCAACCTGGATAATCAACATTAGGTTGTATTTTTCCCAAAAAATAGTTTTCGTCCTGTAATTTCTATGCATCATTTTTTTATAGTTCAATTTGCTGAAGTGTACTGGAAGGAATACTGAATGAACAGGCTGCATATAATCCACCACATGTCGTTTACTCTAGCTCAAACCTTATTGGCTATTGCACAGGCTTCAGTGTCCTTGTTCTCCCCAGTGAGTTAGTTACATTTAATTAACTGAATATAAGTAATATAGTAATAATAAAGTAACAGGTAATGGAGTAATTGACTGCTGTGGAGAGATAAAAAAAAAAACAAATAAAAAGGCATTTAAATGTGAAAAACACAAGTAAATGTTCATCTCTCTAGTAAGTTATTAATATTGTGCCTACATAATCACATTCAATTTGCGTATTGAACATACTATACTACATTCACTTCACTGCACTTCACTTCACTGGGTGGCTAATAATGTTCATAATCTTGTTTCTTTATACATACATATTTTTTTTCTTTTTTTTTTGGGGGGGGGGGGGGCATGCTAGTAATTTTTATGAAGAGCCTTCTTTGCATCAGTGTAATTCATTAGTGAAGTCAACTTCAGACATTTAGGTGCCTATTAAATCTGTATTTTCCATTTCCTTTTTTTTTAACATTGGCAGCCTGAATATTTTCTAAGCAATTCATAACATGATTCCTTTTTCTAGACCTATACTGTATGTCTCCCATTATCCATTATGAAAGAGAGCATGTTACTGTAGCGCATACAAATCAATGCATAATGGACTGGATAGGTTGCAATAACGTGAACCCTGCATTCAACTGGTCATTTATACCAATGTAAAATGAAATTGACTTTTTCCTTATTTTTTATTTCGATGTTTTGGGAATGATAATGAAGGTTTCTCAACCTTGCGGTTATGATGTATTCAGTAAGCGGCATTCGATATATATTACAGTATACACTGCGTAGCTTGCTTTTTCAAGGTCTGCAACTCTTCATAATAAGGCTTGGCCTTTTCTGTACATAATGTATGTAGAACATAGCATTCAAAAATTTCTACTTTTGGATTACTAGAGTTTTTTTTTTTTTTTTTTTTTTTTCACGGCCATCAATATAAAAACAACTTGAATGGGAATCATAAAAAAAAAAAAAAAGTATTCGTATTATTGTGTTTTCAATATTATTTTGTCGGTATTTCAACGGCAATTGGCCTATTATTTATTTCTGTTGATATACTTAGTTTTCTGCCTGTATTTAGCATTCATTATAAATTGCATTGATTGATCTAATCAGCATTTATTTGATTTGTTTATCTTTTTATGGATTTTATGACTTAGTTTAAGTTAGTTTTCAGAATGTGCAATTTTAGATGGCCTCTGACTAATGTAAAATGATTTGTAGTGCAAACATTTATATTTTTATAATAAACCTGCTGAAAGTATTTTTGACAGAACTGGTCAGCGTGTTAATTGCTTTGCTGAGTTATAGTTATTTTAAGTAACACATATGGACACATATAGTAATAACAGTGTAAAAATTGGGCTCCGTATCCCTTTAAAAAAACAGTAGGAAATACATTTTAACAGTTTATTGAAGTTAGTCTACAGAAAGTGATTGAAAGTTAAGGTAAATGGCTCTTTTAACTGTATTCCACATTATTGTTATGTTTTTCTCAAGTATTTCTTGTAATGTCTAATATAACAGTGCCCTGTGCTGGAACGTTAAGCAATCCAGCACAGGTGCTCCATTAGGCATTACAAGGAGGCATTTAATCAATGCCTTACTTGATGCAGAGCAGTAGAAGATCTGTCATCAGTATGGGCATCCACTGTGGAGCAAGCATCCACCAGGGAGAGAAATCCTGTACTTCTTCTCAAGTGTTGTGCGATTCATTGCATGATCAGGGAGAATAATTTTCTCTTCTCAGTGGTGTCTATACTGATAGAATCTGAAGTATCTGAGGTAGGTAGGAGCCTATTTCAGATAACAGGTCTGAAGAAAATGTGCCCCCCCTTCCCCATCCCTCTGAGGTTCTTCAGCCATCCGCAGATCCCCTAATCTCCAACGATGCTTTTCCACCTTCCAGACCCCCCTAAGAGCCCTCAGTCCTCACAGTATCCCCAAACCTCCTACATTGACCTAGTGCTGTCAAGCTTTCCACACTGCCCCCCAAGCTCCCACACAGTACCCTACAGTCTCCTACAGTGCTCTGTAAATCCCCCCTCAAAATTTAGAGGTCTCCAGACCCTCTACGGACCCTATCCCCCACAGCGGGTGTAGCCTCCTTGAGAACCCCCCCAGAGTCAGGAGTATATGGGATCTGTTGAACTAGAGCAAAAAGAGATATTGGAACTGTTGTTTGAAAATAATAATCTATTGATGATCAAAACCAAAAACCCGTACAACATCATTGCAGTGTTATATAATGCAACCTAGTGCTGTCTAGTGGAAGAACAGAATATAATATAGCTCCCTTTTTATAATAAAATGTTACAAGGCAGTACTATGCCATACCTTTATAATTTATTTCTAATCAAGTAAAAGCATTGTTCTAAAAATTTCCAAATAATCGGTTTAAATTACATTGCTCGAAACTAGCTAGTTTTTGAGCTGATATGGCTGATTCAAGAGCTGGAATTTCACAAAAATCTTTCTGGGAGATTTATCTTGATTCACACATAAATCTCCTGGTGTATGCACCTCTCTCCTGGAGTGAAAGTATTGTGTGACTATAGTTTGGTGTAATGTCTGAAACTCCAACTGATTGCCTTCTAGTTCCTTTATCTGGGCTCTTGTTCTTGTTTTAATATATTTATTTATATAAAAATGACAAATCACAAAAATACAAAGCAGTTACAACTACAGTAGTCTGAATTTTGCTATTGTTGTACATAAAAACTTAGATTGAAGGTACAATGTCATCTTCCACATCAAGATAAAAAAAAAAAAAAAAAAACTTTCTGCCTTTAGAGCCATTTTTAGGCACCCAATGTTAAAAAGCATGTGAACTGGCATTCATATAGCAGGGAGATTCTCTGCCCCTTGCCACGGGGATACCAGATGGTATGTTTGGTGTGCAGGACTGGTTATTTCTGAAGTGGGAGGACACATTTTATTTTAATTTTTGATTGATGTAAAAAAATAATAAATAACCCTAGATGTGCAGAACTTGTGTTAAAGTGTAACTAAAGGCAAAGCCTAACTATGATGAGTGCTTAACCTGTTTTCTTAAAGTGGAGATAAAGGCAAAAACGAACTAACTCTAAACCTATTCTCAACCCCATTCTATGCCTAATCTATCTAACCTTGTAAAGAAAATATTGCCATACTTACCTTTTCCGAAGCCACTCTGTTCCTGTCCCAGGCTGAGCTGTCAGCAGTGGCTTCAGTGTGTAAGAGAGGCATCCAACAACAGGAGCCTCATAGTAAGTCTATGGGTTACGTCACTTCCTAGGCATTTTCCAGCCATTGTTGGATTCCTCTTGCACACAGAAGGCGTTGCTGGAGTTTGGACAGACGTATCTTCAGAACAGGTAAGTATAGCGATCTTTTCTTTACAGGGTTAGACAGATTAGGCTTAGAATAGGGGTGGGAGAAGGTTTAGCGTTGGTTACTTTTTGCCTTTACTTCCATTTTAGGAGAACAAGTTGAGCACTCTCAATAGCCAGTCAACAAAACAAAAAAGAGGGATTCAACAACTCCACTCTGGTGCAGGATAATTTCAAATGTGTCCACTAAATGTCAATGTGCAAGAAAAATAACATCCATTTTTTTATAACTAAGACATATGTTACATTAAGCACATGTTGCCAAAAGTCAAGCAATGTATTTTTCATTTGCCGAATATTGAATGAATGTACAGGAAATGCTTTATAAATATTATAGTTAAAGCCCATCTCCGGGAGATCTGAAGATTCTCCTTTGCAGTGGGGTTGCACCCACACTAAAGGGCTATCTGCTGGTTTATGCTAGGGGAGAGTAAAATTACTTTTACTTACTCAATCTTCTGCTCCCCTGACAGAAAACGCCCCCCCCCCCATGCTCTGGCAAGGACTGTCCCTGTGTCACCCTGTCTAGTGCAGGGCTATGCACCCTGCATAGTTCTTGATGACGTGGGTAGGTAAATATTATTTTCTATGTCTCCTAGACCTAAACAAGCAGTAATCCCATGCAGTTTCAGGGGAGAATTGTCAAGTTTCCTGGAGTTGGGCTTTTAAAACTGCCCAGTGAAAGTTGAGTGAGTTTATGACAAATAGTACAACAATTTTAACTGCCTTTTTAATGGACTTGCTAGAAGGTACAACAGCCAAAAATCACTTGATAATAAATAGCAGGTGAGTCAGCGCTCCACTGGCCAAACAAACAGTCATATGAGTCCACTGAAGACTATAGCAGGGGGATGGTAATCATGATAGGAGAAAGGACACATATATTCAACGGCAGCTCCTTGATGGGTATTGGGATCCCCTCAAAGGCTTGCAGCAATTAGAAGAGGGCGCCAGATCAGTATAAGCAAGATAAAAAGTGAAATTTATTAAGTATCATTTACATGTACACAAACTGTAAACTTCACACAGGGCTGGTATAGTTACTCAGATGAAAGTAGTGGTCTAGATGGACTGGAGAGCGATTACAAGCACAGACCAGGAATCGCTGTGGGGAGAGCCGGCGGCCTCCGGGGCTCTGCCACACACCACTGCAGCTGAGTGCAAATGATGACAAATTAAGAGAGGGGGCGAGCCGCAACGTAATTCTGAGGCCCTGCCTCCTTCGTCAGGCTAACCCGCCCCACATAAGGACAGAATTATATACTGTCATGAAGTGGAAAAGCAACCAATTAAAAAGAAACCGAAAGCAAATTCTAATGGGTGGGGCGGGCCGTCCCGTCACCATGGACCCAGAGGAGCAGCCCAAAGGTTAGGGGAAGGGGGGAGGAGCACTAACAAAGGCAGAGCTACCTATAAAAACATGGACAAAAGGTAAATATAAATAAAATGTAATCGTACGTAGCACAGCATGCTGCGATCCGACCATAGCAGATGGTAGCAACTCTGAACAAGGAAATTCCTCTCCAGTCCAAATAAAATAAATAATAATAACATTAATAATAATAATAATAATATAAAAAAAACAACATTACATTGTAACAGCAGCGATAGTTTTAACAATGTAAGGATAAATATATTTAAATACAAAAAAACTTTAAACTAAAAAACTATTAGAAATCAATTATTTCGGACACATAATCATTAAATGTTGAAAATTGAAAAAGGAAAAGATATTCATAGTGTCCCCAGACGCTTTCTCACACACCATAACAAATCCACGGTAGGGCTGCAAGTATGGATAATAGAGAGCATCCTCCCCTGTGATTCTTTAGCTGAGAGATTTCAGAGACTTTCCCATAGGGAAACCTACTGGATTTTTACCCTTAATACTTTGACAGCTGTGGGGGGATAAATGAGGAACAAGAAATAAATACCATTTTATGATATATTAAGGACAACTTCCAATAACCAATTTTTATATTTAGTTTTTTAGATTGTATATTTTAATCTTTGTACACGTGTGGGTAAATGTGAACACATGGGTCTTCAGGTAGACATATATGGATTAGGTATTATAATATACAGTTGTGCTCATAAGTTTACACACCCTGGCAGCATTTAAGATTTCTTGGCCATTTTTCAGAGAATATGAATGATAAAACAAAAACTTTTCTTTCACTCAAAGTTAGTGTTTGGCTGAAGCCATTTATTATCAATCAACTGTGTTTACTCTTTTTAAATCAAAATGACAACAGAAACTACCTAAATTACCCTGATCAAAAGTTTACATACCCCAGTTGTGTCATATGGGGGCCTTTTACTTAATACAGTGTATTGCCCCCTTTAACATCAATGACAGCTTGAAGTGTTTTGTGGGGTTTGTGGATGGGCCTCTTTATCTTCTCAGATGGTAAAGCTGCCCATTCTTCCTGGCAAAAATTCTCTAGTTCTTGTAAATTCTTGGGCTGTCTTGCATGAACTGCACATTTGAGATCTCCCCAGAGTGGCTCAATGATGTTGAGGTCAGGAGGCTGAGATGGCCACTCTTAAACCTTCACATTCTGCTGTAGCCAATGATAGGTCAACTTGGCCTTGTGTTTAGCATTATTGTCATGTTGGAATTTTCAAATGCGTCCCATGTTCAGCTTCTGGGCTGATAAATGCAAATTTCGCACCAGTATTTTTTGATAACATACTACATTCATCTTGCCTCTTGCCATCAATTCTGACCAACTTTCCTGTGCCCTTGTAGCTCACACATCCCAAAAACATCAGTGATCCACCTCCATGTTTCACAGTAGTAATGGTGTACTTTTCATCATAGGCCTTGTGGACTCCTCTCCAAATGTAGCTCTTATGGTAGTGGCCAAAAAGCTAAATTTTGGTCTCATCACTCCAAATCACTTTGTGCCAGAAGGTTTGAGGCTTGTCTCTGTGCTGTTTGGCGTATTGTAAGCGGGATACTTTGTGGCATTTGCATAGTATTTGCTTTCTTCTGGCGACTCTACCATGCAGCCCATCTTTCTTCAAGTGCCTCCATATTGTGCATCTTGAAACAGCCACACTACATGTTTTCAGAGAGTCCTGTATTAGAATTACTCAGACTGCCTTACCCTGTGGGTAGATCTGTGTTTAACTTTAAATCTCTATCTTGCAGGTCTAAAATGAGCCCCTTTGTTTGAAAGCTCTCAAGTGTCATGTTATTTTTTTACTCTTGTTTTGGTCACTTGGGGCTTTTCATCTCATATGGAGAGCTGCAGTTTATATCCATGTGGGTCACAGTATATGCTTGAATTTGAAGCTCCTATAAGGGAATCTGTGAGGTTTAATTGTACAGTCATTGCTGTGTTCATGCTGGTTGAGTTTAACATGCCAAAATTCTCTGTTATATTTTTATGATCTTAACTGGCCAACAACAGCCTGTTAATATTTTATAGAGTTGTGAGTCTAATTATTGAGTGCTGCTGAGGTTTACAGAAAGGTAAACTGGTGGTGTCAGTGAGGCATCACAAAAAGCTGGACAAGACCAAATTACCAGTGGCTCCTTTGGGGGTAGCTCTACAATCAAGTTAACTTCTTGGCAACCATTACTGGCCAAAGTCCAAAGACCATGATTTGTTGCCCTAAGTATTTGTGCTAAAGGGAAGATCAGTCAGTCTACACTTCCACCCTCTCCTTCAGACATGACATAGTCAAATGCCTAGATTTTGCAGACATGTAGCCAGCACTGAAAGGGCAGGTTTTTTTTTTCGTACTCTCCCCAAGGCTGCCCTTCCTTCCAAGCACTGTCCCTTTATGCCATTTTTTAAGGGAATCAAACTTTTATGCAGCCATTTATACAGCATTTATTGTAAAGCACTGCAAAGTATGTAATGGTTTATAATAAAAGACATGGATTTGACAATAAAAAAAGAGCTATACTATAGGGGGGAAAAAGGATCGTACTTACAAGCTACATAACAAATGTCCATTTACAGCAGTTTACAATACAAAACACAGATTAGCCACTGCAAAAGTACACCAGAGCTCACATTCTAACATAATAGAGAACACAATTGGGTAATAGTATGCACTTCCCACAATAAAGCATAATGCAATGTAAAACATGACCAGAATATAATATCACTCAGTGTCAAAATAAAATAAATGGCCCCATATGGCACAACAAATGAATACTGTAACTGCCCCGATATGAAACATTTCCAATCATAATGCCTGGTGATCTAGTAGGTGCCTTCCTCTCACAAAATAATAATCCCTGGAGGTCTAGAGAAGGAAAATACATATCTAAAATAAAGATCACTTACCTGTTCCTGAGCTTTCTTTTTTACCATTGTGACTCTGTGCATTATGCATTAGGCAACACAGTGGTCATGCAGGTTTAATGTCTCTAATGACAGCTACATACAGCACTGCAAAGTCCAGGTCAAATATAATAAACCAAACTGATGCTTCTACCAAAATAAAGCGATACCATTTCTGGAAAAATAATTACCAGTGCCCGATTGACAGCTGCACAATCTGTAGCATAGCATAGGACACATATGCAGGTCCAGCTACACATTAAAAAAATCCAATCTTCTTAATTAATGTTCCATCACGACATAGAGGGAGTTCAATATACAAAACAGGTTTTCAGTCCTCACAGGGGCCTTGGTCGTAACCAACTATGGCTCCTGTGAGCAATCAAACACGTCAACCTGTTTGTATACTGAACTCCTTCTATGTCTTGATAGAGCATTAATATTGTAGATTGCATTTCATATCATGTTGCCGGACATTTGTATGTCTTCTATACAGCACTGCTCCTCTTCTGCTAGATACGCACTTGATTGTTGGTTGCTCCAGCTCCTCTGAACTATCAATTCGTAAGTGAAAGCATATCACTCCCGAGTTGTAGTTTCCAGTGATGCGTGGAAAAGCAAGTGTAATCTGTATGGGATTGTGATTAAACAGTCCCTTACAGCCACTCTCAGGGCACAGGGCTGTGCCAGGAGGTGTTGGTATTGGGCACTAACACTTTCTGGAGTAAAAGGGGTAATTAGAATAAGGGTAAGAGGTAGGGGTAATTTCTTTAGCTCAAAAATTATTACAGTCCTTCTAATACTCTTTTATCCATCCTAGGAGGACAGTTAACAGCCTAAGCTTAGTCAAAAATATTGCAATTTTCCATCCTCTGCCCCCCCCCCCCCAAATCCATCACCACCACTGTAATCTTCCAGTGAGGTGGGGTTAATAGAACCTTTCATTCATACACAGGTCTTCCATTCATAGATCATGTTTAATTAATGGAAGCTATAGTATGGCTTCTTTGAATGAAGAAGATAGGCAGAAAGGGTGGACATAGTCAGCACTCTTGATGGGTGCATATGACTGGTCCCTCAGTTCTATTCTATTCCAGACTGGAATTTTATGGTGGCAGGAGTGTGTGAGGGGGAGCAACAGAAGATTGAAGATTTCAACTAACTCTGCAGCCAACAGCACAAGATACTATCAACTATATGTAATGCCCCTTGCGTTATTTTTATTTTTTTTTACTTTTTTGACTAAACTTAGGCTTTATTATTTAAGTATAGGACAAGCCCAAGATTTCTTGCAGGAACATATAACTGTCATGTTTGAAATAGAGCCTGAAGTTGTGAGACAGTACAATATTGAACACCGAGCTGCTGGATACCTCTTATTTTATTTCACCCACTGAATTCAGTGCAATAAAGTAATTCAAACTGTGCTGATGAACTAGTGCCCTATATCTTAAATTTCGCTAAAAAGCCATTCTGAGAGGTTAACAAATGATTAAGCTGTCATTGGCTTTTGGGTGGTCAGGATGATATTTGTAGGTTATGGGAATGAAACTGACACCTTTAACCTAGACCAATAGATTTTGTCAGTGACTGGTAATTAGAGGTTCTCAGCGTAGGTGTAAAATCTGTGTGTCTACTTTTTCCCTGTATGTACAGATTTTATATAAAAATGACAGATTGTAGGCAGCCTGGGTCCCAGCATTCTCTGTCACAGATGCATAGCATACAAGAAATACTGTATATATATTAGATTATATTATATAAAGATGAAGTAAAGAAAAATATTTGTTAGTTAGGGATACAGCTAGGATTCTCAACCACTTAAAGTACTGTTGGGCACACAGAAGGGATGTCTAAACAAAAAATACTTTTAAAAATCAAATTTTTATACTACATTTTCTTTTTTGCACACAAAATAGAGACATATATCCAACATTTTGTTTGAGCCTACCTTCTTATAAAATTAAAATCATTCAAACAGTTGAGCTCTACTTGGCCTAGGTAAGGGTGATGCCATCATCCTTCAGGTGAGATCTGGGGAATAAAGCATCTTCTCACAAGATTTGGAATGCTCGATATTCCCTGGGATCTCATTGGCAGTAGGATGAGATCAATTCCTGCTCCATGGAAGTTGGAGGAAGGGTAAGTACAAGTTGTACAAGTACAAGTTGTATATTATCAATCTTTTTTCCCCTAAACAGAGTTTTCTATGCTTTTTTAGCAGGTGGGGCCCACGTAAAGTGTATGTTACACCGACATTTCATATTCCTGATATGCTGCTGGGTTACCATGTAATTGTATCAAAAAGTATCCAGTTCTCTTTGCGTTGCTTTCTTTGTGTGAAATGTCTGGTGATACGGACAGTCTCCCTGATTTTCTGTTTAAAACTGACCACACTAGGGCATGGAAGCACAGATGTCATATGATCAACTGAAAAAAAAGGCACAACATGTGTTTATAATGTTACATAGTTACATAGTCATCTAGTCCATCTAGCTCAACCTATAAAAAACAAAAATGAAAACACAACCATATATTTCCCATATACACAATCCTATACCCACAGTTGATCTAGAGGAAGGCGAAAAACCCCAGCAAAGCATGATCCAATATGCTACAGCAGGGGAAAAATTCCTTCCTGATCCCCCAAGAGGCAATCTGATATTCCCTGGATCAACTTTAACTATAAATATTAGTACCCAGGTATATTATGTACACCTAGGAAAGAATCCAGTCCTTTTTTAAAGAAATCTACTGAGCTAGCCAGAAACACCTCTGGAGGTGGTTCTAGTCAGCTGTATAGTGTAAATGATGATGTTACGCCGAGTAAATAGATACCTAACATATCATGCTTTAAAGTTGCGCACACTCATAGAATGATGACAAACTACGATACTTAAAAATCTCCATAGGCGATGCTTAAAAAAATGTTAACGGTTACCTGTTTAGAGTTACAGAGGAGGTCTTGTGCTATAATTTTTGCTCTTGCTCTAACAATCGTAGTGATACCTCACATTTGTGGTTTAATTACCGTTTACATATGCGGGCGTGACTTGCGCATTCGTTCGCTTTTGCACGCAAGCGTTTTACATTTTTTTTCTTAATTTTTTTGTTTATTTTTTTTTATTTTTACATTGTCCATTTAAAAAAAAAAAAAAATTATCACTTTTATTGCTGTCATAAGGAATGTAAACATCCCCTGTGACAGTAATAAGCAGTGACAGGTGCTCTTTATGGAGGGATCTGGGGTCTTAAAGAAGCCAAATCCCTCCTCTAAACTTAACCACTTAAACCCCGGAAGATACCCCCTTCCTGACCAGGGCCTATTTTGCGATTCGGCACTGCGTGACTTTAACGGACAATTGCACGCTCGTGCGACACTGTACCCAAATGAATTTGAGGTCCTTTTTTTCCCACAAACAGAGGTTTCTTTTGGTGGTATTTGATCACCTGTGCGATTTTTTGATCATGCGCTATAAACAAAAAAAGAGCAACAATTTTGCAAAAATAACAATATTTTTCACATTTTTTTATAAGAAATTCCCCCCCAAAAAATGTAAAAATCAAAATTTTTTAACATTTTAGGCCAATTTGTTTTCTGCTACATATGTTTGGTAAAAAAAATCGCAAAAAGCGTATTTTAATTGGTTTGCGCAAAAGTTATTGCGTTTACTAACTAAGGGAAAGATTTTTGTCATTTTTATTGTTTTTTTTTTTAACCAGTAATGGCGGCGATCTGCAATTTTTTTTCAGTACTGCGACATTGCTGCGGACAGATCGGACCCTGGACTGACATTTTTGACAGTTTTGGGGGTACCAGTGACATTGCTACAGTAATCAGTGCTATACATATGCACTGTTACTGTAAAAATGACACTGGGATGGAAGGGGTTAACTTTATTGGAGAGGGAGGGGTTAAGTGTGTCCCTAGGGGCGTGTTTCTTACTGTGATTGGATGTGGCTTTGTGTGGAACAGCACAAATCAACAGTCCTACATAGCAGGACTGAGTGATCAGTGCTTTTACACAGGGGAGAGTGACAGGCGGCTTTGTTTACATTAGCCGTCTGCCTTTCTCCCTCTCCACCCGTCACACGCGCCGGCTTCTTTGGGTACGAGCGGGGGGTGAGCGCGCCTCCGGCAGCGCGCGCTCGCCCCCTATTCACTCCCAGGCTAGTGACGTACCGTTAGGTCACTTTGCCTGGAAGGGGCTGACCGACGCCGTATATAGTCGGGCGGCAGTCGGCAAGTGGTTAAAATGCCAAGTTTGGCTGTTTTGAATGAGGTCATTTTTTTTTTTTTAAATCTGGCACCTTTAGGGCTCCAGTACCCGGGATGTCATGACATTTCTTCCGGGTTTTTACATTGGAGACCCGATTAGAGGCGAGTGCGGCTTTTTCAGGTCTTTGGACAAGCTTCGGACATGCTGGCTGGTCGCTCGGGTCTGCCAGTGGAATGGGAGACCCGGTCGAGCCGCAGAAGGTGGCAGGAGGGAGGGGAATGGCCCCTTCCACTCCTTGCAATGACAATCGAGCTGCTGCTTAGACGCATTGGTTGTCATTACAAGAAAGCCGACCATCGGCTCTAAACAACGGTACCCGGGTGATGCCTCTAGCTGCAGGCATCACCCCAGTAAAACCCTCTGAAGCCGAGGCCGCATATTTGTGTTCCGTCAGCGCGAAGGGGTTAACTAACAGCCACATAAACAAAAATTTTATTAAAAAAGGTAATATGAAAAGTGTAACACCGCAAATATAATGCCAAAAGCAAAAAGCAGTTTGGGGTATCACAGACAGTACCACATACTCAACTTCCTTTATATTGAAGAGCTCAGCTCTCCTGTTAATGATGCCTCTGGGCTATGACTTATCCCTTCCTCTAGTGCATATTATCTTTCTTTGTGTTTGAAAGAAAGAATTTTGGCAGCAAAAAGAAAAGCAGGCAAAGACCTCCAGATAATAATAGAGTTGTTATAACCTGTCAGGCATGTTGTGTAACCCATGTGGGGATTCCAGTACAAGAAAGCCTGAACTTTTGAAACGGCTGGCAATAAATCTAATTATATTTAAATCTATTTAACAAATTAAATCGAAGCACACTTTTAATGTGCTAATTATTTTCCCCTCACTTCAGGGACCAGACTAGGACCAGGATTTTGTTTTTCTTTTCAACACTTACATTTATTTGTGAATTATATTGATGGGTAATGTCCACATTTTAAAGATGATTTCAAGCAAATGTAAAAAAAAGAAAATCAGGTATGAATAAAAAATCATTTTGCATGTTTTTACATGAAGAATTACACATTTTACATAATAAAATAAATATCCAAATCTGTCCTGATAGTAGGTTTTAATCAACGACACCACTAAGCTTCTAATTCACTCTCTGGTTATCTCTCGCCTCAACTACTGCAGCTCCCTTCTCATTGAATTACCTTTACATAGACTATCCCCCCCTTCAGTCCATAATGAATGCTGCTGCAAGACTTATCCACCTTGCCAACCGTTCAGTATCCTCCACCCCTCTCTGCGAATCCCTACACTGGCTTCCACTCACCCAACAAATAAAGTTCAATAGTTTACAATGCCATCCACAACTCTGCCCCCAACTACAACCCTAACTCGATCTCAAAATATTAACCAAGCCGCTCTCTTCGGTCCTCCCAAGACCTCCTACTCTCTAGCTCCCTTGTCACCTCTTCCCATGCTCGCCTCCAGGATTTCTCCAGAACTTCTCGCATCCTTTGGAACTTTCTAACCCAATCTGTCCAACTGTCCCCTAATCTATCCATCTTTAGACGATCCCTGAAAACCCTTCTGTTTAAAGAAGCCTATCCGGCTTCTAACTAATACACTGCTTAACTTTCTCCATCAGCTTATCCCCCACAGCTGTTACTTTTTTGTATCAATTGACCCTCCCTTTTAGATTGTAAGCTCTAACAAACAGGACCCTCTGATTCCTTTTGTACAAAATTGTATTGTAACTGTAATGTCTGCGTTCATTTTGTTAAGCGCTGCACAAACTGTTGGTGCAATATAAATCCTGTATAATAATAAATAATAATAATAAACAGGTTTACAGGAGGGGAGATGACTTTATCAATGTTTTGCTTCTCAAGAAAAGAAAACAGGATTTTAAAGGGTGTTGAAAGCTTCTGTCATACTGATTTACCCATACACTTGCATTCTTAAAAAATAAAAAAAAATTATTACAAATTTCTTAAAATGATTTTATGGAGTGTTAACCCCCCTAAAAACATGACAGGAGGATTCCATATGTGTCCCATTGGCAAGATTTATCTTATTATTTCCTGTCCCTTGGCCAAAACAGTAGAAAAACAGCCTCCAAACTAAGAGAATCTATTGAGCCCCCTCAGGTCATTAGAACTGTTCCAATTGGAAGTTTTCCCCTCCATTACTTTCTGGGGGCAACCCAAAATTTGGGATTTTCTTTTACTTTCAATGATAATAGTAAGGAGGACAAATAGAGAGGACAAATCTCCCTAACAGGAGGTACAGGTAGCAACAGGTGTTCTAATCCATCTCCACTCTGTCTAAAACTAAAGAAAAGGTTTTGCTTTTAGTTGCACTTTTACTCCTTCCCGCCAGCTGCCTCTCAGCCCTTTAAGGGTTAAATGCCAGGAGGCGGAGGTGGGCATTTGAGTTAAGTGATCGCTGTGATTGGCTGTCACAGTGGTCACATGATCGGAAAGCTCCTGGATGGCTAGCATGCATCGGGAGCTTTCTGGTAACTGCTGGCTACCATGCTGGGAGCACACAGAGAGTGCGCTCTCAGCACGGTGTTTTACACAGGGTCACATATATGCAGCCACTCGGCGTTAAGGCTCACACACCGAGAGGCCACATATGTGCATTCAGCCATTGTGAAGAGATGAAAGTGGTTCTAAAGCCTCAAGGTTTTCTTACCTTAATGCAATTCAATATACACTTATTGGGATTTTTTTTTTACCAAAAATATGTGGCAGAATACATATTGGCCTAAATTGATGAAAAGGTTGAATTTTTTTTTTTTTTTATTCGGAAAGTTTTTTAGCAGAAAGTAAAAAATATTGTTTTCTTTTCAAAATTGTAGCTCTTTTTTTGTTTATAGTGCAAAAAAATAAAAACCGCAGAGGTTATCAAATACCACCAAAAGAAAGCTCTATTTGTGGGAAAAAAGGACATCAATTTTATTTTGATTCAGCATCTCACGACTGCGCAATTTTCAGTTAATATAATGCAGTGACGTTTCGCAAAAGATGGCCTGGTCAGATGTTTATAGAGGTCTTCTTTGTGTTTTTTTTTTGTTTTTTTTTTAGACATTCAGTACCTGTAGACACTGAACCTTCATTTTTAGAACTTGGGTAAGTATATTGTACTCTCAGTAGTATACTTATGTTCATTAGGCCAGTGTGCTTTTGTGTATATTACAGTGGATTGTCCAAATCTGACACTTTGAGTGGCAGGTTACAGTGAATTTTTTTACGTAAACACTGTGAAATGATTTTTGTAACACGTCGAAAGAGGTACTTTGAAGAAAGTTAAATTTAGAGGGCACAGCACAAGGCTGATTTCCTTGCACTTCGAGATACTGAGCACAGAGCACTTTTGGGCATTAATAATTTGTTGAATACCAGGGCTGCAAAAATCCTATGGGCCATTTTTTTTTCAGTGCTGATTTTTTACCCTCCAAACTTTACTCTATCCTACAAAACGTCAAGCTGTATCAAAGTGCTTAATTCATAGGGAAGGGATTGGTTCCTGGTGAACTGAAGAAATGCATTCCATTGAACCACTCTCCAGCCTAATGGCATTACTGATTGCGTTATCCGTTGACATATCTCTTTTAGTGAACCAACAAGCCTTTGAAATACATTTTCATTCCACAAAATGGCAGCATAGCTCCCCTTTATATGTTGGCTAAAAAATTGTAACGATTCTTGAAATTCATCACTTTGTAAAATAAATACCATGTCTGCTACAGAGATGTTTCAGACAGTGTTACCGTGGTGTGGAAATACAGGAGGAATTCAGGAAAGTGATTCCACCTGTACAGGATTAACACAATTAAGTCATTTGCTCCTAGTTTTAGGTTTCTAGTGTAGGGAAAGGGCTGCTGCCTGTTATAATAGATGATCAGTGGGGAGAGCTGAATGTATCATTAGAGAATTTTATGAAGGAATTTGACATTTTAAATTAAACACAAGTATTGAGATGTTGACACAGAGGTACATCAGTTTCTTTCTTTCTACTTAGAATGAAATCTGAAGAAATTCAAGATGGAGCACCTGCTGTATGCTGCATCATTCACGTTTAAAGGCCAGCTCTAGTACAACCAAATAAATAGTTATGGAATATATTTAACTTTTACAAAAACAAAAGATTTGTGAAGCAATGCACATGCTGGATTTAGGGTTGCAACTTCATCCCTTTAAACTAGGACACACATTAATTACACAGGTTCTGTGGCTGATTAAGGTGGTAATTAAACTCATTAAAGCCCCGTACACACATACCGATTGTCGGCCGTAAATATTCGGCCGACGACCGATCGGCCAATTGTAGGCTTGTTAGTATGATGCTTCCGACAGCCGACAGCGCACTTTCGGCCGAAAAGAATCTGTCGTGCAGGCATTAAAATTTTTGTTGGCCAACACCAGAACAGCCGATTGTTCGCCAGTCAGTACAGAATTCGGCCGACAATCAGCAGATTAGCAAGACTGGGCATGCTCAGAAAAGAAAGGTAACCATCACATGACATCACTTCTGCAGTCGGCGGACAAAATTCTTGTGCAGTCTTTTGCACTTTTCAGCGGACAGGACAGCCCTGGACAAAAGACGGCCGATCGGTCGGCCAACGATCAGTACGTGTGTACAGGACTTAAGGCTCCTTTCACACTATCAGTCCGTCGGACAGATTCCGTTTTTCTCAGCGGGGGATCGGCGGCAGAAGGACAGCTGTGTCTCTGCGCTGTGTGCGGAGACACAGCTGACAGTTCCCCATGCATCTCTTTGGGGGAAATCGGATGGGAACGGACCGTCGGTCCGTTCTCATCCGATCCCATCCGCTGGACGGATGGAAAATAGGGTTTCCATCCGTCCAGATTTGATGGATCAGATCGAGTCGGATGTCAGCGGACATGTCTCCGCTGACATCCGATGCCCCATAGGAATGCATGGGGGGACCGTTCAGATCCGCCAAAAAAACGAACAGGCGGATCTGAACGGTCCACCTGTGTGAAAGGGGCCTTAGTGCCTTATGTGCATTATATTGGCCTCAGAACCTGTGTCCTGTTTAATTAATTAAATAGAACTTGTTTCCTAATTAGGCCTCTTGCACACTGCATCTTAAAAAAGCTCAGTACAGCTTTTTTTTTCCTAAAATACAGCCCATTCATTGTAATGTGCCCATGCACACAGGCGTGTAAATGAGTGCCGTGCATTCTTCAGTAAGAACAAAATAGAAAAATCAGCATTTTTGGACAGTAATTTATGCTTAATGCGCTCAAATGCGTGCAAATACGCGCAATTGCGCACAAATGAACACATAAGAACATACTGTTGGTCTAAAAAATGCTAATTTGCATATTTTACAAAAACGCTTAAAAAAGCTCAGTACAGCTTTTTTTTTTCTGAGCTAAAATACAGCCCATTCATTGTAATGTGCCTATGCACACAGGCGTGTAAATGAGCGCCGTGCATTCTTCAGTAAGAACAAAATAGAAAAATCAGCATTTTTGGACAGTAATTTACACCTAATGCGCTCAAATAAGTGCAAATACGCGCAATTGCACACAAATGAACACACACGAACATACTTTTGGTCTAAAAAATTTTTTAGTTTGCATATTTTACAAAAACGTGAGAATACATTTGTGCAAAAAGACGTGAATTTGTGCAAACACATATGCATGAAAATGCACGCATTTCAATAAGACAAATTTACGACTGAAAAAGGAGATGCTCAAACAGGAGTATCGTGTGTAAGAGGCCTTAATATGTGTCCTTGTTTAAAGGGATGAGGTGGCAACCCTAGCTGCATTATATGATTGCATTGAAGTGGATCCCACTTCATAACATTTTTTCAATTTTTTTGACTTGAACTAGTAGGATGTGACTTTTTCCACTTGACCTTCTATGTAGCTGTGCAGCACAATCAGAGTGACAAGACTTTTCTAAACTTGCTTTATGCAAGCTCCTTGTAACTATGTTATCTTGTGCTTGGGCTTTGGATGATGTGTGTTACCACATGATGTCCACGATGTGCTCTCCCTCCTCTATTTTCTTTTCTCTCATCCATAAATTTACAGTGTAAATGCAAGTGATGCAGAGGGAGGCAAGGGGTATTAACCTCACTCCCCTCTGCATTCTTCTTGCTGGTGCTTCCCTTGGGCAAATGGTGGGAGATGGAGTCAGGGGTTTGTCTTCTTGCTAGCTGTGGTGTTGGGTGGCTGTGCAGCAAGGGACGGTACTCTACATTGCAGCTAGTGTTTTAGGGCACCTAGAAAAATGGGGCGAAAAGTACTTCATATACTTTGTCCCATTAAGACCTGTAAACTGTAAAAAGATTAGGTGATTATTCTTTATGTAATACAGGTCTTATCACTGCCACAATCAGTGACTGAACAGTTACAGGAGAAGCAGCAGACCGATGTGCTCATTTCTCTGTACTTTGTGCTCTCCTTCTATAGACATATTCCTCATTAACACGTAGGCACTTTAGCACAATTTATTAACTCTCTTTGCTGCTTCTCCCTCTCCCAGTCTGAGCTTTGCTATACAGGGGATTTCAAGAGACTGATACAAGTCCTGTTTGGATAATTTCCCCTCTTGCATTAAAGCCTAAATTAAAAGCTGAAAAATTAGCACCAGGGACATAAATTATAGGTACTTCCCTTGTGTTGATTCCTTTTCGGTTAGCAGAAATCTTCCTCTGTCCTGCCCCTTCCACCCTCACCTAAAAGGCTGTCATAGGGTCTCATTAAGGATGCTTGACTATGACTGCCCCTTCTGCTAAGCTCCACCATTCATTGCAGCTGTACTATACCTTCCATGAATGGAACACAATATTTTAATGTAGGGGGTGGGGCTATCTATAATCTGCCAATCCTCCATTCCTAAATCATGTTCCATTCATAGAAACTGTAGTACCACCTTCTTTAAATGGCCAAGCATGACGGAAAGGGCAGGTAGAGTTGGACAATGTTGATGAGTGTAAATGACAACTCCCTCGGTTCTTTTAACACCCACTACACAGGACGATTACGGCAGGGGGGACAGGCATGATTACTAACAGAAGAGGAATCAGCAGAAATGGCACACCCTACACACTGTAAGTTATGTCCCTTATGCTGATTTTTTTCTGTTTTTGATTTTTTTGATATGGGAAACTAATGAAAAGGTGTTTCATGCTTTTATGTATTTATGATTTTATGCTTATATTTATCACATCTGATTCATATATTTTGGTATATGTTATCATCCTATTTATTTGGTAAGATGTTATCACCATCCCTGCGCTACTGAAATTCAAATGAAAAAGCCAGTTCCTGTTTTTTCTGGATGAATTTTATTTTTTATTATAGGAAAACTTAAATACATTTTTTATCTGCAAGGTGATGTGCCACCCTATATGAGTGGTGGGCAGTGGGCACAGTACAGTCTGTGGACCTGACACTCACTGGCAGGCAACTACAATTATATTACAGAGAAAAAATGAAATTACTTTTTTTATCTGCAAGGTGCTGTGCCACCCTAAATGAGTGGTGGGCAGTGGGCACAGTACAGTCTGTGGACCTGACATTCATTGGCAGGCAACTGCAATTATATTACAGAGGAAAAATTAAATGATTTTTTTATCTGCAAGGTGCTGTGCCACCCTATATGAGTGGTGGGCACTGGCAGTGGGCCTGACACACACTGGCAGGCAACTGCAATTATATTAAAGGGTAAAAATTAAATTTGTTTTTTATCTGCAAGGTACTGTGCCACCCGATATGAGTGGTGTGCACACAGTACAGTCTGTATATATATATATATATATATATATATATATATATATATATATATATATATATATATATATATATATATATATAAAAATTAAATAAAAGCAGACTGATGTACCAGCCCTAAAAAGGGCTTTTTGGGGTGCTGTCAGCAAGCTGTCCTTACAGTAGGAGTGGACACAGAACAATGGCCTAGCTATTAATTCAGCAGCAGCAGCACTCTCCCTGCTCTAACTAACACTGCAGCTTCAGAATGAATCTAAGATGGATGCTGTCCTTGCTTTTTTATAGGAGGTGGGAGGGTCTGGGAGGGAGGGTATGCTGATTGGCTGGAATGTGTCTGCTGACTGTGAGGTACAAAGTTTGCTCAATGATGATGTATAGGGGGCGGACCGAACATCGCATATGTTCGCCCGCCGAGGCGAACGCGAACAAGCGATGTTCGCCAGGAACTGTACGCCGGCGAATAGTTCGTGACATCTCTAATTGCATGTACCCTAACAAAACACATAGTTTGAAGGGGTTCTAAAATATTTATATATTGCTGCTATTTCCAGAGATACAAAGTTATGAATACTGTTTTTAGAGGCGTTTTGAAATTACAAGAAGCTGGACAGCTGCTCATATTATTATGTTAGAAGCAAGTGCTACAAAGAACTGGGGAATTAGTTTTATGAAGTGAATTATTATTTTCTGTTGCACCTTTAACTGGTTATATATTAGTGAGCTACTTACTATGTTTTTCTCTTTATTGATACTAATAAACACTTTCTGCATTAAAATTGTGTTAATACTTCTGATGATTCCATCTAAATTCTCCTGTGCTTTGTTTCATTTTTCCTTGTCCATTGTCACATACAAAGGCATTAAGTCAGATGGGAAATTCTGACTCATCACAAATGCGCATGCATAACTGTCTAATTGCAATAAAACTGAAGCTCACTTGTTGCTAATTGCTAATTGAACTTTAAATGAACAGAGGGCGATTAACAAGGTCCAGCGAAACCAGAGCCGCGTTATGCTTTGACCCTGATTGCCATTTTTTGGTTGCGTTCTGTTTGAAATCACGAAGAGTGAACAAAAGCTTTGAAGAATTCCAATCGGGAGAAATAATAACATTTCAAATATTCGAAGCACATCTGGGCGATCTCTGGAGCTGTAAGCAATTAGCGATGTAACCAAAGATTTCCGGGATCGTATGCCCCGTACGTTGCCATTATGCATAAATGATTCATGCAAATAGCACTAATTTTTATGCATTTTGCGAATCCAGCACTGGAATAAGGTCTTATTGTTATTTGTCCTGCAGTGTGTTTCCTATTCAGGTCTGAACTGTTTCATGTACAGATTAATGGAAGCAGCGTAAACTTAAAACAGAGACTAGAACATGTTGTGGCTTTGACTTTTCCTAAATATATCCATCATTTCATGAGCTACCTAAGTGAATACCGTTGTGTGTGGTGGGTTACCTGATTTAACCTTCGTGATCAAGCCAAGACAATGGTATACAAGATTTTTTTTTGCTGGAAAGAATAAAAGCAATCCTAGGAAAACACAAGCATGTTGGCAGGGAGTGCTTTTGTTTATCACCTTGTTTGTAGCAGAATCATGAATGATATTTGACATGCTTCACCTTTTCAAAAATATCAAGGTACTGCAATCTATAACAATACAATCATCAAAGGAATTATGCATAAACATCAGATTCATATTCTACAAAGTTTAACTAAGGTTTCTATCCACTAAGGTCTAAGGTTTATCCACTTCTGGACCGGAAAGGATTTGCCCTCTTGATGACCAGGCCATTTTTGCAATTCTGCACTAATTTATCGGACAATTGCGCGATCGTGCGACGCTGTACCTAAATAAAATTGATGTCCTTTTTTCCCACAAATAGAGCTTTCTTTTGGTGGTATTTGATCACCTCTGTGATTTTTATTTTTTGCTTTATGAACAAAAAAAGAAACAACAATTCTGAAAACAAAACAATATTTTTCACTTTCTGCTATATAACATTCCCAAAAAAAAAAAAGCATTTAAAAATCAACATTTTTTAACATTTTAGGCCAATTTGTTTTCTGCTACATATTTTTGCTAAAACAAAAACCGCAATAGGTGTATTTTGATTGGTTTGCACAAAAGTTATCCCATCTACTAACTATGGGAAAGATTTATGTCATTTTTATTGTTGTTTTTTTTTTTTTTTTACTAGTAATGGCAGCGATCTGCGATTTTTAGCGGGACTGCGACATTGCGGCGGACAGATCGGACCCCTAACTGACATTTTTGACACTTTTGGGAGGACCAGTGACATTACTACAGTAATCAGTGCTAAAAATATGCACTGTTACTGTAATAATTACACTGGCAGGGAAGGGGTTAACACTGTGGGTGATCAAGGGGTTAAATGTAAACCTAGGGGAGTGATTCTAACTGTATGGGAGTGGGGCTTGTGAAATGATCACAGAGACCTGTGTTCCTATATAGAAGGATCATAGGTGCTCTGTGATCATTCCAGAGAGAAGAACGGTCAGCTGTGTTTACAACAGCTGCCCGTCCTTCTCTCCCAGCGGGGAGCAATCGCGGGTGGTCGGTGGCAATCAGAGCTGCCAGCCCTGTGCATTGGAGTCCCCGCTAACAAGTGGGGGTGGGAGCACACTGGCGGTGGCGGGCGCTCGCCACCTATCTGCAGGCGCAGGTGTATACCTATGTTGGTTCGCACAGAAGGGGCTGCCTGCCGCAGTAAATCTGCGGCGGGCAGTCCGGAACCGGTTATAATATTTTGAAGCAATGCAAAGTGGCAAATCTACCATATTATGTTTTATATACTGTTAGAAAATCATAAAATAATGAATTAATGACACCAATATCCCTGATTGGCTACCCTAATCCAGCTTACAAGGATGACCTGCCATAAATAAATACTGCTAGCTTTTAATTTATTTTCCTGTTAGTGCTCGGAAAAAAAACAAGATACAGTCACAACACTCTTCTACAATTAATGTCCCAGCATGCCAAGCCACAGGTGCCCACTCATTCACCTCCTCTGATCTTCTTCATCCAGTAATATGACAGCTTTTGAAGCAATAAAAATCAGTTTTGGGCCTGAAATTGGGATTATGTATTATT
The DNA here is from genome assembly GCF_965119305.1 of Pelophylax lessonae. Classification (NCBI taxonomy): domain Eukaryota; kingdom Metazoa; phylum Chordata; class Amphibia; order Anura; family Ranidae; genus Pelophylax; species Pelophylax lessonae. Next base: position 61,894,658 of record NC_138769.1, on the reverse strand, counting down.
TAAATCTTTATTAGTAACTAAAGCTTTGCAATTTCTTGGAAAGCAGGAAGATATTTCTTTGAACAGCCATTATCCACAACATGCCAGGATCAAACTGGGGGAGGATTGGGCCATCTCCAAGCTCACCTGTTTCCCATCTATCCATTAGCATTCATGTACTTCCATGTTTGAGGCACTCAGGTTGAGTAGTGTTAGGAAGTGTTAGGACTGCAGGATACACAGGGTGTCGTGGAGTGGCCTGCAGCTTATACATACATTTGCAAATGTGTGTTAACTAAACTCCTGTTTTTAACCTATTATGTTAGACAGGTTTATTTGGTTTGTCAGCAGACTGGTGGGTAAGTATAGCAAACTAAGGGCCGGCTGGTTTCCACACACACACACCTTCTTTAATCCCCTTTTTCTCTTCAGTTCTGAAGCTGACTTGCCCCATATTCTGGTGTTGATTTACTAAAACTGGAGAGATCACACTCTGGTGCAGATCTTCATACAATCAGCTTCCAGTTTTTTTTTGGTCAAAGTCTTACTTAATAGTTGGCAGCTAATTGGTTTCTATGCAGAGCTCCACCAGATTTTGCACTCTCCAGTTTTAGTAAATCAGCCCCAAACAGTCTAGTTCTCGCTCCAGTAGTGACTGATCTGAGTGAATCAATGTAATAGGCGAATTATAAATTGGAATAAAATGTAAAAGAATTCTGCAGCTACACAATATAATGGAAAAATAAAATGAGAAATAAAAAGTCATAAGTGGGATTAATAACAAAGAACAGTTCTAAATCTTCCAAAAATATCCAGCTTTGCACGTTATTCACCCAAATGCTTCAAAATGGTTTAATGCAACAATTTACCATTATGGGAATTTTGTTTTTCTTTACTATTTCTTTCCAAGCTTGTGCTACATGTGTTTTTCTACTTAAGCACAAAGCTGGCCTATTTTGTTATTTAAATTTTCCAAAGCTGTAAAGAACAAAACTAACAAGCTATCAGAGCGTGTTCTATGAAAGCACATGGAGCAGTTTATGTGAGCTATGTTCCTTCATAAACAACGGTACACAATGCAGGACAAGACAAGCTGCAAAGTCAACATTCTTGTGTTTCATGGCTACTACTTAGGCATAGACAAATAAAACAATGCTATAAGCTGATTTTCCAGCTCTAGAAGACAATAGAGCTCTCTTTAATGTCTAATTGTGATCAACTGGTTTTGATCTGAATCATGTGTATGCCTTTCTTGTTACATTCAGGGATTATGTTTTCATGTTTGTTTATTACATTTTCTATCCTCTCCTTGCACCATTCATGTGCTGAGTACAGCTGTCTGTTACAAACATTGTATATTGTAATATTTCCATGAGTTAGTAGTTTTATTTACTGCTTGCTGTTCTGTTTCTAATGACGCTTTATGCATTGATATCCTCCTTGGACCCAGTCTATGTGGACAGTATGATCACCTGCTGACTCGACACCATTCTCAGGCAGTTTAACTATTCAATAAAATGAAGAATTTGAATCAAACACAATTAATTCATGCTAAATATTGCAGTACAGAGGATGTTTTCCAGTCTTTTGCTCTCTCTGTGAAGTAATAACACAGACTGTGGGAACATAGTAAAAATGGGAGAGGGTGGCACTAACACTAAACAGTATGGGAAGACAGAAGGAAATTCCAGATGTAGCACCCTCCTAGGTAGGTGCTAGGAAAATGTATATGTGGCCATGTCTGCTCATCAGGGGGCCTGAATTGTTAGCTAGCTGTCACATGTTTCCAGGTGTGTCTGTTGAGTCTGGGGAGTCATAATGTGTATGCATTGCATACTAGCACATTAGACTTACCTTAGAATGAAGCCCTCCAGTGCCACACTGTCACCACTGAGAGGACTTCCATCTATACCTGGTTTTCCTTCCAGGTTCGCATCCTTTGCCTACATGAGTGGCCAGGGGTGCAATGATGTCACTCCCACTCATGTGCACGGGAGCCGCCATTTATGGCATGGGCTCTGAAGGTCTGGCATGGTAAGCCCGACCTTCAGAGAGCATGTGCCGGTGATGTCACCGGCTGTATGCACTCTGAAAATCTCCTAAAAAGTGCACATTTAAGAGATATTCACAGTACCTACAGGTAAGTCATATTATATGCTTAAAGCGGAGTTCCGGGCACAAAATCTATCTTTTTTTTTGTGCCCGTCCGCTTGTTCCCCTTCACCTGAAACAGAATTGGATAGTTAGGTTTTTTTTTTTTGTACTCACCTTGTAATTGTAGATCGAATATACTCACCTATTCTTCACTTCCTCCCTCTGCGCAGCGGCTCCGCCGTCACTTCCGGGCTTGCAATGATTCCTGGAAGCTGAACGTCATCGCTCCCAGGAATCAATGCGACGGCACCGGCCCTTCTCGTCACTTCCGGTGCGGCGCCGCATTCCTCCACAGCTTCTGGGCATGCCCAGAAGCTGTTTAGCAGGGAATGCAGCGCCGCACCGGAAGTGACGAGAAGGGCCGGTGCAGGCGCATTCTGGGAGAAGAGGACGCGGAAGAAGACGCGGAAGAGGATCGCGCCGGCTTCAGCTGCCCACAAGAGAGATGGCAACGCTGTGGAAGAAATTTTATAAGTAAGTATTTCTTCTTGCAGGTAAGTGCGAACCGGGACCGATAAGAGGCTAGCCATTGTGGAATGTGCTAGCCCTGACTGTCCCGGGGGTATGTTTATTGAAAAATGGTTTCTGTGCCCGGAACTCCGCTTTAACTGTAGGTATAAGTGGTAAAACAGGATTTACTACCTCCTGAAATATGGGTGTAACATGGTAAAGAGTTCATCCATTCTGTATGTATTGCAACTATGTATTTTGTTTTTTACAGCACTTCCCTGCCAGGCCATTGTAAACAAAGAAGCAAGGATTGTGGCTGTCATGTTAAAAAAAAAAAATGATCTTTCCTGTCTGTCTCCATGGCAGCCTACGTGTGGGGGTTAACCCCGCCTCCACTCCAAGGGTATAGGACCCCCCTCCCATAAATTTCAGCTCTCAGGTACAGCAGGTGTTCATTTTTTGTCCTCCTCCAAGGACCTACACTTCTGATGTCTTACTACGTCCAGCTTACCTTAGGATACTTTGGATGGTGTCTGCATGTCCAGAGCCCAGCCATGGGCGGGTGAGTGACATTTAAAATCCCCTGCTCTCTGCGGTTGACTGAAGCTTGATTGGCATTCTCTGACATGGGTCTGAAGATTCGCATTGCTTCCCTTCATGGCAGCGGTATTTGTTATTTATGTACACTTTGTTTGTCTCTTTTTCTATCACTGTACAATTTGTTTGTTTGGCCCAATGGCGCTGGAACGCTTCCTGCGTTCCAGCAAACCCTTCCTGCGTTCCAACAAACCCTTCCTCTTCCTCCTCTGCTTCTAGCGTCCAATCGGTAGACGCTTCGTGGTCCCGCGCATGCGCAGTGCGCCGCGAGCGAAGTCGAGGCTTGGTTCGCACATGCGCATTAGCGATCGCGGCCGCATCACCGCTGACGTCATTCCGGCGGGAGATTTAAACAGCTGACGATTCCCCTGTACTTTGGGAATGTACTGTGGGCATTGCGGCAGCTTCCCAGTGTCTCTGGATTCCTTGCTACAGGTATGTGCAATGGAGACTTGACTGCAGAGGGGGGGGGGGGGGCGGAGGGTTGTCACCTCACAATGTATCACTGACATGGTGTCTGATATGTATTACCTTTCTTTATCAGTCTGGTTGTTTGGCCTGAAGTATGGATCCTGCGTCACCGCCCTCCTGTGGCCAGCCCTCTCACAACAGGTGGGTGCTGGCATTTTTCAGAGGGGGGGGCGGGGAGGGCTTGCTGGTCCCTAGGTCATGGCTAAGTCCAGTGTCTCCCCGATTTTCTCTTTTTTCCATCAGCTCTCCCAGGCCTGATTTACCACAAGAAAGAGACCCTGTCAGACCTCGTGGGAGTTCATCCTCCAGATCTAAACGCCGTGAATCTCCATCAGGGAGTAGGCAACAAGGGAGACGCTCCAATTCCTCCCCCAGACACCATACACGATACCAGAGTCACCGCACACACCAGAGAGCCTGTTGGGGTTGTGGGGCGCATGTCCCGGAGGACAAGTCCCTATGTGAGCCATGTTTTGCTCATGCAGCCGGTGAGAGGGGGCAAAAGGATCAAAGATTGGAATCTCTAGTGAAGAGAATAGTACAACAGTCCCTGAAAGAATGGGGTACAGTCCCACCACTTGGTCCCACCACATCCAGTTCTCCAGGGGAAGTGCAGGAAGATCAAGGCCCCTCTCAACCGAGTATTACTTCTGCAAAGTCATCTGACAGTGATTCGGAAGAAGAAGGGGCTGTAGGCGGCTTTGAGTTCGCCCTAGTTTCACCCCTGATCAGAGCCATTAAAGAAGCTCTCAGATGGGAGGATCCTGTGTCTCCTCAGAAAAAGCAGCGGAAGTTCTTCAAGCACCTTGGTAAGGAGCGTATCAACTTCCCTTCCCTCTCTGAATTACAAGAGGTGATTACTGAAGAATGGAGTAAAGGGGATAGTAAGTCTTCCTTATCCTCCAAACTTGGGAAATTATATCCCTTTAAACCTGAAGATGTCGCCCGTCTGGAATCTGCTCCTCTTGTGGATGCGGCAGTTACAAGATTAGCAAAGCATGTCACTTTGCCACTAGATGACGCGGTCTCTTTCAAAGACCCTTTGGATAGGAAGATAGATCTGGACCTAAAGAGGATCTTTGTGACGGCCGGCGCGGCCTGCAAACCTGTGATGGCATTAGCAACAATGTCTAAAGCCATGGAAGTCTGGGTTTCCGATATAGAATCCAAACTTGGAAGTCTCTCGGAAGAAGCCGTAGAAAGTTCCCCTATTCACGAACTCAAGCTGGCTTCAGTGTTTTTAGGAGAAGCATCTATTGATGTTCTGCGTCTTCTGTCCAGATCGATGCTATCCTCAGTAACAGCAAAGAGGGCCTTGTGGCTTCGCCCGTGGATTGCAGATCCAGCTTCTAAACAGGCATGGTGTAAGATCCCTTTTGAGGGTACTTCCCTTTTTGGAAACAAACTAGACAGCGCCATTGCCAAGGCTACTGGCGGAAAGTCAGGTTTCCTCCCGCAAGACAGACGACTATTTGGTCAGAAGAAGCCTCAACCTAGGAGGCAATACACGGAGAGATCAAGAGATGCACGCTCTTACAAGCCTAATAGAGATTTCCGAAGAAACTGGAGAGGTGGTCAATCCTCTACTCGGAGGTCATCAAAAAATCCAGCGCCTGCTGGACAAGATTCCACTAAATCTTTTTGAGATTGGGCCCGTCCAGGCATGTCAGGTGGGGGCACGTCTTCTCCATTTTCAGCATGTCTGGGCGGCCTCAATCACGGACTTTTGGACCGTCAGGACGGTCTCTACAGGCCACAGATGGTCATTTCTGGCAGATCCAGTTCCAAGATTCATCTCAACTCATTTACCCTGTCTAGAAGAGAGAAGAGAAGTCTTGCTCGCCTATGTAGACGCTTTGGTGGCTCAAGGAGCGGTAGCTCCGGTTCCGGAACAAGAAAAATTTCAAGGGGTTTACTCACCCCTCTTCTTAGTCCAGAAGAAGAACGGGGCCTGGAGACCTGTTATAGATCTCACATACCTGAACAAGTTCATAAAGAACGAAAAATTCAAGATGGAAACACTCTCAACTATTCAAAGGGCAGTACTGCCGGGAGATTGGCTCGCCTCAATAGATTTGAAGGATGCGTATTTTCATGTACCTGTGGCAACCGACTTCCACAAATATCTTCGCTTCTGTGTTCGGAATCAGCATCTGCAATTCATTTGCCTACCCTTCGGCCTGTCTACCTCACCCAGAGTATTCACCAAAGTTCTTCTAGCAGTGGTAGCCTTCATAAGATTGAAAGGTATACGTCTACATCATTACTTAGACGATCTTCTGCTTCTGTCTCAAGAAAAGGATCAGTTATTGGCACACAGAGATCAGGTCATATCGACCCTCAAAGAGTTTGGCTGGCTGCTAAACCTACAAAAGAGTCAGCTGGAGCCTACTCAGCGCCTAGTCTATCTTGGGGCGCAATTCGACACCGTCGAGAATTCAATCTCTCTCCCATTAGAGAAGATACCGGTAGTGAGGGAGAGAATCCTTCCGGCTCTTTCCTCTCCTCGGCTGAAGGCCTCTCAGTGCCTCAAAATCATTGGCACCATGGTGTCCACGGCTCCAATGGTCAAATGGGCTCTCTGGCATATGAGGCCCTTCCAAAAAGGGTTCCTACAACAATGGAACACAGAAGAGAAAGATCAGTACATTCATATCTCCTCCAGCATGAGATACAGTCTTCTTTGGTGGCTGCAACGCAGGAATCTGCTCAACTGTCATTCTCTGGTTCCAGTCTCATGGACTATAATCACAACAGACGCCAGCAACTCAGGTTGGGGGGCTCATTGTCTGACAGAGATGACACAGGGGAGATGGTCTTTTCAGAGACACACTCCAGTCTCCAATATACTGGAACTCCGAGCAGCCTACCAGGGTCTTCGATCTTTCCAACACCTGCTAGAGGGGAAATCTGTAATGATTCGGATGGACAACACCACGGCAGTGTCTTATGTGAAGAGACAAGGTGGGACACGGAGTCTCTCTCTGCTACGAGAATTAGACCCGATCATGTCCTGGGCCCAGACTCACCTAGTAAACATCTCGGCAGTTTACATCCCAGGTTCACAGAATGTTCAAGCGGATTTTCTGTCCAGGGTCCAGTTGAACCACAACGAATGGTCGCTCCATGTGGAGTCGTTCAAATGGATTCTGTCGTTGGGAGTATCTCCCGAAGTCGATCTGTTCGCCTCCCCTTGCAACCACAAGTTGGAGAAGTATGTCACGAGGGGCAAGTGTCCTCAAGCTTACGGGACAGATGCACTAACCGACAGGTGGGAGTTCAGCAGGGCTTATGCCTTTCCTCCAGTACCCATCATTCTCAAATTCCTGCAAAGACTTCAAGCGGAAGATGTGGAGATAGTGATGGTGGCGCCTTTCTGGCCGAACAGGCCATGGTTTCCGCTACTCCTACATCTGAGTTACCGGGACCCGGTCCCTCTTCCCCTCAGACCAGACTTGCTTCTTCAGGGAACATCAGTGCACCCCTGTCCTGCAATTCTCCGGTTGACGGTCTGGTTCTTGAGAGGGAAAGGTTGGAATCGCTCGGCTGCCCATCTACAGCCATTTCCACCTTGATGAATGCTAGACAACCAAGTACTAATAAAGTATACTGTAGAATCTGGGCAAGATTCATGGAGTCTGCATATCCTGAAGGTATGTCTTCCTCAGTCCCTGGGATTCAAGAAATACTAAGTTTTCTTCAGGCTGGTCTGGATATGCCCCTTTCAGTGGCAACTCTTAGAGTTCAAGTTTCGGCCTTATCGGCCTTCTCCGGGGTCATGTGGGCCCAACACCCACTAATCCAACAATTTTTCAAAGGAGCAATCAGGCTCAATCCTCAGAGAAGACCTAGGTTCCCGAAATGGGATCTACCTCTTGTCCTAAATGCCCTCTCCAAATCGGGCATAGATTCCTCTTCTTCTATCAAGGACCTGACCATCCGAACTGTCTTCCTGGTGGCCATTACTTCGGCTAAAAGGGTCTCTGAATTAAGTTCTCTCGGATGTAAAGAACCATTCTTGACTTTTTTTCCGGATCGGGTAGTACTGATACCCAGGCTGAATTCAAATCCGAAAGTCACCTCAGTGTTTCACCAGAATCAGGAGATTGTCCTGCCTACTTTCCGTTCATCTAATGAGTCCAATCCTCATCCATTGGATGTAGGAGAATCCTTAAAAGCCTATCTTCAAGCAACTGCACCATTCAGGCAGTCTGACAACCTCTTTGTCCTGTTCTGGGGAAAGAACAGAGGTAAACCTGCTTCATCTAGGACTATCGCTTCATGGATAGTGGCAGCTATCCAACAGGCCTATAGAGCTGAGGGGCTGGCTCCTCCGGAGGCGGTGACGGCGCACTCTACAAGGAGTATCTCTACTTCCTGGGCGGCTTCGCGGCACGTGGCTCCAGATGTGATTTGCAGAGCGGCTTCGTGGTCATCAGTCAATACTTTTATGACCCACTATTGTGTAGAGCCTGCTTCTCTGTCCTCAGTTAATTTTGGTTTGACTGTTTTGTCTGCAAATAGCATGAATTAAAATTTTCTTTGCTAAAGCATTCCCACCCGTGTGGAGTGAGCTAATTATTTCCCACACGTAGGCTGCCATGGAGACAGACAGGAAAACGGAAAATTCCTATCATACTTACCGTAATTTTCCTTTCCTGATAGTCTCCATGGCAGCCGGAGTACCCACCCTCTCGTCTTGGATTCGGCTAAGATATGGAACACCTGCTGTACCTGAGAGCTGAAATTTATGGGAGGGGGGTCCTATACCCTTGGAGTGGAGGCGGGGTTAACCCCCACACGTAGGCTGCCATGGAGACTATCAGGAAAGGAAAATTACGGTAAGTATGATAGGAATTTTCCGTTTTCAGGTGAACTTTTTTACAAGGAAAACCAACAATTTAAATAGGATTTTTTTTTTTTTTTTTGCAATAGTCAGTGTTGCTGTAGTACATAGTGCAGATGTGCCACTTCACAGACAGGCATAAGACATCCCTTAGGCATATTTTAAAATAAATTAGGCATTTATGTGTTACTTTAAACCTGAAATAATTTGCTGCTCCCCACAAAATTATATTTTTAAAAAAGCATTTTTGCTTTGCTGCATGTCTCTCTGGGCAGTGCCAATCCCTTGCCTATTAGCCTTGAAATGGTCAGAACGGGTTCTATTGAGTTCAATGGGGTTCGGATTAATAACCAGAACCTTGGCAAACTGAACATTTCGCTCATCCCTACTAACAGTATCTTCTGCTGAATTTTTTATTTATTTGTTTGTTACTATAAAGAATTTATCAGTGGTGTGGCATGTTCATAATCACTAATGCAGCTGGATCAGTTCTGGTTGGAATAACTTGTCGATAGATTTTATGAAAAATATGGCTATCGTAAGGTGGCCATCATGTGGTTCAAACTGCCAACAGTTTTGGAAGGCATTTAACTTGAATAAAAATTATCTATCTTATTTGTCTTTAGTATGTAGGGACAATTCTATATACAGTATGTGTACTGTATTAGTGAACTGCAGGGAGCCTAAAGCTGGTCAAAGACTGTTAGATTTTTTTCCATTCAGCCTAAGAACTTAACAGAAAAAGAATCCAACAGATTCTTTCTTCCCTGCTTTACAGCAGAGAGGGCCCCATCTCCCACTGTGCCTATTGCAGTCTGATAGTAGGGATGATCGAACGGTTCGGGTCGACCATCGGTTCGACCCGAACATTGACTGTTCGAAATTCGGCCGAATTCCGAACTTTTTGCGGTGCAAGTTCGGAATTCGGCAACCAGAACCGCCCAAAATGCAATGGGACAGAAACTGGGCCTTAAAAGCCCGTGATTGGACCAGAAACATGAGTAAAAGCCAAGTGAGGGGGCAGGAGGATGCTAGGAATGTGATTGGAGTGACTAGGAGGTCCAAAGGCCAATCAGTAGTGAAAGTAGTGAATACGCCCCCAGTATATAACATAGCCCCGCCAAATCTCTAGCACTGTAATACAGGGGCTGTGGAAGAGAGTGGAAGCAGTTCTGTTACTCCTGCTGCAAAAGTGTCATTTAGCAATTATTAGTGTGAGGAAAGGTATATCTAGTGTAGTTAGGGTACTATATACCTCTATAGTTAGATTCAAAAATCTAGTTTCTGTGGGGAAAGTGTTAAGTGTCAGGGTGACCGTAATGTAGTTTAGGGTGAACTGACTCTGACTGCTATGCCAGGGTGACCAAACTCATCCATGTCAGGGTGACCGCAAGAAGAAAAAGATAATTTTTCTTATAATTTTTAGTAGAGCAGGGATGTGGCTCCACTCCTTTCACACCTGGCGTTTTTGTTTCAGGCATTTATTGGGCTTTTTTGTGGACTTCTTTGGAGGCAGGCATGACATCTGAACTTCTGTGTAGGGGTATATATACACACACATATATATGTATATATACACATACACACATATAGGTGTGAAAGGAGTGGAACACCATCCATGCGCTAATGAAATTATTTGCAAGGATGGGGTTCCGCTCCTTTCACACCTATATGTATGTATGTGTATATATATATATATATATATATATATATATATATATATATATGTGTGTGTGTGTGTATATATACCTCTATACAGAAGTTCAGATGTCATGCCCGCATCCAAAGACGCCCAAAAAATGCCCAATAAACGCCTGAAACAAAAACGCCCAGGTGTGAAAGGAGCAGAACCCCATCCCTGCGCTAATAAAAATTCTAAGAACAATGATATTTTTTTCTGCTTCTGGACATGCTACAGAGCTGAAACTTCACAGGTACACTTTTTAGACAGTCAGGTGGCAGTCAGAATACCCAAACAGTAACTGCATGCTGCTCTTCAGCGAAAAAAAAAATGAAACCCGGCTCCTTTGATTTTTTCAGTTAAAGGGTATCAAGCAGGAGAAGGCTGAGAGGATCTGGCCCAAATTCACATAGCGTAGGCCCAGCTTAAGTATTCATTCACCTCTGAGTGTGCCTTATATCATGTGGTTTACTGTTCCTGCCAGCTGCTGTTGGACTGGGTCCAGCAGTGTGTGACCAAGGGGTTGAAAAGGACCTGTATTGTGAAAGGTTTTTCCATTAAAAGGCAAACACAGAACAAAGGACCAGTCACAAGGCTCCTTGAAGCTGATCCTCTCCCCATTACTGACTTACAATGCCTAGTTCTGCACTGTGTCTATGAGTAGAGGTGACTTTCCCTCCAGCAAGGAGAATAGAAAGCAGTACAATAGCGACATCGCCACATTTTTGTTAGACTAGCAGTTAGAGGTAGCAGTGCCTGAAGCTGACCCTAGATGGATAGAGGTTTGGCCAGTTTAGCAGAGATTGGCTGAATTTCAACCAATGTGTGGCTACTCCTGTTCAACAGAAGTCAATCTAGTGATCAAATTCTGTTAATCAGACCTGTTGGAAAATTTTTCACAATCAGCAGTTGCAGCCAATGGACTGCACCCACTGATCAGTTATTCTGACAGCAGAGAGTCCCCGCTTGCAGGATACAATGTCTCAGTGGGGAGGATTCCTCTATCTACCTCAATTGTTTGAATGGATTAATATGTATTTTTTTTTCTTCAGACCAGTAGCTGAACAAATAAAAACAAAAAAACAATCCATCTATGGCCAAGAACACCAACAGTATTCTGAAGTGTATCAGAATACAGCACAGTTGTAAAGGCAGTGTGTATTTGGGGTATCCTGATTGTTACTCACCATCCTTTCCATCAACGACTAGGAATTTGTTCAAATTTATACTACAAGGAGTCTGGTTCTCAAGTTCTTCTCACTAATGCCTTAGAAAAATAACCAGCCCAGAAGTGCAGGTGACTGGAAAACTACAACCTAGTAAGTGGACATCTCAATGTGGCCTATAATGCCAATAAGAGGTCGTTCACTGTGACTTTAGGGTAAACCGTGTTACAGGGGCATTTGCGTGACTATAGTACAAACAGTAGCCTTCCCCTAAAGCAGTGGTCCTCAACTCCGGTCCTCGGGGCCCACTAACAGGCCAGGTTTGCAAGATAACTAAATTACATCACAGGTGATCTCATTTGCTGCTCAGTGATTGCAGTATTCTAGTCTGCATCTCCCTAAGGTTATACTTAAAATCTGGCCTGTTAGTGTGCCCCGAGGACCGGAGTTGAGGACCACTGCCCTAAAGCATGAAGTGCTGTGAATCGTTCAATATTCTCTAAGCGTAATGCATACATATATGGCAAATAAATAGTGTATATTATCATACCATTTTGAGAATAGATTTGTCTGTTGGAGTAAAGCCACAGTTGCTTTTGGTTGTCTATGTATAAAACCATGCCAGTTATGTAAACATGTCAAACTGATCCTTTAGTTACTGTGGTCATTGTTCTTAAGGACATATACTAGGGAACCCTCTGACTTGGGAAATCTGATGTGTCAAGCCACTTGAACGGTGGTTACTAGACTTTGCCAAAGCATAAAAGCTGAGGAACAGGCCCTGGGTCTTCTGCTTGGCATCCCCAGACCTAGCCTCACCTAGCTATGCAAGCAGCACTGGGCATAGTGATCTCCCACTCAAGAGTACCTGTATAGTTCTGATATCAGTCAGTACAGTCAGGAGCTGGGAGGCAGCAGTGTAGTTTCTCATCATTCAGGTAAGTAACCACCAAGCACCAATGACCCACTACTGAGCTCCCATTGACCATTAAAGAAAGAAAACATGTACTGTTGACCACCAAATAAAGGGAACAAATTAATTTACTACCAATGTAAAGTGCACTTTACGTCTGATTACCAACATAATAAACACTTAACACTGACCACCAATGTAAAGGGCCATACATAAAAGGGCTCTACACTGACTGCTGTACCCAATGCATACCCCTGACATGACATACTTCTGGAACTGCACTCTGTGAGCTTTGTTGTATATTAAATACTCCTATCCACTGCATTCTGTAAACTGTTATGTACATTACGTTATGTTACATTATGTTTTAGAGCCGGTTCACATACAGGCGACCCGACTTGCCGGGGCAACCTGTGAAGTCGCGGTGCACAGTGCATACCGCGACCTCGGAGAGACATGCACGGACTTCATATCATTGAAGTCAATGCAGGTCGCTCCAGGTCGCCCCAAAGTAGTACAGGACCCTTTTTCTAAGTCAGAGCGACTTGTGTCGCTCCTATTAGAACGGGTCCTGTGCTAATCTATGGCAGGCGACTTGTCAGGCGACCAGGTCGCCTGACAAGTCGCCCCAGTGTGAACCGGCTCTCATTGTCATAATAAAATATTTTTTTTAGAAAATGTACACTTTGGTCAGGACTATGCAATGTATAACAAAGTATATACAGAGCAGTGGTCAGGACTCTGTAGTGTATACGGTGCAGCATTTAGGACTCTGTAGTATCTACAGTGCAACAGTCAGGACTATGTTGTGTATATAGCCTGTCAGTCAGAACCCTATAGTGTATACAGTGCTGCAGCAGGATTCATGGTTTATTCAGGATGGTTGTCCAGACTAGGTAGTGCATACAGAATGGTGGTAAGGACTCTGTGGTGCATACAGTTTAGTGGTCAGGAGTCTGTCGCATATACAGTGCAGGGGGCAGGGTTATGTAGCATACAGAGCTAAACAGTCAGGCTTCCTTAATGTAAGACAGTGTAGCAGTCAAATTGCATGGGTCAGGATCATGTAATGAACAGTTTAGCTTGCAGAGTGCAGTAGTTAGGAGTAAGTCCACCGTGACATTGGTTATCAGTTGTGAGGCTCCCCTTAAAATGTTGGTGGTTCTTGGTGACTCCCCTAAAAAATGTTGGTGGTTAGTAATGCATCTTCTAGTGGTCAGTGATGTGCATGTGATGTGTAACTGTTCTTGGTCAGTGCTATTGTTTTTGCCCCATAACATTGGGGGTTAGTTGTGTTTTTGACCCCATAATGTTGTTGGTCAGTGGTGTTTTTGCCTTTATGGCATTGGTCCTCAGCAGCATTTTTTCCCTATATAATATTGATGCTCAGTGTAATTTTTGCTCTTACAATATTGGTGGCTAGTGGGGTTTTATCTCCATAACATTAGTGGTTTGTGGTGTTTTGTCTCAATAGCATTGGTGGATAGTGTGTTCCCTTTGGTGATAATTGCCCTTTCTTTTTCATCTGTGGTCAGTGGTGTTTTTCCCTCATAATACTGTTGGTCAGCAGTGTTTGTGCCTCCATTGGTTGCCAAATACCCCCTTTTTATTGGTGGTTAGTAGGATCAATTAATTCTCACCTGTAAAATGTATACAAAATATACAATAGGTATAATCATTCTGACAGTTTTGGTGACTTGCTTGGTTTGATCTCGCTGTACCCAGGTCTCGTGCCCCCAACCCCACCCCCCCCCCCCCAGTGCCCAAGTCTAAAAATGCCTATGACTGTGACAAAGAATGAATATGTTATGCTGCTGGTATCTATGCAACTATCTATCCAGCTATTTTTATCCATCCACTAAAACACATGGATACAAATGAGTGTATATCTAGAATGCCCAACCATAGGAAGAGCTTTTTCACATTTTGTGCATCACTCATAGAAAATGGGAGTGATGCACAAGCCACTTTGAATTGGTTTTTAGGCCTTACCTGATAATTTAGTCTCCATGTTGCAGAATAATGTATTGTAGTTTCACACTGTACATCTGTTGTAGGTTTAAACATCAAATGGGCATGGTTTTTGTTTGTCTTTCACTGCCTTTTGCATTGTGCAAAGTTGGAGAAGATGTCTGCGGTGATTGAGGCTCTGCACACTAGACTTGCTTTTAATAACTGAGTGATCCCATATGTGGAATCTCTCTATGTTTACAAAGCATTCTGGGTGGGTTAATCACATGTCTTGTACCTTCCTTGAAGGCTTAATTCCTTGTTTACATGCTGAAAAACAAATGCTAAGCTTGTATAGAACTGGCTTCCTAATGCAAACCGCTGATTTTAATATCAACCTTTATATAAAATAAAATTAACAGAGATTTTTTTTTTTCCAGCTTCAATTGCAGTTCATTTTCAGTTTTATATCACGTCTGTACTTTTCTTGGATATTGCCATAAGCAATTTAAATGTCAAGATTATCCAAACATAGTATTCTAAGCAATTGATAAATCTCTATTGGCTTGGAATGAATACAAAAATTATAAATATTAGGACTGACATCATTTCAAAAATACAGGAAAATTGCCTCTATGGGAACAGAAGCCAAACATATCACAATCCCGAGGAACATAAAATACATAGGGATTTTCCGACAATCCTGGTACTGTTTATATTGGAATTGATCACAGGATTTCTTTCTTTCTTTTTTTTAAGGATTGTAGATTTTTTTTTTTATAATGGATGTCAAATTTTTTATCTTTTGCATTTATGACTTTGCTATTTCTTCTTGTGGTTTTTTTGTAGTAGATGAAAAGAAAACTAAACTTAGTAAGTTCTGTACCTGATAGGATTTTTTAATCCCAAATCAGGAACCCAATCTGCTTAATACTTAACAAGCTTAAAGTGAATGTACAACCAAAACTTTTTTTTTTTTTTAGTTTTAGAGTAGAGTAAGGAAGGGGTGGGGGGTGGAAGGTAAACCCCTATTAGGTCAAATTTTTGCTGCCTATGTCTTGCTGCAGGGATTTCTCTTTACTTTCTGTCCTGGAGATTCAATAGGAAATGGAAAGAAATCTCTCCAAAGTTAACACAATTCCCATTTTAGAAAGTTGTCCCAGGAACATATGTCCCAGTTGGAGAATGTTGCTGTTGTGACAACTAAAAACATTTTGGATTTCTACCCACTTGCCGTCTCAGTGACAGTAGCCACTAGGGCTAACAGAAGAGTGAATCTCCCAAGTTGGGGAACAGTCAGCAATAAAACATGAAAAGTGGACTAACACTTCTCTGCTGTTACTCTATACAAAAAATACTCAATAGAAAATAGTACCTTGAATACACTTTAACATATTTTAAAAAAATCTATCTTTCCAAGTCCAATGTCTTTTGGTGTTTTTAATGTGAAGGTGTGGAGATCAGCCGCATCGCAATGCATTGAGTTGTACCAGGATGCTCTAAGGAATAGTCTCTCTCATTTTCCTTTTCCTTGTCCCTGAAAAATCTTGACCTACAATTTCAATGTGACTTCTTCCTCTCCTTGCAATGGTAATTTGTTTTGGAATGTGCATTCTTTGCACATTTTTTATGATAAATGACCCTTTTAGTATGGCTCAAAAATTCCTTTTCATACTTTGAGCTTATCACTTTACTAAGTTATGTGTTTGGCAATTTGATTCAGTCAGAACCTGGTGATTTGATGGCTATACATGAAAATAAAAATTCTTGCAACTCAATTAATGCAAATGGAGCCATTTATTGAATGCTGCATGTGGGATTTATGGTAGATGTAGCAACAGAGCCACAACATGTACTAAGTACTGAGAGCACCTACCACATTTACAGATTTTCAAACTTGTTAAACTAAATTTCCTTACTTCATTGATCAGATCAATAGTAATGCGGTAATAAAAATGTGACACTAGGTGAATTGTCAAACTGCTATTTTTTCTTCCTAATATATATATATATATATATATATATATATATATATATATATATATATATATATATATATATATATATATATGTGTGTGTGTGTGTATTTACAGTATCTAGCTTATTATGAACTATACAATTAAAGGATCATGTTTGCCTGGATTTCTTCGCTGGATGAGAGCTAGCTGAAGATCAGACAAGTACAAATTTAATTATTTAAGCCCCATCAAAAATGGGTAAATCAGTCATTTTTGATCATCCTCTTTTCAGTAAAGAAAAGGTAATGAGCCTTTCATCATTTTAATAGTGAGAATCCACCAATAGGCCCTGACCATTATGTGGGTTCTAGAAAAAGCCATGGCCCACCAGGAACTGTAGCTATGTTTAAATTCTGAGTTTTGAGATTGCATTCCCACTGCCTACATGTGTTCAGTTATCTCCCACAGAAATTGATAAGGCTGTCTCCCGATATTCTTTAGAGACATACCTATTATATCTTGTGGGAGACAAACAAGTATGCACAGAGTGCCAGGAAAGAAACCCCAAAGCACAAAGCTGTAGTAGGTTGTAAATGTCAGTTTTAGATAAGTGTTTATTTTTGGGTCTGTTACGGGGTCTTATTATTCGTTTTAAAGCTGAATTGCACAAAATTGCTCATTTATATTCCTCAGTAGCACAAAGGGTTCAGATCGACACTGTTTACACCAAATGCATTTGCAAACTCATATTACTTTGTAAAAATAGTGGTGACATCATCACTGTGCTGCTCATAGCTTGTACAGAAAGCTGAGCTGTGGGAGGAACCCAGCAGACCCACCTACTATAGGCTACCTGCAGATAATTACAGGTGGTTGATAACCCTGCACAAGAAGAGAGAGGCACAGTATCTGGTCTATATTACAGGAAGCTTCTGCACAGAGGCAATGTTTCACACTGAATTATTGTGCAGATATAGAAGAAATGCACAAAACACACCATGATGTAGGTAAGAATTTAACATGTCTCCTGTATTTAGATAATAATTGCTAAGCAATGTAAAAAAATTAATAAGCAGAAATGTCACTGGCACCCTGACCCCCCGCCCGACACACACAAAAGCACATACGCTTCTTGTGAGCAGACATGCGGCCTCCACAGGATGTACCCTCATCCATCTGAAATCTTCTTAGGTGCTGATCACACCTTTGTGGTAATTGCCTATAGACTTTAGACTCAATGTGGACATTCTTCAACACTAAAGACACTAAGGGTATGGCACCCAGGTACAGCCATCAGCAGACAATTTCAAGCAGAGGAGGGTAAGCAGAAGAAGAGGTTGCATTTGGTGAGGGAGTTATAGGATAGAGTAGGTTTGTATCCTGGGGATTGTGAGCTAAGTGGTTTTTATTTAAAAATGAACTTGCTCTTTAACTTTTTTTAAAAAAAAATTATGAATTTTTTTTGAAATATTATTTATCTATTATGTTTTTAAGCCTATGATATATAGTTTTAGTTATATTATCCTAGCATTTTTCCATGAATTTCTACCACTTGATTGATAAAAAATAAATCTTTGTGCTCTAGCACAAAATTAAATAGTGTATTAATAAATAACCTATCCTGATGAAGCAACATGGGTTGGAGTAACACATAGGGTGGAGCTAAATGACATCACTTCCAGTCCGTAACCACAAACCAGGAGTCATTGTTTTTTATGCTGGTGATTCACTAAATGAATGTGAGTGCATATTTTACTGCTGTTTAGAGCATTTTAATTCATTAAAAAAAATTCTACGTGATTGAAGGCTTCCTCTTCTTTCCCTTTTGGACGTCTACTCAGAAAATAAGTGGGGGAGTCTAATGCCGTGCATTTAAAGGGGACAGTTCAGTCAATGACATTGTGCTTGGGACTCTGGTGGGTGGATAAAGTAGCCTATAGTAACTCAAAAACAGAGCTGCGCTACTAGTAAAAAATTTAAATACATCCACAGGGCTTAATAAATTCCCACAAACAATATTATTACAAAATTTGGAGGTCACCAAGGTTGGGTCCTGGATGGGAGTTACATAGCACCAATATTTGGATTGTGGTCCCTTGAAGGAAAGTATGGGGTTCACAGGAAGGCAAGGGTTAAGCTGTCTTCCAGAGAGACCAGATCTTAAAGGCAGGAAGTAGTGTCAGTGGGTGTGGGGAGTAGGAGCTGGACATACACCTGGGAGACTGAGCTGGTGAAAAGTGTTTGTGTGCTGCATGGTGGCTGGAGACAAGCTGCTACCTGGGACTGCTTACCTGGGGTAAACCCCCGCCAAAAGCCGGCATTGTACTATATTGACTGTTTATGCTGAAGTTAAGCGGACTTTTAAGTTATGTCTGTTTCTGGACTGTTTTCTGCTGGAAGCCTTATTTTCAGTTGTGGAAGAAAATAAACCATATTTTGCTTTAAGTTTACCCGGCTTGTGCATTTGATCCCTTGGAGCTATCATCCCAAATATTACAGTAACCTAAATATACAGTGATCAATTAAAGTGTCATATATCAATTAAAGTTTCAGGTGAAAATAAATCTAAAAGTGCTGCTCCACCAAACTGTGCACAAAAAACTTTCCACGGTGCAGGTGCTCTCTTCCACCGAAGTGCTTCAAGCCACTCACCTCATATTTTCACCCCTGTTTCACAAGTGAGTCAAAATCAGGAGTTCCCCTCTGGGGTTTATCAAGAGGTTTATATGGTATGCTGCTGGCGTGCTGCTCCTCTGTATCTCCCACTCCTCCCTTTACGCTCACTGATTCTCGGATCACACTCGTAATAGTTGGGTATAAGACAGAACAAAATGGCAATATCTAGTGCTCTCTGTACAAACTTTTATTGCACTACGTAAAACATAGAATAAAAATACTCACAAACAAGGCATTTTAGAGCCATGCAAGCTTGCAAACATTTGTAATATGGCGAGATGGCGGCGAAATGGCGTCGACAAACAGGCTCTGCCCCCTATATGCGTTACGTCAATAGGCAATAATTCTTCGGGAGGGGTCAGTATGCCCAGTAGAAGCGCTTTTGAGACCCTCTATATTCATTTATATGGGTCCAATATTTCAGATGAGTGGGTATTTCTACTGGTGGTGGAGCATTCTGGTTTAACCTCCCTGGCGGTATATTATGTGAATAAAGCCGGCACACGAAAAGTCTTCTTCCAAGTAAAATACTTTATTCCAACATGGATAGCGGTGACAACATGACAAATTCTGACGCGTTTCGGCTTTACGCCTTCCTCGTAGCGGTATGATTCTTTCAGATTTTAGGTGCTGGAAGCGGTACCATTATTTTGCATGTAATTCTTAAGAATGAGCAGCCCAAACCAACTATTTACATATGATTTTTTTTACTGTGCGTTCTTCTTAATAACATCTCGGGTATGATAAATTTTGAAACACTGTATATATATATATATATATATATATATACATAAAAAGTACAGTAAATCTGCAGGAAAGGGCACTGGGGGGCAAACTAATGTGATTTTTTTTTTATTTTGCATTGTATCATTGTGTTTGGTGTGTTTTCATTTGAATTTGCCGTGAACGTCACATCACAGGAGACGGAAGCCGGGCAAGGAGAGGATCGGGAGGAAGATCCGCCGCCAGACACTGCCGAGATACATCACTGGATCCCGGTGAAAAGGTAAGTAACCCCGCTTTCAGGATCCAGCGATCTTCCTAGCGCGTGACTCGGGGTTACCGCTTTTGGCTCTGAAATTTAACCCAGAGCCACGCTCGGGAATCCCGCTAGGAAGGTTAAGGTCCAGCATGGAATTAAAGATAAGACCTTCGTGTGATGAATGGATATTTTATCACAGAGATCTCAGTGTTCATTACACTGAAAGACATATAGGAGTTGATTTACTAAAACTAGAGGGTCCAAAATCTGGTGCAGCTGTGCATGGTAGCCAACCAGCTTATAACTTCAGCTTGTTTAACCACTAAATGTCCGGAATGTTTTACCCCCTTGATCACCAGGCCATTTTTTGCGATACAGCACTGCGTTACCTTAACTCACAATTGCAATGTGCGACGCTGTACCCAAAGAAAATTGATGTCCTTTTTCCCACAAATACAGCTTTCTTTTGGTGGTATTTAATCACCTCTGCGTTTTTATTTTTTGCGCTATAAATAAAAAAAATGGCGACAATTCTGTAAAAAAAAAAAAAAAAAAACATTTTTTTTTATTTTCTGTTTTTAAACATTCCATAAAAAAAAAATAAAAAAATTGAATGTTTTCATGAATTTAGGTCAATATGTATTCTGCTACATATATTTGGTAAAAAAAATTCCAATAAGTGTATATTGTATAACTAGGAGGAACACAGGATCCCTCTAGCCAATCGGCGCGTGCGTGCACATCCGGCGGCACACGGGCGCCCCCACTATCTGCTGCACGAAATGACATACAGGTACGTCATTTCACGTAACAGAGCTGACCTGGCGTGGTATAACTATGGCGGCTGGTCGGCAAGTTGTTAGTTAAGCTTTGAAAAAAAACCTGGAAGCTGATTGGTTTCTATGCAGATCTGCATCAAATTTTCTCTCTCTAGTTTTAGTAAATCAACCCCATAGTGTGGGACATTTTGTGATTGATATTAATTTGTTTGTTCCACTTGATATTGAGTAGTATATATTTGTATTATAGTTGCTTATGTACTATAGATTTATCACTGGGTAGTGCATCACTGTGTATCACTGTCTACCACTTGATTTATTGTTGTGCCTTGTCTTGCATTCCATAATCTGATTTTGGGACCCACCTGTGTTGTAACATCACAAGTGTGATGTTAGACAATATCACGGCCACTTGGTTCTGCTTCGGGGTGACCCCATGCAGCTGCATAAACCTCAGCCTAACTGCTTATTGTACAGGCAAAGGAGAAAACTGTCACTCATTTTGTCAAGACGTTGGTTTCACAGTTATTTCTCTCCGGTTACCCATGAATATGTGTACATAGTGTTGCTGGGAAGTCTACAAGATGATAACTTGACAGAGGTCCTTTTTTACAAACATGGACACATTCCATCGTTGGTTCTCACTTTTGTCAAATGGACATTAACACAATAAAAAGGCCAAGCTTGCTGTTCTGTGTATGGAATAAAGCCCGGGCTACAGTAAACTAAATAACCCCCCTTCTCCAATCTCTTTTAGTGGATTAATAGAGACAGACATGGAACTGCAGTGAACTCAAACATAGACAAAACTTTCACGGAAAGCCTTCATGTAAATGTGTTCTGACTCTATTTGAAGACAGTTATTAGGTGATGGAAAAGACACATACGTTAAAAAAATGGGGAAAACAGCGTTTTGAAATTTATTATGACTTTCTATAAAAGTAATTTGCCTCTTAAAAGGTTGGTTTGGGTTACTCATGTTACTGCCAAAAAAAACCTCAGACCAAAGTGATTTAAATAGAAAAATATATGCATGCCTAAAAAAGTTAATTTGTACATGATTAACTGGGTTTGCTCAAACAAGAGATGAAAATAGAGAAGTTAAAGGGAATTAAATCTATATAAAGTAGCAATATACATAGAGATGTACAGTGTGCATATAAAAAAAAAATAGCCCAGCGAAAAAGGGTAAGAAAAATAAAAAAAAGGGGGAATATTACTCTGTAATAAAGTGTAATATATATATATATATATATATATATATATATATATATATATATATATATATACAGTAATATCAAATGTGAGAGGTATCATTCTATCCAAATTCTTGCACGCTGATTACTGCACATCTTTGAACCTTCACTGATACTAACTTACAGAAGCTTATGAGAATTTGTCTGCTGTAGCAATATTCAGAAGCGCACAAATATTTCTACTGCTTTGACACAAACCTGTCCTCTAGGATTTATAAAAGATCTATGATTAACCAGTTCTGGACTGCCCACCCCATATATACTGCAGCAGGGCAGCCCGGCTGCACAAAATCATGTGCATGAACGTGATTTTGTGCACAAGTTGCAAGGGGCGCAAGCTCGCCACCGGAGCGCGGCTCCCGCTGTGATTTGACAAAGGGGGAGCCAATCAGCGGCTTCAGAGGAATGACAGAACTGTGGTCTGCCTATGTAAACAAGGCAGACTGCTGTTCTGTCAGGGAGTAAAATAGAGATCTATGTTTCAGTTAAGCTGAAACACAGATCTCTCTTTTCCTCTAGTGCATCCACTCCCCCCAAAGTTAGAAAGCACTCCCTAGGAGCACACTCAACCCCTTGATTGCCCCTGGTGTTAACCTCTTCCCTGCCAGTGTCATTGTTACAGTGACAGTGCATTTTTTTTAGCACTGATCACTGTATTGGTATCACTGGTCCCCAAAAAGTGTCACGTTAGTGTCAGATTTGTCCGCTGCAATTTCATAGTCCTGATCGCTGCCATTACTAGTAAAAACAATAAAAAAAAATAAAAAGTCCATAAATATATCCTATAGTTTGTAGACACTATAATTGCGCAAACCAATCAATATGCACTTATTAGGATTTTCTTTACCAAAAACACGTAGCAGAATTCATATTGGCCTAAAGTGATGAAAAAATTAGTTTTTTTTACTTTTTTTATTGGGTATGTTTTGTAGCAGAAAGTAAAAGATATTGTTTTGTTTTTTGTTTTTTTCAAAATTGTCACTCTTTTTTTGTTTATAGTGCAAAAAAAAAAAAAAAAAAAAAAAAGCAGAGGTGATCAATTACCACCAAAGGAAAGCTCTATTTGTGAAAAAAAGGGCATTCATTTTATTTAGGTACAGCATCGCACGACCGCGCATTTGTCAGTTAAAGTAATGTAGTGCCGTATCGCAAATAAAGGCCTGTTCATTAAGGGGGAAAAACCTTTCATTCCAAAAGGAGTTAAGTATACCACAATAGCCCTAAAACAACTGAAACACCAGGGAAAATGTAGATCTACACCCTATGGGTCCACTGGATAGATGGGTCTCTCTACTGATTCCCAGCAGTGACCTGCCCTGAGCTGACCCATCAATCATCAACACACTTTACACATACAATAACATAAAGTGGAGTTTAATAAATCATGCAGTAAAGCACTGTAGTCCTGTTCTCTATTCCATATCTGATGACTGCAGAATCCTGCCTCCTTTCTGGGCTCCTAGCACACCCCACAGCTCATGGGTCTTTCCCTGGGCTCTGCTCCAAATAGCAAAGCACAGCCACTTCACCTTCCTGCAGCCCCTCATGGTCAAGTAGGTGGGATTAAAGTCCATGCATAGCTGTGGCCAATCAGCACTCTACTTTTATCTTTCTCTGCTTTACCCTGCTGCATCATCCAGTCATAATGTGGCAAAATGCTTGGCAGCAGCAGGAATGCCTTGACTGTGGACTGTCCAATAAAGGGCCACCTGCCAAACTAATTGAGAGTTCTGTGGCTTACTACTGTACTGTTTAACATGCTAAATGTTTGTTATTTGCTAACAATTTTCTACTTGTAAAACTGCTACCGATTTGCAAGTGATTGATTTTATGCTCCTATCTGTATATCCGATTGTAGTCGCACGTGGTATTCTTAAAATTTTTTAATAAAAATGTTTTGAAAGAGAAAGTTCTGTTGCTTACAATGAATTGATCTTAACAATTATTTAAGGGTGAACACAGATCATTGTTCCAGCCTTGCCCTGGTACCAGGTGATCGCTGTGACCAATCACATTGATCACATGTCAGTTGTACACCATGGCTTTCATTCATAGTCACGCATTGTGTACTATTATAATCTCTGTGATTGGCCATTGAGATCACATGGTATAGGGCCACGCACAGCAAACATATACCATGTGATAGCTGTGACCAATCACTACTATTACATCAGTACACAATGGCACATGAATGGATGCCTGTCAAAAAGTAAAAATGATTGCTTATATAGTGATCATCCCTGTAAAAAGCAATCATAGTGTAAAAAAAAAAATCCTAACCACCTCCCCAGAGCAGTACAGTGTCACAATGGTGACACTGTACTGCTCTGGTGACAGTATGTAAAAAATATGGTTAAAACATTGTAAAAAAGAAAAAAGCTAAAATATTAAAAAAAGTTTATATATATATTTTTTTTACATACTGTCACCAGTCAGTGTCTCTAATCACTGCCACACCCCTTATGTGGTGACACCGTACTGCTCTGGTGACATTGTGTAAAAAAAAAAAAAAGGAAAAAAATGTATTTGATTATTTCATTTTTCAAAAAAATGTCCACTAAATATCACAAATTCAATATTACAACTTCAAGAAACTCACCATGCCTCTTACTAAATATCTTCAGGTGTCTGCTTTCCAAAAATGGGTTATTTTGTGGGTATTTGTACTATCCTGGCATTTCCAGGCCTCGAGAAATGAGATGTGAGTATAGCAGGATCAATTTTTAAATATACCGTATATACCATAAATTATAGACTCCAAAATTTTCACACAGACTAAATAATATACACTGATTTGGGGGTTAGTGTTAAGCAATTTAGCAGAATACATTTTGGCCTAAATATGTGAAATGTTTTTTACTTGCAAAACTGTATAATTGGAAAGTATTTTTCTGTTTATACAAAAAAAAAAAAAAAACAGTGGTGTTTAACCACTTGCCTACTGGGCACTTATACCCCCTTCCTGCCCAGGCCAATTTTCAGCTTTCAGCGCTCTCACACTTTGAATGACAATTGCACAGTCATGCTACACTGTACCCATATGAAATTTTTATCCTTTTTTTCACACAAATAGAGATTTCTTTTGGTGGTATTTAATAACCTACTTACTAAAAAAAAGAAGAAAGACAGAAAATTTTGAAAAAAAAAGTTTTTCTTATTTTCTGTGAGTAAATTTTGAAAATAAATACATTTTTCTCCTTTTCTCCTTCACTGATGTGCACTGATGTGGCGGCACTGATGGGCACTGATAGGCTGCACTGATGGGCACTGATGAGGTGGCACATATGGACACTGATGAGGTGGCACTTATGGGCACTGATGAGGTGGCACTGATGAGGAGGTACTAATATGCTGCACTGATGAGCACTGATAGGTGGCACTGATAGGCGGCACTGATGAGCACTGATAGGCGGCACTGATGAGCACTGATAGGTGGCACTGCTGGGCACTGAGAGGTGGCACTGCTGGGCACTGAGAGGTGGCACTGATGGGCGACACTGATGGGCACTGAGAGGCGGCACTGATGAGCACTGAGAGGCAGCACTGATGGACACTGATGGGTGGCACTGATGGATACTGACGGGTGGCACTGATGAGAATTGATGGGCAGCACCATCAGTGCCCACACTCAGTGCCCATAGTGCTGCTAGTCAGTGCCCATCAGTGCCTAGTTTGGGCACTGACTAGCAGCACTATGGGCACTGAATTGAGTCCGCGCTGTAGCCGGACTCAATTTGAGTCCGCGCTGTAGCCGTCTATCGGCTATAGCGCAGGCGGCAGGTGGTTAAATACCACCACAAGAAAGCTCTATATGTCTCAAAAAATAATAAACATGTCATTTGGGTACAGTTTTGCGTAACTGAGTAACTGGCATTCAAAGTGTGACAGCTCTGAGAGCTGAAAATTGGCCTGGCCAGGAAGGGGTTTAAAGTGTCCAGTATTAAAGCAGTTAGAATTGATAGAGTCCAGCAAGGGATTTTTAAACATGGGGTGAGTGGGGCATGTTTTAGATGTTTGGGGAAGATACCAGTAGAAAGGTCGAGATTGGAAATGTAGTAAAGAGTGTAGAATGGAATGTGTGACATCATTTTGGCCTAGGCCAGAAGCCAGGAAGCAATAGAGGAAATGTAAAAAAATACATTTTTAAAAAATTGAAAATAATATAATTTTCTATCTATTACCTAATGCTAACAGCTTAAGGTTTACAAATTGTGATGCTGATTGAGTGAGTTTAATTCTGCTTTAACAGCAACAGAGAAAAAACAGATCTTCTTCCTTGCCAGACAGGCCTGTGATGTGTGGAGTAGAGATCGACCGATTATCGGGCAAAGCCGATATATTGAGGGCCGATCTGCACTTTCCCTGATATATCGGAATCGGCCACCGAGGTGACCAATATTGCCAATATTTTGGGAAAGTGCTTGTACCGGAGTGATGCCTGCAGCTAGAGGCATCACCCTGGTACCGGTGTCCATGGCCGACGGTCGGCTGTCTTGTAATGACAACCGATGTGGCTGAGAAGCTGCTCGGCTGTCATTACAAGGAGTGGGAGGGGACGCCCCCCCTCCCGCCGCCTTCCGCGGCTCGCTTGGGTCTCCCGTCTCACCGGAGACCCGGGGCAACCATCCTGCATAAATAAAATGGAAGGTGATGGCGCTGCTTATTTAATAAAGTGCAAATAAATATGAGATGCTTAAATATAAATATGATTGAGGAATAAGTTAATAGATAAAAGATGCGGAGGTGAAAAACCAAGTAAAAAGATCAAACGTATGGTGTTATAAGGGATATAAATTAATCTAAAAATTCCAAAAGTATATAAGAGAAACAACCACCAGAGGGCGTAATAAATGGCAAGATGTGACAATAAATATGCTTGTGTATATGCCAAAATAAAATAAACAATGTGAATATATGACAATACTAAATAAATTAATAAAATTTATACAAGGTGTTAGTTCCGCAAGTGATAATATAAATAATAGTGAATAAATTAATAAATAGGTGATAAATGTGCGGGAAACTTTTATGCACGGGATGGGTGTGCAAAAAAACAATTGATATACAGTGCAACAAAAAGTGATAACAATATATCAAGGTGAATCAAAGATAAATGTGCCAAAAATAATTTTTTATATATAAATATGCAGGTGAATATAAAGGTGCGGGAAGTCTATTTGTGCAACGTGCAAAAAAATCCAAAAAAATGAGTCCATAAAATAATGGTGATAGCAAAAAATATAAGTGTACAGGATATCTTACGGTGACCCCCAAGGTGGGTGACTGGTGAGTGGTAAGGTGGCCCCTGGTAGAAAGACCTACTCACCAGATGTACCCACCCCACACAGGGGTATAGAGCGGGTACTGAAGAGGTATCTTTTAATCCTGGATCTGTGTAGTGGTTCACTTCCTAGGGGAGATGTGTTATGGAGTCCGGAGTGTCCTAAGTGGGGTCCGGTAGTAAAATATTGTGGTATCCAAAGCCTCGTGGGTAAATCAAGTGTGGCCACTCAAGGGTATATGGATGGAAGGAAAAAAAGGAGCTCGATAGTGTATTATCGTTTAGCTAGAAAGTTTAATGTAAATTACAGCAGCAAAATGGGTACTCACATATACAATGTGGGAAAACAGCGAGGTATCAGCGTCCCGGAACGCAATGCGTTCCAACCAGAGACCGGAACCGGAAGTGACGTGACGGCGCTGTACGCGTTTCGTCATGTGACGTCTTCTGACGTCTTCACATGACGAAACGCGTACAGCGCCGTCACGTCACTTCCGGTTCCGGTCTCTGGTTGGAACGCATTGCGTTCCGGGACGCTGATATCTCGCTGTTTTCCCACATTGTATATGTGAGTACCCATTTTGCTGCTGTAATTTACATTAAACTTTCTAGCTAAACGATAATACACTATCGAGCTCCTTTTTTTCCTTCCATCCATATACCCTTGAGTGGCCACACTTGATTTACCCACGAGGCTTTGGATACCACAATATTTTACTACCGGACCCCACTTAGGACACTCCGGACTCCATAACACATCTCCCCTAGGAAGTGAACCACTACACAGATCCAGGATTAAAAGATACCTCTTCAGTACCCGCTCTATACCCCTGTGTGGGGTGGGTACATCTGGTGAGTAGGTCTTTCTACCAGGGGCCACCTTACCACTCACCAGTCACCCACCTTGGGGGTCACCGTAAGATATCCTGTACACTTATATTTTTTGCTATCACCATTATTTTATGGACTCATTTTTTTGGATTTTTTTGCACG
The DNA here is from genome assembly GCF_965119305.1 of Pelophylax lessonae. Classification (NCBI taxonomy): domain Eukaryota; kingdom Metazoa; phylum Chordata; class Amphibia; order Anura; family Ranidae; genus Pelophylax; species Pelophylax lessonae. The sequence goes on along the minus strand of NC_138769.1, from coordinate 61,866,526 downwards.
TTGCACAAATAGACTTCCCGCACCTTTATATTCACCTGCATATTTATATATAAAAAATTATTTTTGGCACATTTATCTTTGATTCACCTTGATATATTGTTATCACTTTTTGTTGCACTGTATATCAATTGTTTTTTTGCACACCCATCCCGTGCATAAAAGTTTCCCGCACATTTATCACCTATTTATTAATTTATTCACTATTATTTATATTATCACTTGCGGAACTAACACCTTGTATAAATTTTATTAATTTATTTAGTATTGTCATATATTCACATTGTTTATTTTATTTTGGCATATACACAAGCATATTTATTGTCACATCTTGCCATTTATTACGCCCTCTGGTGGTTGTTTCTCTTATATACTTTTGGAATTTTTAGATTAATTTATATCCCTTATAACACCATACGTTTGATCTTTTTACTTGGTTTTTCACCTCCGCATCTTTTATCTATTAACTTATTCCTCAATCATATTTATATTTAAGCATCTCATATTTATTTGCACTTTATTAAATAAGCAGCGCCATCACCTTCCATTTTATTTATCTCTTTATAGCCTTTGGCTATAGTTTAAGGGAGGCTGCAGCTTATTTGTGCATATATTGTTACAATCCCTTGATATCCTTAGCGCGGATTTATTTATCCACAACCATCCTGCATGGCCGCCGAAGAGAAGACCCAATCAAAGCCGCATTCGGCTCTGATCGGGTCTCCATGTAAAAACCCATGACATCACTGCCGGGTACTCGGCGCCAAATTCAAAAAAATTACAGCATTCAAAACAGCCAAACTTGGTATTTTGAATGCTTTTAAGTGCAGAGGAGGGGTTTGGGGTCTTTTAGACCCCCAGATCGCTCCACAAGAGTACCTGTTACCTGTAAGGAAAAAAATAAATAAATTTTAATGTACGTAAATATCGGCCAAAATCGGCCAATACTGATATGCGATGACCAAAATATCGGTATGGGTATCAGCAATAAAAAAATGATATCAGTCGATCACTAGTGTGGAGGCACTGAAAATCCTTTTGTGAAGTTTTGTTACTTCAGGTAAATGATCAGTAAATTTAAAACTGTAAGCATTATTTTATTAGCATTTTATTAGTGAATCCCTGACAAACCATCAATAATTTGTATTTTTATATTCAGATAAACAAGTGAGGTAAAATACAACAGAGAGATAATTTATTTGTTACAGCGCTTTTCCACCAAGGAGCCTTTAATCTAGGTCCCTAACTCATGTTCATTCACACATATACTAGGGTCAATTTAGACAGGAGCCAATTAACCTACTGGCATGACTTTAAGGCCGGTTCACACTATTCCGACTCAAAGTCGCCCCGATTTCGGGCGACTTTGAAGTCGCCCATGCAGCGCGACTTCATCGCGGCTTGCAAACGACTTCAAATAATAGAAGTCAATGCAAGTCGCTCCGACTTTGCCAAAAAATAGTGCAGGAACCTTTTTCGCTCTGATTAGAACGGTTCCATTGCACAGCATTGGGAGCTACTTGTCAGGCGACCAAGTCGCCTGACAAATAGGAGTAGTGTGGACCGGCTCTTAGAGTGCGGGTGGAAACTAGTGTACCTAGAGGAGACCCGCACAGGCCCAGGTCCAGGCCAAGGGAGAACTAAAACTGTAGACAGGTAGGTAGTTTTTTGGGGCATTTTAGTTTTAGACTTGCATGTATCCTACCTTTTCTTATTTAAATATAGGAATCTTCTTTTAAATGAAAACTGCAGTTAGGCAGGCACAAAATTCCAAAATTAAATCTAAAATATAAATCACATTGTTCACACAAAAGTACAAATCATATGTTCTACAAAGGAAAATATTGAAAAAGACAAAGAAGTATATTTTAAACAAAATTTCAGAAAGATTTCAGTGTTTCAAATATAATTTCCTCTTCCCCTTGAAGATCTTTTCCATGATTAATTCTCTTGGACTTGCTTTCATCTAAAGCCATGTGTAGAGAATAAAGACAGATTCTATTTATTTTAGTTTGATCCCTTCTGCTTGCTCAGAAACAACTGCCTTTACGAACAGAAAGTGTTTTAAGCTTTCTTAATTAAACTCTTATATTGTTCATCTGCTTTCAATCGCTCGGACACAAGCAGCAAATTTGTTGAATACTACACTTTTGTTTGTCCACATTTTTATGTTTAATCATGAGAATATTTACACTGACAACAACAGTATACAGTTCATATTTAACATATGTTACACACCTGAATTTCTATAATTTTTCATTCTTTTTATTATTTATGAAAGTTTTATTCCATCCATTAAAAATGAACTTTGGAAATATCTCATGACAAAATAAAATAACATAAAATAAACTAACAGTCTTATTTAATTTTAAAGAGTGGAGTAATTTCTAAAAAGAAGCAAAGTGCACATCATTGTTATTATTAAGCTTGAACAGTTTGTGCAGTGCTTTACAAAATAAAGAGGCCGCACAATAACAATACAAATTCGTACACAAAAAATCAGAGAGCCCTGCTGATGAGAGCTTACAACTTAGGAGGGAGGGTCAAGTGATACAAAAGATGCCATGCTATAGAGAGCAATCAGATGTGTGGAGTCTAGGATTACAACTAGCACCCTGGCATGAGTAGGGGAGAAAGGGGAGCTGATAATTGTACCATTGATCTTGATGGTGAAGTCAGGAGAGGGGAATGAGGGAAGGGGGGTGTTAAAAATTCAGTTTTGGGAAGACTTAATTTAAAGAAGTGGTGGGATATGCAGTATCTCACAAAAGTGAGTACATCCCTCACATTCTTGTAAATATTTTATTATATCTTTTCATGTAACAACACTGAAGAAATTACACTTTGCTACAATGTAAAGTAGTGAGTGTACAGCTTGTATAACAGTGTACAGTACATTTGCTGTCAAAATAACTCAACACACATCAATTAATGTCTAAACAGCAGCCAAAAAAGTGATTTCACCCCTAAGCGAAAATGTCAAAATTGGGCCCAATTAGCCATTTTCCCTCCTTGGTGCATTCTGCCTCATTCGTGTTACAATGTCTCAGGTGTGAATGGGAAGCAGGTATGTTAAATTTGGTGTTATGGCTCTCACTCTTTCATACTGGTCAATGGAAGTTCAACATGGCACCTCATGGCAAAGAACTCTCTGAAGATCTGAAAAAAAGAATTGTTGCTCTACATAAAGATGGCCTAGGCTCTAAGAAGTTTGCCAAGACCCTGAAACTGAGCTGCAGAACGGTGGCCATGACCATACTGCGGTTTACCAGGACAGGTTCCACTCAGAACAGGCCTCGTCATGGTCACCAAAGAAGTGGAGTACAGGTGCTCAGCATTATATTCGGAGGTTGTCTTTGGGAAATAGAAGCTTGAGTGCTGCCAGCATTGCAGCAGAGGTTGAAGGGGTGGGGGGGGGGTAAGCCTGTCAGTGCTCAGACCATACGCCTCACACTGCATCAAATTGGCCTGCGTGGCTGTTGTCCCAGAAGGAGGCCTCTTCTAAAGATGATGCACAAGAAAGCCCGCAAACAGTTTGCTGAAGACAAGGAGACTAAGGACATGAATTACTGGAACCATGTCCTGTGGTCTGATGAGACCAAGATAAACTTATTTGGTTCAGATGGTGTCAAGCATGTGTGGCGGCATCCAGGTGAGGAGTACAAAGACAAGTGTGTCTTGCCTATAGTCAAGCATGGTGGTGGGAGTGTCATGGTCTGGGGCTGCATGAGTGCTTCCGGCACTAGGGAGCTACAGTTCATTGAGGGAACCATGATTGCCAACATGTACTGTGACATACAGAAGCAGAGCATGATCCCCTCCCTTCAGAGACTGGGCAACAGGGTAGTATTCCAACATGATAGCGATCTCAAACACACCTCCAAGACGACCACTGCTTTGCTAAAGAAGCTGAGGGTAAAGGTGATGGACGGGCCAAGCATGTGTCCAGACCAAACCCTATTGAGCATCTGTGGGACATCAAATGGAAGGTGGTGGAGCGCAATGTCTCTAACATCCACTAGCTCAGTGATGTTGTCATGTAGGAGTGGAAGAGGACTCCAGTTGCAACCTGTTAAGCTGTAAAGAACTCTGTGCCCAAGAAGGTTAGAGCAGTGCTGGAAAATAATGGTGGCCACACAAAATATTGACACTTTGGGCCCAATTTGAACATTTTAACTTAGGGGTGTACTCACTTTTGTTGCCAGCAATTTAGACATTAATGGCTGTGTGTTGAGTTATTTTGAGGGGACAGAAAATGTACACTGTTATACAAGCTGTACACTCACTACCTTACTTTGTAGCAAAGTGTAATTTCTTCAGTGTTGTCACTTGAAAAGATAGAATAAAATATTTACAAAAATATAAGGGGTGTACTCACTTTTGTGAGATACTGTATATATTGATATATCAGTTAGTAAATTAGATGGAGGAGGGGATTAACTGGATAAGCAGAAGAGTTGGGAGATAGATTGTGGTGTTGTTGGCATAGAAATTATATTGGGAGTCATTGTAACGCTCCTGCGTTTTACGTATGATGTGGATTTTCAGCTGCAGAAATATTCCACTTCAGTAGTCATGTAGAGAAACGCTGAGACACCATTCCCAACTCTCAATGACTCATCATGTGTGGATTATCTCAATTCAGCAAGTAAATACACACACTCAATAAGATGTTTCCTAGAGTGACTTATGTATATAGTAACACAGTGATGATAGGCTGAAGAGACAGGTTGGGTAGAGATGGTAGATGACAGACAATTGAAAGGAAATGTTCTTGAAAGTAAGATAGTAGCAGATGGGATGCAGATAGGTTTAGCAATCATGTATGGTAGTAGATGACAGAGTAGCAGGTGGACATACAAGAGAGATCAACCCAGTGCAGGAACAGGTGGTAGTAGGCTCAAGAGCTAGCAATCTTAGATAATGCAGATGTAGTAATAGTCCTTAGTATGCAGAGCTAGATAGTGTAAGCTTTAGTATAAAGGTTATAGAGGTTTCCCCTGTGGGGTACTTATCACTAATAGCAATGTAGCAGAGGAGAGGTTCGGCAAGAGCGCATGATCCGGTAGCGGGATACAGGGATCAGCGCAGCGTGGTTCCGACAGCGAGGTATGCTTGCAAGCATGTGAGCTTCAAGACAGGTTAACATCAAGGCACAAAGCAGTTTGAACGAACACATGTGAGTGAGAGCCGGTGATCTAAATAGCCATCCAGTCCGGCGCTCAGTGATGGCAGCATCAGTCTTAAAGGTGTATGCGCACCTTACCAAAAGAGAATGGTGGGGCGCATACACTTATGAAAGAGTAATTAGGGTACCCAAAGGTACCAGAACATTACAGTCATGAGGTCTGAGGACAGAACCTTGGGGACCTCTGTGGAAAGAGGAAGAAGGTACAGTTGTAAGAGAAAATGAAGATGCAGGTAGGATAGGTAGATAGGTAGGAGAAGAACCAGCAAAGAGGGAGACCAAGTTAACAGAGTTTTTTCAGGAGACAAAGGTGGTCAACTGTATCACAGTCAGCAGAGTTATTGTACAGAGTAGCAACCACTGGTCTTAGCAGATAGTAAGTTATTTTAGAATAGCTGTTTTCATGGAGGGGGGGTCAAAAAGGTTGTTATCCATGAGGTGGTAGCTCAGGCAGTTGCAAACCAAGGCATTTTATTACGAGTTTGGAGTTAAACTGGAGCAAGGAGATGGGTCTTAGGCTGTTAAAATTGGTGGGGTCCAGCCAGGGCTTCTTAAATATGGGGTAAAAAGTGCATGTCTTAGAAGGTTTGGGAAAATACCAGTAAAGACTGAAGATTCAAGTTTGAGAGTGTATAATAGAACATCACAGTTTCTATTTGCACTTAGGCCAGTTAGCTGAAGGAATCCTCATTGCTCCTGAATACGAATGACCAGGATTTGCGTAAACATTGGATGTTCAAAGTTTGATAAAGTGAATGTTCACCCACCCCCAAATGCGAGCCTCCAACTGCAGTCCAAAGTCATTCCTTGAGTGGCGTATTAATACTACCAACAAGTCTCAACTTTCAACTCAGGAGTTATTGGTTAATGGGCTTAAAGGGGCTGACTACCTTCTAACAACAGCTGTGTGGGTCAGCTGCCTGTATTCTGGCAACCAATGATGCAGCTACTCCTCCAGAACCATAGCAGGTAGCAGGACCCATAAAATTAGGTACCAAGATGCCCTCCCCTGGCAAAGCACCTTGACCACATGTTAATGAGTACAAGGGTCTCCTCTCTACATACCTGGCCCAGTTGATGTGGAGGTCTGTGGAGGGGGGACCTTAGAATAAAGAAGCCCCCTTTAATTAAGGGGTCCCCAGATACTGCACCTCCCCCATTCACCCCCCCCCTAACAAAAATGAGTAAGGGGTACATAGTACTCCTGGTTACGCAACCAAAACAAAAGTTGAAAGGTAAAAAAAAAAAACCTTGTTTGAGTAAGTCCTTTATTTAAAAAAAAAAAAAAAACCCACAACGTAAATCCTTCATCAATCACATCATCCAGCAATAAGCCATAATTGTTATCCAAAATGTAAATGCTTTACAGTACATATATTATACACAGGTGTAAGTGAGCAAAGATCCTTGATTAACCACTTCCTGCCCGCCCTATAGGCGATTGACATCGGGAAAGTGGTTGCATTATCCTGACCGGACGTCAGATCGGCGATCGGTGATGCGGCGTGTCACACTGACACACCGCATCTCTGATCTCGGTAAAGAGCCCACTGATGTAGGCTCTTTACCATGTGACCAGCCGTGTCCAATCACGGCTGGTCACATAGTACACAGGAAGAGTCGTTGATCGGCTTTCCTCAGTACGTGCCTGACAGGCACGAGTAAAGGAGAGCCGATCTGCAGCTCTCCTGACAGGGTGGGTTCTGCACTGGTAATCAGATCATTGATTACCAGTGCAGACCCTCGGGGGGGGTGCCACTAGAACCACCAGGGATGCCCAACCATGACCCCAGGGATGCCCACCCATGACCCCAGGGTTGCCCACTATGGCCACCAGGGATGGCAATCAGGGCTCAGGGAGCCCGCCAGTGCCCTCCCCATCAGTGCTGCACGCCAGTGCCCTCCCCATCAGTGCTGCCCACCAGTGCCCATCATTGCCATCTATCAGTGCCACTCACCAGTGTCCATTATTGCCCACCAGTGCCGCCTATCAGTGCCCATTAGTGCCCATCTGTGTTGCCCGTCAGTGCCACCTATTAGTGCCCATCAGTGCCCGCCAGTGCCGCCTATCAGTGCCCATTAGTGCCCTTCAGTGCCACCTATCACTGCCCATCAATGCCGCCAATCATTGCCCAGCAGTGCCGCCTATCAGTGCCTGCCAATGCTGCATATCAGTGCTACTTATCAGTGCCACATATCAGTGCCGCCTATCAGTGCCGCATATCAGTGCCTCCCCATCAGTGCCTCCTCATCAGTGCCTGTCAGTGCAGCCTCATCAGTGCTCATCAGTGCAGGGAAAAACTTATTTATATACAAAATTGTATAACATAAACAAAGTTTTTCAAACTTTTCGGTCTTTTTTTTATTTGTTTAGCAAAAAAGAAAAAACCTTGCGGTGATCAAATACCACCAAAAGAAAGCTCTATTTGTGGGGGGAAAATGACATAAATTTGTTGTAGGTACAGTGTTGCATGACTGCGCAATTGTCAATCAAAATGCAACAGTGCTAAAAGCTGAAAATTGGCCTGGGCAGGAAGGGGGTGAAAGTACCCTGTATTGAAGTGGTTAACCTGCTAAGTTTTACATCATTGGAGTTTTGGTCTTGGTGTTTAATAAACTTGATTAGACTTTATCCTTAAAATGCTGGTAGACTGTAAAAGCAGTATTTCCTGACTGGATGGGATATGAACTGAAATTAGACGTGGTAAAGGTCATAAATAGGGATGGGGGTGCATGACCAACTATATTTTTGGAAAATTTGGAAAAGGTCCATATACAGTATGTAAAGCCAATTGATATACTGTATACATAGCATGTGTCATGCAGAATGGTTGATGTTAGAAACGTATGTATTCACTAGGTATTCATTTTTATCTAAAATACTCCTATAGCTTACAAAATAAACACAACATGGAAGGAAAACATTGTTCTTGGGTCCCAGAATTTCTGGCAGCTGCTGAATAACAGTAATAAACATCTCTGATTAATCAAGAAAAGGAGATATGGTTGAACTGATTTGGTGATAGATTAAATGTCAGTGTATACTATACCTCTGGCTTTGGAGACATCCACAAAAATATTTGGGTATATGTAATATGGTATATGTCAACGGGACATAGGAAGAGGATTCAGTTATTTAGGATTGAAATTTTTAACACTGACAAACCATGCAGTTATACTTGGAATCTGTGTCTACTGGTTTAATAATATTGTTCTTAGATTTAAAAAAGATTTGTGTAACTAACCACTAGCTGACCAGTCACATACCTGGTACGTCAGGGTTTTAGAGTGGTGGTACTAAGATGATACTGCAGCTGCAGGCATCACCCCAGTATCATTTTTTAGAGCCGTCAGGCGGCTCTCTTGTAATAGCAATTGAGGCTACTAACTAGTCTTTCGATTGCTATCACAGGCACAGGAGGGGACATCTCCCCCTCCCGCCGCCTTCTGTTGGTTGGGAGGGCTCGCCCGTCCCTCCAGGAGTCTCTAGCAACCAGCTGGCTTTGATTGGCTCTCCACTATGGTAACTTGGAAGCAATGACCTTACATCACTTCTGGGTTAGCCATTTTTAAAAACTAAAAGGCATTCAAAAACATGGATCTTGGTGTTTGGAGTGCTTTCAAGGGCAGAGGAGGGATTTGGGGTCTTATAGACCCCAGATCTTTCAGGAAAGAGTACTTGTTACATGCATACATTTTACAATTTAAAGCAACAGTCAAAAATAAAAAATAAAATAAAGAAATCATTAAAAAAAAATTAAAGTTCCCCCAACCCCCTAATGCTTGCGCACAAAGGCAAATGCATGCGTCGGTCCTTCACGCATGCAAAAAGCAATCGTCCCACACATGTGAGGTATCACAGTGAACGTCAGATCATGGGCAACAATTTTAGCACTAGACCTCCTCTGAAAATCTAAAGTGGCAACCGGTGAAAGCTTTTAAAGTGTCACCTATTGATAATAAAATGTACATAATGTGTTGCTGCTGCACGGGAATGGGCAATTTTAAAGCTAGACATGTTTGGTATCTGTTTACTCAGCATAACGTCATTTTTTATATTTTAGAAAAAAAAGGTTATGTATTTTTTTTTGCATTAAAATTCAAAAAAGTGTATTTTTTCCCAAAATATTGCGTTTAAAAAATTCCTGCATAAACCCCCACCACGTATTCTTTAGGGCCTCTGCTTTAAAAAAATATATAATGTTTGGTAGTTCTGAATAATTTTCTGGCAAAACAAAATGATTGTCATGTCAACAAAAGTGCCAGGAAAAAATCTGGTCCTTAGGTTCCAGCCTTTATTATTTAAATTTGAAATAATGCAAAAAATAAAATAAAATGCCACGGCTATTACACTAGCAATAGGTCTATGTGTTTTTACAGGAGAACCATGGAAACCTTCCTGTGCTGAAAATAAGGATGAGCTTATGGTTTGGTGGCACACAAATTCTGACCAAACCTTGGCTGTTTGAGCAATTGGACAAACTCCCAAACGTTTACCTGTTCAGCAGGAGCCGAACTTTAAATGTATTAGCAGTATTACTACTAACGCTTTTATACTTGACAGCTTCCTGCAAACAATAGTTGTTTGGGATGCTGACAAGTGCTGGCACCGCTGAGACTTTGACAACCAATGACATCACCATCTCAAATTTATTTACATGGGTGGATATTCTCAGTCATGCAAGCACAAGTCTGGATTGTTAAAAAGCAATGGCTTGGGGGTTCCCCATAATTAATATCAGAACCAACAAGTCTGGTATGGATTTTAAAAACATGTGATGTTCCCCCAAAAATTGGCTCTGGTGTGGATTTTAAGTGAGAACTCCATGCAAAAAAAAAGAGTGCGGTCCTCCCTAAAAATCCATACCAGACTATTTTTTCAAGCATGCAGCCAGGCTGCCCAGGCATGCACGCCCCTCCTAAACCATATCAGGCCACATGGTCTCCACATGTTGACAAGAATAAGGGCCTCTTTTCCACAGCCATGGCCCAGTGGTTGTGGGTAGAGTTGAACGAACACCTGTATGTTCGGATTCGGCGGGTTCCACCGAACTTGGAAAAAAAAGTCCGGGTTCGTGAACCGGACTTAACCCGAACTTTGCCCTGATCGCAAACCCCATTGAAGTCAATGGAGACCCGAACTTTTGAGCACTAAAATGCCTCTAAAACATGGAAAGGGCTAGAGGGCTGCAAATGGCAGCAAAATCATCTTAACAGCATGGCAAGTGCTCTGCAAACAAATGTCGATAGGGAAATAACCTTAAAATAACATAAAAAACAGAAAAATAAAAAATAATCATCTTAAATGATGTAGGAAGAGTATGAGGCCTATATGGAGTAGAAGGTTGAGGTGGTGGAGGATATGGCGGTGGATATGGCGGTGTAGGTGGAAGCGGCGGTGGAGGAGGAGGACAAGGTAGCCAACACTGGTTTTGGTTTTTAATAAAAAAAAATTTAAATTCGGGTACACCCCAAAAGGGTAAGAAAGATCAAATCCAGCAATGGCTGGGTAATGTAATGTTCCGGTACCTTTGGTACCCTAAATTACACTTTCCACAAGTGTATGCGCCCCACCATTTACTTTTGGAAAGGTGCGCATACACCTTTAAGACTGGAGCTGTCATCACTCAGCGCCGGACTAGATGGCTATTTAAGGCGTCGGCTCTCACTCACATGTGTTCGTTCAAACACCCTTACTTGGATGCTAACCTTGCTTGAAGCTTCCATGCTTGCAAGCTTACTTCACTGACGGAACCTCGCTGCGCTGATCCCTTTATCCCGCTACTGGATCATCCGCCTCTCCTGAACCACCCTTCGGCTGTATCGCTAATAGTGCTAAGTACCCCGCAGGGGAATTCTCTATAAACTTAAACTAAGCTTACACTATCTAGCTCTGCATAGTAAAGACTGTTTATTACATCTGCATAAACTAGATTGCTAGCTCTTGAGACTACTGCTACTTCTCTGCACTGGGTTGATCTCTTTTGTATGTCCACCTGCTATTCTATCATCTGCTATCATACAACATTGCTAAACCTTCCTGCATCCATCTGCTACTGTCTCACCTTCAAGTGTCTATCACCTACCACCTCCACTCAACCTATCCCTCAACCTTCATCATTGTGTTACCACATACATAAAGTCATTCTAGGAACCAGCTTGCTAATTGTGTGTATTTACTGGCTGAAATAAGACCTTCCACACATGATGAGTCATTGAGGTTGGGAATGGTATCTCAGCATATCTCTTACATGACTACTGACGTGGAACTATTTCTGCAGCTGAAAATCCACACCATATAAGAAACGCAGAAGCGTTACAGATTGAACGAACCTAAAATGGATTCAGCAGAAATAACCACTCAGGTGACACAATTAAAACAGCAAGTATCTGCGTTAATACACGCACTTGCTGAATTAAAAGTAGACAATCAGGCTCTGTCGCAGCAGGTAATTAGACTGACACAACTTACCTCTGCTCAGTCCCCTGAACCCAAGATAAATCCCCCTTTGGTATTTACAGGCGATCGCAAAAAATTTCGCGAATTTAAAAACGCATGTGAGTTACTTTTTTTGCTAAAACCTCGTACCTACCTTACTGATCACATTAAGGTTTGTACTATTATTTCTTACCTATCAAGCGATCCTCGAGCCTGGGCAGATTCTCTTTTTGAGAAAAACGACCAGCTTCTCAACTCCTATGCCTTGTTCCTTGCAGAGCTCACTAGCCTATATGATGACCCCAATAGGCAGAGTACTGCTGATCTTCAGTTAAGATCCTTGAAACAAGGAAGGAGGCCTGTAGAAGACTTTGTCGCAGAGTTCAAGAGATGGACCCTTGATTCAGAATGGAATGATGCATCTCTGAAAACCCAATTTAGGCTTGGCCTATCAGAAGCCGTTAAGGACGAGCTCGCCCGAGCGGATCTGCCAAAAACCCTGGATGCATTAATACAACTCAGTATTACCATAGATAGAAGACTACGAGAAAGAAAGGCTGAAAAGATGGGAATGCCATTATCCGTTTCCTCTCGGAGTCTGGCCGATGACCCCGTTCCTATGGAGATAGGAACCATACGCCCACCGCTATCAACTATGGAAAAAGCCAAAAGACGAAATGAAAATCTCTGCTTATACTGTGCATCCCCGGATCACAAGATAAACGTCTGTCCCCTAGTCAACAAAAAGAAGGGTGAGTGTTCACATGTCTCCCTAGGAGGATTGACAACTTCATTCACTAACCCCTACATTTCTGTTTTTTTGCCATTACAGTGGGACCAGAACAGGATTACTACTAAAGCCATGATTGACACAGGATCTTGTGGAAATTATATGGATATATGTTTTGCTGCTTTAAATAAAATTCCTATTATTTCTAAACTCAAACCTGTCTCAGTAAATCTTATTACCGGTGTTCCGTTATCCTCTGGTCCGATCACCGATCAGACACAAGCACTTCTAGTCACTATTAACTAGTCTCATAGGGAGACTTCTACCTTCGATTTAATGCCATCACCCCACTTTCCCATTGTGTTGGGACTTCCCTGGTTGCACACACACCAACCAACCATAGATTGGAAGAAACGATCCTTGACCTTTCCTTCTTGTTATTGCGAGGAAACGTGTAACCTCCCGTTTTCAGGGAAGATTCTGTCTGTGGTGACAGATGAGATTGCACCACTATGTTATCAGGATCTTTCTGAGGTTTTTCTTGAGAAAAATGCTCAAGCATTACCTCCTCATCGAGACTATGATTGTAGCATTGATCTACTCCCAAATAGCAAATTGCCGTTCGGTCATGTTTATCCTCTTTCACAGGATGAACTTGCCCATCTCAAAACCTATTTGGATGAGAACTTGGAAAAAGGTTTTATTAGACCTTCCACTTCTTCCACAGCAGCAGGACTCTTTTTTGTTCGCAATAAAGATTCAAGTCTCAGACCTATCATCGACTACAGGAAATTGAATGCTATCACAATAAAAGATCGCTATCCTCTACCGCTTATCCCTGAGCTCATTGAGCAGGTGCGTGGAGCTACCTATTTTTCAAAATTAGACCTGAAAGGAGCATACAATCTCATCCGAATCCGTGATGGACACGAGTGGAAGACTGCATTCAGAACTAGATACGGATTGTTCGAATATCTTGTGATGCCATTTGGCCTATGCAATGCCCCTGCAGTTTTCCAACGATTTATAAACGATATTTTTAAAGACTTACTAGATGTCTGTGTTGTGGTATATCTGGACGATATACTTATATATTCACGGACCCTGTCTGAACACATAAGACATGTAAGACTTGTATTATCGAGATTGCTTGCACATAATCTTTATGTGAAGCTGAAGAAATGCTTGTTCCATAAAGATGAGGTACTCTTTCTAGGCTACATCATATCCAAAACAGGAATCGAGATGGACATGAGTAAAATATCCTGCATTCAGGATTGGCCTACACCAACCACACGCAAGGCGCTACAGCGATTCCTGGGATTTTCAAATTTCTACAGGAAGTTCATAAAAAACTTTTCTGCTATTGTGAGACCCCTCACACAGCTCACTAGCATAAAAAAAACATTCAAATGGTCAGAAGAAGCCAATAAAGCTTTTCACTTGTTAAAGACAAGGTTTACTTCCGCTCCCATATTACGCCATCCAGACCCATCCCTCCAATACATTCTGGAGGTAGATGCGTCAAACATGGTAGATCAATGCTACAATCATAGTCTCGATGAGGAGGTAATGCTTGAGCATTTTTCTCAAGTTATGCAGAGCGACTCACGCGTGCGTTCTGCAGCTGAGACTCCACTATGGCCTGCTGCTGCTGCTCGCACAGTCTGGCCAGCATGTGCAAGGTGGTGTTCAACCTTGTGGGCACGTCACATGTGAGGCGGTGAGCGGGAAGGCCGAAGTTATGCTGCAGTGCTGACAGGCGAGCAGCAGCAGGGTGAGAACGCCGAAAGTGCGCACAGATGGCCCGCACTTTCTGCAGCAGCTCTGACATATCGTGGTAATTTCTAAGGAACCTCTGCACCACCAAATTCAGCACATGTGCAAGGCAAGGGATGTGTGTCAAACCGGCTAGGCCCAGAGCTGCTATGAGATTTCGCCCGTTATCGCACACCACCAGGCCAGGCTTGAGGCTCATTGGCAGCAACCACTCATTGGTCTGCTGTTCAAGGCCCCTCCACAACTCCTGCGCGGTGTGTGGTTTTTTCCCCCAAACAGGCAAGTTTTAAAACTGCCTGCTGTCGTTTACCACTGGCTGTGCTGAATTTGGTGGTGAAGGTGTTACACTGACTGGAAGAGGAGGCGGTAGAGGATGAGGAAGCGGAGTAGGAGGAGTTAGAAACAGGAGGCAAACTGAAGCGCCCTGCAATCCTCTGTGGTGGAAGGACATGCGCCAAACTGCTATTCGCCTCAGGCCCAGCAGCCACTGCATTTACCCAGTGTGCTGTTAGGGAGATATAACGTCCCTGACCGTGCTTACTGGTCCACGTATCCGTAGTTAGGTGGACTTTGCCACAGATGGCGTTGCGCAGTACACACCTGATTTTGTCTCCCACTTGGTTGGGCAGGGAAGGGATGTCTTGCCTGGAAAAGTAGTGGCGGTTGGGCACGACATACTGTGGGACAGCCACCGCCATAAGGCTTTTAAAACTCTGCGTCTCCACCAGACGAAATGACAGCATTTCAAAGGCCAGGAATTTTGAAAATCTAGCATTCAGGGCCAGGGATCGCGGGTGGGTAGGGGGGTCCTTCCTCTTCCGCTCCAGTGTTTGGGAGATAGAAAGCTGAACGCTTCCACGGGACATTTTGGAGATGGCTGTTGGTGACCCAGGTGGTGGTGTTGCTGGTGGATCCTCTGTTTGCGGGGTGGCAGGTTCCACTGGCACTACAGAGGTGGATGAAGAGGCCAAGACTGCAGCAGCAGAAGAGGAAGCAGGAGGAGCCAGATACCTTTCTTGGTTTTTGAGGTGTGCACTCCACTGCAGCTCATGCTTTGCACTTGGATGCCTGGTCATGCAGGTTGTGCTCAGGTGGAGAATGTTTATGCCTCGCTTCAGGCTCGTGTCCTGTCATCATCACATTGTATGAAGAACTGCCATGCTAGGGAACTCCTGTGAGCTGGCTTTGGTGTGCTCGGTTCCTTGCTGCGTTGGGCAGTAGCAGGCATAGTGTCTAGGGCACGGCCGCTCCACTTTTGCACCCTGCTCCCTCTTCTGCTGTGCTGGTGGGTCTGTGCAACCACCGCCTCTTCCTCCAAACCACTCAGGTCACCTGCATGATGTTCATTCCCTGTGGGGTCGAGAACCTCATCCTCCTCCACATCGTCTTCCACCCAGTCTTCACCCTGCTCTCCTTGTCGGTCTCCACAATTCGGAATTCCGCAGCAGTTGGCATCTGTGTTTCGTCATCATCCGAGACGTGCTGCGATGGTCCTCCCATGTACTCATCTGGAGACATAAGTGGTTGTGCATTGGTGCTCTCAATCTCTTCAACTTCTGGGGCAGGGCTAGGTGGATGGCCCTGGGAAACCATGGTAACAGAGTCATCAAAAAGAAGAAGAGACTGCTGCATGTCTTGGGGCTCAGACTGCTTGGCTGATTTGCAAGGGGTTGAGGTGAAAGTTTGATGGACATCGGCTGCAGGTGACAGCTCTGACCTTTCAGCAGAAGACTGGGTGGGAGACGATGTGAAGGAAGTGGAGGCACTGTCAGCAACCCAATCTACTATCGCCTGTACTTGTTCTGGCCTCAACATTTGTAGAGGCACATTAGGCCCTGCCAAATACTGATGCAGGTTCTGTCGCCTACTCGCAGCTGAGAAAGGTATTTCACCTGTGCGTGTAGCTGGCACAGATCGACCACGTCCTCTCCTTGCAACAAGAGCTCCACTAGCAACACCACGACCCAGGCCACGTCCCTTATTTGACTTTTTCCTCATATTTATAGAATTTTGGATCTTCCCCGAAATGGGTTTTTATTGCAATGCCCAATCCAACAATATGCAATGGGTGTATGTCACTGTAACATATGCGGACAGGGCCGCGATCAACTTTTTTTTGCCCCTAAATGTTTTTTTTTACTGAAAAGCGCAATACAACAGTATGCAATGGGTTTATCTCACTGTAATATATGCGGTCAAGGCCCCAATCAACTTTTTTTGTCCCTAAATGGTTTTTTTTTTATTGCAAAGCGGAATAAAACAGTATGCAATGGGTGTATCTCACTGTAACATGCAGACAGGGCGGCAAACTATTTTTTTTGCCCCTAAATGTTTTTTTTTTATTGCAATGCGCAATACAACAGTATGCACTGGGTGTATTTTACTGTAACATATGCGGACAGGGCTGCAATTAACTTTTTTTGCCCCTAAATGGGTTTTTTTATTGCAAAGCACAATACAACAGTATGCAATGGGTGTATGTCACTGTAACATATGCGGACAGGGCCACAAACAACTTTTTTTGCCCCTAAATGGTTTTTTTATTGCAATGCGCAATACAACAGTATGCAATGGGTGTATCTCACTGTAACATATGAATGAAAAGCTGATAAATCATTGTCCCCTTAGTTGGTGCTTGTTGAATAGCAGATTTGAAATGCAGTGTCTGTCTAAACGCTCACAGTAAAATATGAAGGACAAAAGTTTTTTTCTTTTTTAAATGTAGATTAAGCAGACACATATGCACTGAGCTTGCATTAAATGTGCAGCACCGCATGCCTAACAGACTGATAAAAGTTTTTCTTTTCTCCTTTCTCCTCCTCACTGGATTCAGGTCAGGGCATAAAGATCGTTCACTGCAGCCCCACACAATACAATCAATGTAGATCCCTGTCTATGCTTTCCCTCAAAACAATCTCCAGCCTGACCCTACATTAATCTTCTATCTATGTAGATCGCTGTATGATTAAAGCAGATTGTTCCTATGCTTTCCCTAAAAGCAATCTCCAGCATGACCCTACAGTAAACTCATATCTCTCCCTCAGCAGCAGCAGTCAGGAACCTCTCCCTAGTATAGTTATAGCAGAGTGACGCGCGGCGCTGTGTGACTCCAGCTTATATAGAGTCTGGGTCACATGCTGCACTGGCCAATCACAGCCATGCCATTAGTAGGCATGGCTGTGATGGTTTCTAGGGCACACTAGTTAAACGCTTGCTGATTGGCTGCCTTGCACCTGTTGAAAGCGTGCCATTAAAACCGTGCCAAAACATCAAATAATGTTACCGAACAACGGACAGTACCCGAACGTACAGAAAAATGTTCTGGTTCGGGTCCCGGGAACCGAATACCCAAAAGTCTGGTATGAACCCGAACAATAAAGTCTGTGTTCACTCAACCCTAGTTGTGGGGTCTGCGGGTGAGAGTTTATCAGAGTCTAGAAGCCCCCTTTAACATTAAAAGGGCTTCTATATACCTCCCCTCTCTATGTGAAGGGGTACATTGTACTCCTACTCATTCCCAAAACTTAACCAGTTAAACTCACAGTTTTTGACAAGTCCTTTATGATATAATATATTGATTCATACATTTTAATATATACTGTATTTAATCTATTATGTAACCTGAAATGCGTTGTCCTCATACAACACCTCTGCAAAGTTCAATGTTTTGATTAGTATGACTTCTAATATGATGGTGACTTAGTAATAGGCCAATTGCACAGGACAGGAGAACCTATGTTTTTATCTGTCTTTTTTAAAATATTTTGTAATAAAACATTTTTTTTATAAATTATTTGTGGTGGTTCCTGGCTGATACCGGTAAAGTCCAAATTCTTTCAGGTTCTTTATACAGTATTATATTTAATAGGGATGAGCCGAACGACACCTGTTCGGTTTGCACCAGCACTTTCGAACATCGCAAAAGTTCGGAACCGAATAACGAACTCTATTAAAGTCTATGGGACCCGAACTGGAAAAATCAAGAGCCCATTTTAAAGGCTTCTAAGCAAGTAATTGGACACACAATGGTTATGGGGGTCCGGGTACTACCCTGGGGGACATTTATCGATGAAAAAAAAGTTTGTACAAAACGTCATTTATAAAGCATAACTCCCCTTTTGTTGAGAAAAAAAAACATTCGCCTCTTGGTAATCTCTGTACATTGCAGGGATTTTAACAAGCTTTAAAAAGCCAAAAAAATGACATTTTCCCTGCAAGCTTTCTTTTTTTTGTAAACAATGGTTTGGGGAGTCAGTCTGATGAGGCCACAATGTAGTGCACCGGGAACAAGATTAGAGATTTTTTTGGATAAATTCTGGTGTCTCTTCTGCAGACTTTGGATAGAAGTAACAGGTGCGGAAAAAAATTGTCTTTGGGTGTCAAAGGTGCCTTCAACCGTAATTCTTTAGAGGTATTCTTGGTGAAGGCAAGAATTGGCCTTGCTGTCAAAAATTTTAATGATATGCACCTGTCAAACAGGTGCTGAAAAAATGTATCTTTGGGTGTTAATTTTGCCCATGAAACCTACACAAAAAAATGTTCTTTCAGATGAAATCAACACCCACAACACTAGGCAGCCTAGATGTCTTGCAGATATTCCACATCCCAAAAACACTTAATCAGTGACATTGGCATCAGGGGCTTAATAGCTGCTTGTAATCCAGGAATCATTAATTTTGATAAATGTCATGTCAGGGTTATTGGGTAGATTAAATAAAAGAAAAATTGAATTTTGGCATAGTCATATATAGATATTATATTTTACATAGAAATGTTGAGCAGTGGCGTCCATTTTGTTAAAGGTTGTTAAAAGTTCAAACCTCCTTTTAACAAAAAGTGCCTATTCAACAGGTTTATCCCAAACATGCTGTGTTGACCTAAGGTAATGAATAAATAGTCTGCTGACTTTCTTTAAGATAAAGTCTAGCTGATGCTATACCAAGATAATCTTGTTTGTGGGATAACCATAAACATTAGTCAGTATTTTCTGTCTGTATTTAGATTAATTTAAAAATAGGATTTACAGATACGTTATGATCTTATATGTAACATAATATTAACAATGAAATATATATATAACTAACATACATAGATATGTAGAAAACTGTTATATATTATAATTGTTTCATATTTTGCTAAATTCTAACTTTACTGATTTTGACTCATCACTGCATGTTTAGTAAGGCTTCAGTAAATAAGCTCTTGTAAGTGGTAAAACATCATAAAACTTTTCTGGCCTTGCCAGGTGTTTAGTCTAGGAGGTCTGAATTGTAAGCTCTTTGTCAATATAAGGTGCAAAGTTTATTTGAAGATAAATAATGCTGCTATATTGCTATATACTGAACATAAGAGCAATGCAATACTGCCATCGGCCCATCACTGGTGACTGAATGCTACTACGGTAATTGAAGTCTTGGGTTAAAAAGTAAAATCCAATATATATTAAATAAGATATATTAAATATTATTATGCTGTTACCAGATTTAATCTTTATTCAGATACCTGGTGGATATTAAATGGACATGTAATAGATGAGAGCATGGTTACATTTTATGTTGTTTTATAATATTCTTAAATGGAGAAATCCTATAGATTTAATTTTAATATACTGGTTGACCAAGAGGTGACACCCTATGACATCACCAGTTAATGAATAAGATGTTCCAACCAATGGGGATCATGTTACTCCCTCTGGGTTTAACTTATGGTAATTTTATTAGTCCTTTGTTCTATACCATATAAAAAGAAAAAGCCCAGATGAGACAGGACACATGACATTGCCCAATATACATCACACATACAACATACACGCTGCTGCAGCCATGCATAGACTCATCTACACAGACTCCATCTTGCTCCATCATGTATCTGAACCTTTGAGGGACGCCAAACGAAACTCCTCCCTAATTGGCTACCATCTTGGAAATGCAGCCATCTTAAAGACTCTGGTAATGACCATTCTAAGCTAGCGGCCATTTTAAATATGGTAAATATGCCTTGCTAATTATTTGATTATTGTTCAATATTGTTTATGTACTTCCTTAAATGTTTTACATTTCATGCTAAATGGTAACGAGAGTACAATCCCAGCCGTATAAACCATATGTAGATTCTTCTCTAAAAAGTTGATTTTTGTTTTTATAATATTTTTATGAATATTAGATTTAGCGCATATTGGCGTATTAGTCTCACGTTTTGCATAGCCTATTCTCGCTTCATCTGCAGTGGAGTGACTATCAGGATATGCATTGCGCAGACAATTGGGGTCTGATTATATAGAACATTCATTTATGGTTTATACTATACCTGGAGAAAACGTAATCTTGCTTTATTTTTACTTTCATTATTGAGCTAGCAATCACATTGCATTTATTGTTTGAAGTTCATGTAAAGTTCTCTTTTTGTGTCATCTCAAGTTTGATCATTTATCGTGATTACATGTCTCGCGAATAAATATTCTTATATATCCCATACTGTAGACTGTTTTCACTAAGATTGGTATATGCTTTTAAAAAGAAATGAATCAATAAAAAGAATTCGCTACATATTGATTTATGGAAATAATTTGAGATTCTCCTTTTTCACAGATCTTTGCTTATTGACATAAATAGACACTGTTATATTCAGAGCAGTATAAACATTCTGACATAATGGAGGCGGCCCAGCGAGATATTATTAATCTCTGACATAATGGTGGCGGCCCAGCGAGATATTATTAATTTATTATTAATTCTGACAGTCAGACGATTCACGAAGTGGACAGACGCGTTCTATTATCAATAACAAAACCTCCAGCAGCACTAAATGTCCGTTCAGAAAGCACGCTTGATGCAGGGCAGCCCAGCAGCTCAATTGCATAATGGGCGAGTTTTTGCCAGTTCACTATTCTCATGACCCAGTAACCCAGTATTTCGTCAACTGGAAAGCTCTCCATGTTTGTTTTTGCCCCTAGATAATCGTCCACCATATGATGCAGACGCTGCCGATGTTATGTGAAATCTGAGAGCCCTGGGCGGCAAGGACTGAAAAAATTCACTCCTTTCTTGACCAACAGAAGCCTCAAAACTACATTTTCTATGACACTGTAATCTACCAGAGTTGGGAAAAGTATTAGATAAACCAGCTCCACAATGTGATGGAATAGGGTGGCTGCTCCCTACTCTTGCTTGATGGCTGCCTCATTGGGATTGTACCTCAACCTTACTTTCCTCCTCTGCTCTTTCCAGCACCCAAGTCGGGTC
Organism: Pelophylax lessonae; assembly: GCF_965119305.1. Taxonomy (NCBI): domain Eukaryota; kingdom Metazoa; phylum Chordata; class Amphibia; order Anura; family Ranidae; genus Pelophylax; species Pelophylax lessonae. The sequence goes on along the minus strand of NC_138769.1, from coordinate 61,845,152 downwards.
AGTGACCTCATCATCATCATCATCATCTCCTTCATCCTCATTACCACTGGAGACAACTTTGCAATACGCTGCGGCTGGGGGAACATGACTGACAATTTGTGTACCAGTGTTCTCCCCTCTCTGTAGGCTCATGTTCCCACCTTCCTCAACCTCAAAACCAACATCAAAACCAACATCTGAATCAAGTAATGGCTGTGCATCATCAAGAAACAAGTGGTTGATGCTGTTTTCAAATAACTCAGCTGACTCCTCCATGTCTGATGCTGGGGCTATGGCAGGAATAGCTGTGGACAAGAAGGCAGATTTAGCCATGCTGGCAGGTGCAGTGGACTCTGCTTGGGTGATGGAGGATGAGGAGGATGAGGACAGTTTAGTAAGCAAGTCCACCACCTCCTCTGCATGCTGTGGCTGGATAGCATAGGCAACATAACTAAACAGAGGAAATGATGCCCTGCCTGAGGACTGACCACGTCCACCTTTGCCTGTGAGCACATACACTGCTGGCCCCCTCACAGTGCCTCACAGTGCCATGGGAATGCCTGCCTCTCCTTGTTGGCCTACCAGACATAATGGGAAGGGGCTTATTAACAAAATGTAATAAAGATGTGGAAATGTATATGTGGATGCACTTGAATCAATGGAACGTGGTGTTTGATGCACTTTAACTTGAGTACTCACTATGCAGACACCACACTCTACCGACACACTACAATATACTGCAGTAAAACTGCACCAACGCACAGAAACATACTGTGTAGAACAGCATGTAACGCACTGAAATATACTGCGTTAAAGGTGTAGTAACGCACAGAAATATACTGCATTAAACGTGCAATAACGCACAGAAATATACGAACATGTCACCGCTAACACCCGCTGCTCTCCGATCCGATGTGGTCCATGAAATCCAGACGGATGGAACCCCTATTTTACATCCATCTGGAGAATCAGATCGGATGAAAACGGACAGGCGGATACATGTCAATCACGATACCTGACTCCTGCTGACCAGTTGAAGGAAAAAAATTGCCTGTTGACACGTCATGTCCATATATAGTCAATAATATCACCCAGGAGACAATGTTCCTTTGTGTAAATTAGCGGTCATCCCCTGGACCTCTCTGTCATTCAGTGTGAGTGAAGTGATTGGACCGGATGTGGGTTTAGGTAAGTGATTTCAGCAAAATTGATCCTGTTGCACCTGCTGAAATTTTGCAGAGTAGAAACTTTTAGTTTCCCAATTTGACCTACTTAGAAAATGTGCCTGAAAAAAAACCACTTGATTTCTTCTTTATTTAGAGGGTGAGTTGTTATTTTGTTTTAGAGAGGGATGTAATAAAAAATATTTCCAGCTTTTCCTCCCTAAAACAACAGACACATTGTGTATGTGAATGAATTACAACCCCATTGTCAGTTTGTATGTATCTTACCTCCTTTAGCTGTATAGAGCAGGTTTCTGTGTCTGTGATGTGACTCCTCCTCCTGGCTGAAATCCAAAGTTCTCTGACTTCCTGTTTCCTTCCATTTCCAGTCCTGGTACTACATGTTCCATGATCCTTTGAGCCTCTGAAGTTTCAGTGCGGGCTATGGGAGTCACTTGTACCAGTTCTGGGAGTTTATGTGTGTGTTTTCTATGGGTTACCGTGGGCCTTTCTGGGCCTTCATGTGGGTGGTTTAAGGGAGAGGAAAAAAATTGTGTTATCATCACCCACACTCCATTCCTCTTCTGTGCCTTCATGTGGGTGGTGAAAAGAGAGTAATGGAATAGCATTATCACTGCCCATACTCCATTCCTCTCTGCAGTAAAGAGGGAAGGAGCAGGAAGTGGAACTTTAGTCAAAACATTAATGTTTTTCTAAGGGCAAATGTTTTACCCTTTAAAAATAATAAACATGTGAGGCTCTTTCCCACTAATGGACTGATTGGGCCCTTCTGTCAGTTTTTACGCAGACCCGATTGGACCATCTATAGACTGTCCATGTGGCATGTGTCTGCTGACACCCGTCATCATCCGATTTGATCCGAGCCCCCAAAAACAGACTGATGGGGATTTATTCCCTATCTGCCTAGCGGACCGGATCAGATGACAGTCAGATGGAAATGGACAGGCTGTGTCTGTGTTTGCTCTGCATAGCCGAGCGGACATAGATCTGTCATCCGTCTGCTCAGTGGGGATCAGTGGACAGATGGAGTCCACTTGACTAAGTCAGCTCCATGTGCAAGGGGCCCTATACTTACCTGCTCTGTGTAATAGTTTTGCAGAAAGCAGCCCCATCCGCCTCTTCCCCCACCGCCGAGTGTCCCCATAGCATGCCGCTTGCTATGAGGGCACTTGTGCATGCTTGCTCACGCAACCTGCACAGAAAGTGCACGGCAATGCCCACCAATGCTCTTCACTCTCACTGGGCCATTTAGGCTGGGTTTGCATCTGAGTGTTTTTGAATGCACGGCAACCCGCACAGAAAACTCATGGTTTGCTGTGCATTTCTCAAATGCGTGGAAATGCACGTCACACTTTCTTTTTTTTTCCAAAACACTTTCTTTACCATTTAGGCTGCGTTTTCATCTGTGCATTTTCTGAACGCATGGCAACCCGCAAGAAATGCTTTGCCATGTGTTTTGAAAACATGTGGCAATGCTTGTCTCATTTGCGTTATCATTCATTCGCATCTGCCTGTTTCTCAACGTATGGCAACCCACCAAAAAATGCACGCTTTGTTGTGTGTTTCAAAAAAACATGCAGCAATGTATGGAACGCATGTACGATTTGTACCATTTAGACTGCCTTCTCATTTACTCAAACCAGCATAGAAAACACACACTTGTCATGCGTCTCAAAAACACACAGCAATGCGCTGCCTGCTTGTATTACCATTCGTTTGCGTCTACGCATTTCCAAACACGCAGCAACCCAAACAAAAAAACGGTGCTCTGCCGCACGTTTTGAAAACACATGGCAAGGTGCATCACACTTGCGTTACCATTGGTTCGCTTCTGCGCGATCCCGAATACACAGCAATTTGCAAGAAAACACACATTTTGGTAAGCATTTTAATCAGATGCAGACTGCCCCACATACATTTACTGCAGCAGGTCGGCCGCTCTGGGAAGAGTCACGTACCTGTACGTGATTCTGCACTTCCGGTTCTGGGGGGCACACACACGCCGCCACTGACCCACTCCTGCTGTGATTAGACACAGCAGAAGCCAATCAGCAGGCCCAGCGATCATTTGGGAGACAGGCAGAACAGAAATCTGTAAACAAGGCAGATTGCCGTTCTGCGACAATGGAAGGTAGTGATCCTATGTTTCTGCTAAGCTATTTTTTTAGCACTGATCACTGTATTAGTGTCAATGGTCCCCAAAAAGTGTCAGTTAAGTGTCTTATTTTCCCACCGCAATATGGCAGTCCCGCTATAAGTCACTGATCGCCACCATTACTAGTAAAAAATAAATAAATAAATAAATAAAAATTCAAAAATATATCTCATAACTTTTGAGCAAACCAATCAATATATGCTTATTGGGATTTTTGTTTTAACAAAAATATGCAACAGCATACATATTGGCCTAAAATGATGAAGACATTTTATTTTTTTACATTTTTTTATTTGGGTATGTTTTATATCAGAAAGTAAAAAATATTGTTATTTTTGTAGCACTACTCCCAAGGGAGCTGCAGAGTGTGGGTCCCCCTGGGTTACCACTAGCCACAGTAGTACCTTTAAGCATGTTTCCCAAGTGTGAATACCTCAGACAAGAACCAGTATAGTTTCTTTGTGTTTTTAGGTTTATTTGAGAACTTGGATCGGAGAAGGGATGAGTGGGATACTCCAACAACTGAACTATGCACAAATAGGCAGGAACTCTACAAAAATGCTGTTTAATGCTGGTTAATGCTTGCTGATGCTGATTAGCACAGTCTGACGCTGGTCACGACTAGGCCACTTACTATGATTTCAACTCTGACTGTGGAAAAGTCTTTTGAGCCCCCTGAGGTACTCCTTCCCAGGGTAGATGACTTGTGGTGCAATCTGTATCGCTGAACATTTCAGGGCCCTTCCTGGCGCTCCCTTTAATCCCCAAACATCAGAGCTTTTATTCTTGGCATCCCCTTTACTGTACTCTCCTGGTTAGCTGGCTCCTGGATCCCCCTTGACCTTTCTGGAGTGGTCCCCTTTCCTAGGCAGACCCCAGGGCAGATCTTAAGTACTCACGACACTGTTTTTCCAGAAGATCTCTGCCAAGCAGCTCCACTCGGTCAGCTCACTCTGGATCCTCTGCAGCCCAGATCAACCTCTGGCCCCCTAGGCCGACTGCCCGGGCCACCTTCACACTTCAGCAGGAAGAGAGACAGCCGTCACCTCCTCCTGGGACTGATGCTTCTACCAAAAGACCCTCTGTCACATGCTCCCTTCCTATTTTTGTGCAAACCCAGGATGCATTGCAGGAATGCCTTCCCACTGGAAATGACACAAAGAATGTGCCACTGGCTGGGTTTCCTCCACTGTCCAATGAGCTTCCTTATTGGCTGCAGTGGGGACACTCCCTCAGACCCAGTGAATCACACCTGGAAACATGTGACAGGCTAAACTAATAGATCAGGCCCTCCTGATAAGCAGACAGGGCCACAAATATGCTTTTCCTAGCACCTACCTAGGAGGGTGCTACATCTGTTTATAGTGCAAAAAATAAAAACCAAAGAGGTGATCAAATACCACCAAAAGAAAGCTCTATTTGTGGGGAAAAATTACATACATTTTATTTGGATACAGCGTAGCACAACTGCGCAATTGTCAGTTAAAATAACGCAGTCCTGTATCACAAAAAATGGCCTGGTGGGGTAAACCTTCCAGAAGTGGGGTAAACCTTCCAGAGCTCAAGTGGTTAAAAATGCACAGTAACATGCAGCTTGCTTGCATTACCATTAGTTTGCATCTCCCATCACCACCATGCTTGACTGTAGGCAAAACACACTTGTCTTTGTACTCCTCACCTGGTTGCCGCCACACACGCTTGACACCATCTGAACAAATAAGTCTATCTTAGTCTTATCAGACAACAGGACATGCTTCCAGTAATTCATGTCCTTAGTCTGCTTGTCTTCAGCAAACTATTTGCAGGCTTTCTTGTGCATCATCTTTAGAAGAGACTTCCTTCTGGGGCGACAGCAATGCAGACCAATTTGATGCAGTGTGCAGTGTATGGTCTGAGCACTGACAGGCTGACCCCCCCACCCCTTCAACCTCTGCAGCAATGCCTGCAGCACTCATATGTCTATTTCCCAAAGACAACCTCTGGATATAATGCTAAGCACGTGCACTCAATTTCTTTGGTCGACCATGGCGAGGATTGTTCTAAGTGGAACCTGTCCTGTTAAACCACTGTTTGGTCTTGACCACCATGCTGCAGCTCAGTTTCAGGGTCTTGGCAATCTTCTTATAGCCTAGGCCATCTTTATGCAGAGCAACAATTCTTTTTTTCAGATTTTCAGAGAGTTGAGTTCTTTTCTGCCCATTCACACCTTGTAACACTAATGGGCCACATGACACCAGGGATGAAAAATGGCTAATTGGGGCCAATTTGGACATTTTTACTTAGGCCCCTTTCACATATACAGTCTGTTCAGTTCATCAGTTCAGTCACGTCAATTGTATCAGTTTTCCATCCATTTTCCATCCGTTTTTCATCCATTTTTCATCCATTTTTTATCCGTTTTTTGTCAGTTGTCATCCATTTGTCATCCGTTTTTCATCAGTTGTTATCCGTTTTTCATCTGTTGTCATCCGTTTTTCATCCGTTGTCATCCGTTTTCATCCATTGTCATCCGTTTTTTTATCCGTTGTCATCTGTTTTTTGTCCGATCTATTTTTTTGACGGATGAAAAATAGGGCATTCATCCGTTCAAAAAACGGACATTGACGGAAGTGGATGAAAACGGATGTTAACGGATGATCATCCATTGTTATCCGTTTTTACATAGAGATACATCGATGTCCGTTTTTCATCCGTCAACGGATGGATGAAAAACGTAACGGACAGCATGTGTGAAAGGGGCCTTAAGGGCTCTTTCACAAAGCCCGTCCGACGGACGGACTCCGTTTTTCTCAGCGGGGGATCGATCCGCCGATCCCCCGCTGAGCAGGAGAATGACAGCTGTTCTCCGCACTGTGTGCAGAGACACAGCTGTCAGAGCCCATACATCTCTATGGGGGTATCGGATGGGAACGGACAGTCGGTCCGTTCTCATCCGATCCCATCAGATCCGATCCGCTGGACGGATGGAAAATAGGGTTTCCATCAGTCCAGATTTGACAGATCTGATCGGGTGTCAGCGGAAATGTCTCCGCTGACATCCGATGCCCCATAGAGATGCATGGGGGGACCGATCAAATCCGCCAAAAAAACGGACAGGTTTACTAACTTTTGTTGCCAGCGGTTTAGACATGAATGGCTGTGTGTTGAGTTATTTTGAGGGGACAGCAAATTTACACTGTTATACAAGCTGTACACCCACTACTTTACATTGTAGCAAAGTGTAATTTCTTCAGTGTTGTCATATGAAAAGATATAATAAAATATTTACAAAAATATGAGGGGTGTACTCACTTTTGTGAGATACTGTATGTACCAATGCTCTGTAAACCTTATGGACAAATACAGGCAGCTATCTCACCCAGCTAATGGTAAGATCTGTTCTAATTATAACCGAAAATGCTGAGTACACTGGACCAGAAACAACTGTTATCTTTATCTAAGGCAACATTTTTACTACAGTGTAAACATTTCTCTGATAAAAAAAAAAAATAGAAATAAAGATTTAGTTTTTTGCGTACAGACCATTCCACACTGCAAGCATCAATGACTGCAAGGAGACCTAATATACATCATTTATGACTCACATAGATTTGCTATTACTAGGATGCTAACACCTAAAATTAAAACTAGAATGTGTTGTTAGAAGAAATATGCACCCAGGTTTCTATACACAATATTTATATAGTTTACCACTAAAAAACCTATACAATTGAAGATGTCTCAGCAACCCTTCACACATTCTCACGTCAATTCTGCCATTGCTGAATTGCCAAATAGGCAGAAGAGGGAGCAGCCTAAGGGCCCCATGACACCGATCAAAATAAAATTGATTTGATGTTGAAAGAAAAGTGCAATGGAGCTTTCTTAAATTGTTTACAAAAGATAGAAAAAAAATGAATCAACTCAAAGAAGTGAAAACTTTACATTAAGGAAGAGTATAGAGGAAATGTTGTAATGATGTAATATACTCAATACCAACTTAAAGTACTTAAACCATACACATCAGGTTCCCATTACAGTTTGTCTTTTAAAAGTTCATCGTTTTTCAGCTGTCAGTTTGTAAAATGTTTTGGTGCAACCTATGTACGTGTAATGTACAGTATTGAAAGTCATCTCCATCTAGCGGCCAACCTGCACACTACTTAGTTCAGTGTTATCCCACTAGAATGCACACTAGAGAAACCTCCAGAAACCTGCGAGGGGGGCCCCAAGGTTTCAAAGACATCCAAAATAAAAAGATAAAAATCCAAATTTTATATGTTATGCTTTCTTGCTTCTCCCAAATAACATGCCTTTATATATGAACAAGTTCAAGTAGTGAGGGGGCATTGAGTGCCAAAGCATCAAGGTCAGCCTAAGAGATGAGAAGGCACTTCCTATGTGCCTGTTACTTGGATATTGCTTGTGTTTCACACTTGTAGGGTCTGGGACTCAGATGCGATCTGATTCTGGTGAAGTCTTACCCTAATAAAGTAGACTTTTGGATTTTCTAAAATGCATTCTGTCTGAAGCCATTTATACTACAACACGTACAACCTTCTGACAATTATCTATTGGTGATAAAAGATAATGAATCATATTTAGGGATAGTACAAAGGATATCCTTCTCTAGTGTGTACTTGTCTAAATTAAGAGTACTAAGGGTAATTTCTGTCTGCTGCCCTGTTCCTTTGCTATCAGCATGAATCACTTCTGACAAGTTTTCCTGACACCAAGAGAAAAAAGGTGACAGGGGAGGGACCTTCAGCTGATTGCCAGCCTCAGCTCTGTTCCTGTGTGCTGTGTGAAGTGGAATGTATCCCTTCCCTCCAATGAGTTCTCAGAGTTTCCTCACTGAGCTCTGCAGAGTGTAATTTTAGCTCTCCACCCCCTTTTTTTTCTGACAGCTCAGACAAACTTTATACATTCTGGTCTTTGAATGGCTGTAGAGAAGAGAATACTGCAGCTAAATAGGTATAACTTATGTAGGGGGATTTGTTTCATCTATGTCTATCACCTGAGGCCAGTTACTTCACTGAGTATATGCATGGGCTCACAAACACTTTAACCACTTGACCTCCAGAAGATTTACCTCTTTTCATGACAGGCCATTTTTTGCAGTTCGGCATTGCGTTAGTTTAACTGAAAATTACATGGCTGTGTGACACTTTACCCAAATAAAATGTATGTCGTTTTTTCCCACAAATAGAGCTTTATTTTGGTGGTATTTGATCACCACTGCATTTTTTTTATTTTTTTCACTATAAACAAGAAATAAAAGACCAACAATTTAAAAAAAATATATATATATTTTTTAGTTTCTGCTATAAAACATATCCAATAAAAAATGAAAAAAATAGAATGTCTTTATACATTTAGTCTAATATGTATTCTGCTACATGTTTTTGGTCAAAAAAATCCCAATAAATATATATTGATTGCTTTACACGAATGTTATAACGTCTACAAACTATGGGATATATTTATGGATATATTTATGGAATTTTTATTCATTTTTTTTATACTAGTAATGGGAGTGATCAGCTTGTTTACAAGTCATATCTTAGTTCTCTGTGTATTGCCAACATTTAGGACATCAAGTAGTTGGCACCCACAGAGCAGCTTCTGCTGTGAATTATCACAGCAGGAGCAGCCCGCTGGGGGCGCATGCGTGTTTCCTGCAGGCAGAAGTTGGGGGACCACGTGTATATATATATATATATGTGTGTGTGATCCGATGCACAGCTGCTGCCTTGTAGCAGTAAAACTGCTATGGGGCGGATGGCAAGTGGTTAAAATGGAAAGATGGCATCACCAACATATGTGTGTTAAGGTGTATTGGTATCCTGTGCAATCATTTGAGGGGGAAGGGTGTATGTTAGAAAGTTTGTCTACCCCAAAGTGCCAAACCAAGTTTGACCTTTCTTGTAAACAATACCTCCACATACCTAAATACATGTGCATATTTTAAAGCACAAATGCAAAACAATACTACACCGACCAGGATCGATGGATCAGCGCTCACTGCAATCACATAATGAAGGACTGTACATAATGTTATATATGGCACATAGTCATAAATCCAAAAAAACCTGTCCGCAAGTGTGCTTCGGTGTGGTTTCCTGGGTTGAAAGATGAGATGGTCTCTGTAGTATATGTGGGGGAGGGAGTCCAATTATGTTGAGGTGCAAGACCGGCTGCTCCTAGAAGAGGTGAGGGATCCCTCCAGACATGCAGAATAAACTAAACAAGGGCGCCACGTCAGAGTAGTGTTTAAATTAAAAACAAATTTATTGCAATGCACTTACATTTAAGAGAATCAACATCAGCATTCAGATGAAAAGCATGGATACCCAACGATAGGTCATGAGGGGTGATTGGGACGCAAGCACCCAGCCACAGGTGTGTTCACAGATCCAGGGATGGAGGATGGGGAGTGGATGGTCCGGAGATCCCGAGGGAAGGGGATCTCGCTGTGCCTTCTCCTCCTGGGGACATCCGCGGCACACAGCCGCAAGCCGGATGTAGCGTCACAAGACACTGCCGGCTCCTCCACGGAAGCTGGCAGGAGACAGCTGAGACTGTGAAGAGGGCGGGCCGCAACGTCGTTTCAGAGGATCAACCTCCTTCGTCAGCCCATATTTTAAAGCAAACCATTACTTTTTCCCATGTAGAGAAAAGAGAACATTTGCACTGCTATCAGGGGCCCCTACAGGGTGATGTACGAGAAAAAACAAATGAAGCTATGCTTTGTGGACTGTACATTTCAGTTATACAAACTCTAAGGCTGGGTTCACATATATGCGATTTGGATGTGTTTTAAACTGCATCCAATTTGCATGGATCAATGGAGTCGGTTTACACATGTCCAAGGCGGTTGCAGTGCAGTTTCAAAAAGGGTCCTGTGCGTTTTTGGGTCCGGTTCAGGTGCAAATTCAGCCACAAATTTGCACCTGAACCGGCGAACAGAAACGCATCCGACCCGGACTGCTAACCACAGCCGGACATACAGTATGTGAAACCAGCCTAATTCTACTAAGCTCCAAAGAATCATCTTCTGCTAAACAGAAGCTTGCTCTCAATTATTAAGGCTGAACTATAAATAGATAAATAATATAGTGAAATGCTCCACTAAAACAACAGTCGTATGCCAAATATCTAAATAGATATGCCAAAATGTATTAGTGCAATAACCAAATAAAATGTGCATAAAGTCCCATACACAATCCAGTAAATGTTTGGTACGTTTCTGTGACAAAATAAACACAAATATCTGTGTTCAAAAGAAGATAAATATCTTCCTCAATTTCTTCCACTACATGCTTGTGGCGGCGACTGGTGCTCCATGGGTCGGGGGGGGCGGCAGATGGACCACACCATACTACCCCCCCCCCCCCCCAGGCCACACCAGGCCACACCAGGCCACACACCACACTTACAGTTGATAAAAGGAGGTCATACAGCGCTTAACAAATAAATCAGATCAGCGGCATTCAGGTCTCCTTTCTAGCCCTCCAAAGATCCACATGTGTCACTTCTAAAAGACATTAACCACCTTGGCGGTAATCCCGAGCGTGACTCGGGGTTGATTTTTCATATCAGGATCGGTAACCCCGAGTCGGGGTGGATTGCAGAGAGCGCAGCGGTGTTCTCTTACCTTATCCTGGCGATCCAGCGATGATCTCTCATTGCTGCGACCGCCAGCCGAGAGTCCCGCCGCTCCTCCGTCCCTCCGTCGGTGTGATCACTTCCTAGTTCCATTCCCTGAAGCAGCAATGCTGCATGGGAGCGGAACTAGGGAGGGAAATTAAAAAAAAAAAAAAAAAAAGTTGCACAAAACACAAAACACATTTTATATTATATATATATATATATATATATATATATATATATGCATATATATATATATATATATATATGCATATATATATATATATATATATATATATATATATATATATATATATATATATATATATATATATATATATATATATATATATATGCATACATATATATATATATATATATATATATGCATACATATATATATATATATATATATATATGCACACACACACACATATATATATAAAATTATATTATTGATTCAATTATAATTCATGCGTTATATATTATATATATATGTATATATATATATATATATATATATATGTGTGTGTATATATATATATATATATATATACACACACACACATATATCTATATATAATATATAATGCATGAATTATAATCTAATCAATAATATAATTTTATTATATATACTGTATTTTCTGGCGTATAAGACTACTTTTGAACCTCAAAAAAATCCCCCAAAAATGGGGGGTCGTCTTATACGCCGAGTATAATATCTCCAAGGTAAACTAAGTATAAGTATTACCGGTAGATGAAAATTAGGGGGGTCGTCTTATACGCCCAGTCGTCTTATACGCCAGAAAATACGGTATTATATATTAAATAATAAAATAATATTATTGATTCGATTATAATTCATGCGTTTGTGTTTCAAATTTATCACATCTGGGATGTCTACTAGAGTCTTGTTTTGGTCAGGTTTAAGTCAGTAATTACTAAGAATTGTAGGCCTATAATACATAACGCCAAATTTCCATGAAAACAATTGTACAGCTTTTGGTATGTAATTCCTGACATAATCATACCGCCAGGGAGGTTAAGAAGATCTCATAGTGCAGCATTGCTTAAACATTTAAAAAAAAAAAAAAAAAAGAAATAATAGATGCACTCACAGAATAAAAGGACACCTAAAGCTTGTCAAACAACAGCCTAAGCCAGTGATGGCAAACCTTTTCAAGCCTGAGTTCCCAAACTGCAACACAAAACCAATTTATCTATTTTAAAGGGCAAGTGGGTTAATACCAGTGGTGAGAAGGCTGGCGCCTCCCAGCCACCTGTCAACTCCCTTCTGAAAATTGATCCACCATAGATTGCTTCTCAGAGGGACAGCAAGGGCTGCTGCATATTCATATGCAAATGCACCCCAATCCATCCCCCCTCTTTGCTTACTTTTACATGACCTCCTCTGCTCACTATTGCACCTCCACATAGCTGCTGATCTCTGCACACTTCCTCTTTGCACCCCACCATACTGCTCACCTTTGCACTCCAAGTGGTTAAACCCCCCCCCCTTCCATCTGCTCACTGCTGACCCAGTATTACAGAAACCTGAATGCTGCACCTGATGGACCATCCAGCATGGAAGTGGCAAGCAGATCTCAAGTCTGCTTCAGTTTGTTTGCATCCACTTCTCTGGCACCATTCAGGAGATGATGGTGGGCGGTAATTAGGGGAGGGGCGGGATCTGCATATGGCTGGTCGCGTGATTTACTTATGAATGCCGCGCTATTTATATATAAATAGTGCTGTTTACACGGCAATGTCACGCTATTTGCACATGAATGTTTTGCTATTTTTTATGAACCAGCTGTACACACTGTAGCAGCATTAGGCAGAAATAGTGACAGGCTCAGGGTCAGGAGGAAAATTACAGGACGCTGCACTGTGTCTCTCCTTCCAGCAGCTGAAAGCTGGCGGGGAAGAGAGGATAAGAAGCTGGCCTTCAGCTACTGGAAGGAGAGACACAAAGCAGCGTCCTGTAATTTTCCTCCCGTTCCGCCACACCGATCCCCCTGTGTACCCCTCTGTCAGTGGCCCTGAGCGGAGTATCTGATAAGTGTGGAGGGCATTTGCTGAGATCATAAACAGACAGCGTTGGGCTGCAGGTGACACCAGCCTATTAGAATCTCACTCGACTCCGGCGTCCATTGTCGATGTGACTTCATCCAACCCGGCAGCACCACCTTGTCTCATCCACGCACACCCCAGACACATCACCCCCTGGCCCCAGAGCCGTTTGGGAGATGTAGTTCTATAAGGGGGAGTGAAGTGTGGAGGAGATACACCTCGTAAAGGATGGCCGGCCAGTGTGCGCTCTCCTTTCTCACATGCCCACAGAGAGGGCTCTGCGTGCCAGCTGGTTCACCATCACTGGCCTAAACTCTTGTGGTATTGACATCTGTACTAGCAAGATAGTGTCTGGTCCCCACCCAGTGTGATGACATCACAGAGCCTGATGCGTTGTACCCCTCTAGCTTTCTCAAAGTATGACCAGGTTATCACGGCAAAGCTGTATTGTCTTTTTTTTGTGTATGATATGCAACATATGTTTCAAAACAGAAAAATAGATCAAACAAATCATTTGAAAATAATTGTAATATGAAACAGCAAATGAAGTGAAAAAGGTGCAATATGGAACATCAAACTATAAGTGCAATATGAGACAGAAAACATTTAAACATGCATGTTCAAATAAGAAACAGTAGATACAGTGCCAGAGAGTGTATTATGGAACAGCATTCAGTTAATTGCGGATATTCAGGTGCATCTCATAAAATTCAAATATTATAAAAAAGTTAATTTATTTCAGTAATTCAATTCAAAATGTGAAACTCATATATTTTATATAGATGCGTTTCACACAAAGGATTTTTCATACAGAAATGTTGGCTTACTGAAAAGTATGTCCATGTGCAATATAGTATGCACTCAATATTTGGTTGGGCTCCTTTTGCATGAATTACTGCATCAATGTGGCGTGGAACAGACAATCAGCCTGTGGGGTATTGTCAAGAGGAAGGTGAAAGACACCAGACCCAACAAGGCAGATGAGCTGAATGCCGCTATCAAAGCAACCTGGGCTTCTATAACACCTCAGCAGCGCCACAGGCTGATCGCCTCCATGTCATATCACGTTGATGTAGTAATACATGCTAAAGAAGCCCCGACCAATTACTGACTGCATACTATACTGTACATGGACATACTTTTTAGTAAGCCAACATTTCTGTATTAAAAAAAAACGTATGGATTTTCACTAGCTGTAAACCATAATCTTCAAAATTAAAAGAAAGAAAAGCTTGAAATATAATACTCTGTGTGTAACACATCTATACTAAATATATGAGTTTCACTTTTTGAATTGAATTAATAAAATAAATTAACTTTTTCATGATATTCTAATTTTATAAGATGTGCCTGTACATCCAACACTTAACTGCACATAAAAGTAAAAACAAATGTGTAAACAAACACAGTGCATATATAAATGCCCTTATGTCATAACAAAAAGGAAATTGTGAAGTCCATAGTGGGAACAAAGACCATTAGCATATGTTCTTCTAAATCAGGTGTAGAGATCGACCACCGGCTAGGAATAATCATCACGCCTCTTACCAGAAAAGATGAGCCAAAGGTTATAATGGCCAAAAGCAAATAAGATGTTAATAAAGGCTGGGCAGTCAGCAAGGAAAACAATAGACATCACTCCACAGTCAATTCCAATGGAATGCCAGGAAAGAAATACAATTCTCCATCGTGAAGTCCATCATAAACATTAACGTTTATTGAAAGCTTACAGGGTTTACTGACAAGCTTCACAGCAGGGCTGATCAGCAGGCTGATAGTACAGAGCAGGGAGCACTAGATGGTGCTCGATGGTTAATGCAAACGGATGCTAAAGGTAGCCATGCTCCTACATGTTTCGACAGCAGTGACGTCTTCTGGGGGGGGGGATGGGCCGTCAGGAAAATAAATCGAATATTCTAGCTACAGTTCAGATCAATAAAAAGCAAACTATTGCAAAGTAACAGGTTTGTAACTCAGCTTTCCAGTGCTCTCTGGTTACTCATTTTCCAACTGAAACCCTGTGTAAGTTCCAGGTTGACCCATCTTATGGGATAACCTTTGAGCCTGACAGTTGACTGCTCAGGAGCCCATTGAGAAGAGATGCCACATGATGCTATTTCATACCCAGAAAAACTGCTTAGGTGCATGGTGAGTGAATAGAGCAGTGGCAGAGCACAGGCAAAATACAGCTTTACTTTAATGTTGTTATAAAACATATAACAACATATAAGATTAGGTATTATAGAAATGTATTACTAGTGATTTCAGCATTAGTTACAGTTTTAAAATAGTTTTTTTTTTATTTTAGTTGTTTAAAAAAATAAAATCACATCACTCATTGAGATTGTGGAAGAACAATTAAACTGTGTGTGAAACCAAGAAAAACATTTGATGATTTCATTCACAAACATTAGTGGCACGGATTTTTAAATGGCCTGCTCTAGAGAGAATATGTTGGGTGGGAAGAGAACAGTTAATCTTGGTTTTCTAATAATCTGATCAAAGGTGCGCTGTCAGTGTCTGATTAAGAGCCGTGTAAGAGAGATGAAGAAATTTCCTTATGGTTAACTGTGATGATTATGGGGGATCCCGTTGTGCATTTTCCTGTAAGCTGTACAGCGTGACTCCAGGCTCCAGCTGAAAGTAAGGACTTTAATAGCAAAGCTTCCTGTTGTTGAAGGCTACTATTCATTCACAGCTTGTAAATCAATGCCTAGTAAATCTGCAGATAGAACGGCTACTGTTAAAGCAGCCATTCTTTAGCAAGCCTGCCACTGTTTGGCTTCCCAGACTATATGCAGTTGCCATAGAGAACTGTTACACCTCTCAAACATTATACAGGCTTTACATTATTTAGCTCATCATCTGGATGCCACATAGGGCAACCTCCGGCAAGTGTGAGACATTTTAGAAACTCACATATAACTACATAAAAAGCAGCAAAAGTGTAAAGGGCATGTACATGTCTGTTTAGCATAACCTAAGGATCTTGTATAAAGCTATGCATACAAGGCTAATTTTCTCTTGTGTAGCCCACAAACTGAACAAGAGAAAATCAATGGCTTCCTCCATCCACACTAAAGAACATCAATGGAGGAATCTACACTTTTGGCTATTTCATTACCTGAACAGTGACTGCATTGAATTGAACAGTGACTGCATCCAATTGTATGCAGTCACTGTTCAGCCGACAATTTTCCAACAGAACCATTTACAGCTTGAAATGTATTCCGTCTAGCAGGAATCAGATGAAATGCAAGCCATATATGGCCATCCTAAGTGCATGTATAGCCCAATAGTGAGCTTCTCTTTTTTGTTCCTTTCAAACTGTTTTATCTGATTCTATTCTGTTTTATTAGATTTGGTTGATCTTGCCAGAAATCTTGTGAACTGATAATTTCCTGTGCTCTCTGCCTCTGCTGCACTCTTATTAGTTACAAGATCAAGTCATTAAATGTATTAATGTAACGCTACTCTCACATACTAACATCTATCATTAGAAAAATACTAATAACCCACTACTCGTTATTGTGTACAATGATTGGTGTGATCCACACAGCAAAATCATGTGATTTTTTTAAATCAATCATCCATGCTGGAAATTAAATGTGAATCTTTTTTTTTTCAACTCTTTATACAAGTTATTCTTTGTGATACACTCCACAACACCTCCACCACCAGGTGCTCCATTCTAGATGTGCTCTCACCTTACCAATATGACCTACACATTATAGGAGTCATATAAAAACTTTTTTTTTTCCTTCCTGGGGCTCAGGGGTCTCCAGTGCTGTCCTCTTCTTTTTTAGTAATTTAATCCAAAAAAAAAAAAAAAAAAACTTCATTGTGCTTTCTGTTTTAAAACATTAAATATTTGATAAAATATTTGCAATACACTGTAATATGTACCATTTCTTAGTGCAATAAGGAAAAATCACAATGGCTCAGCTCATTACACAGCATATACTGGCAAAATGACCTGTATCTTCAGTGACTTCCTGTTCCATGCACAATGACGTCGCCAAGCCTTGCCCAACACATTTTATCATGATCATGTGACCGATGGAGTCATGTGGCTTGGTGACAGAGGGGCCTTAAAGAGCCAGTCTGGCTTCCACAGTGCCATTATTTATTTATTTTTTGTTAGTTGTCTTAGTTTTGTTAGTTTTGTTTTTTTTTTTTATGCTGGCTAGCTGGTTAGTGTGCTTGAAAATACTTTTTTCCTGTTCTGTGCAAATCCGTTCTATGTGCACCTTACTCTAAATGTTTACCCACTTCCTGCAAACCAACATACCTGTATGTCAGTTTGAAGAAGTGATTGTACCGGGGTGATGCCTGCAGCTAGAGGCATTCCCCTGGTACATTTTTTAGAGCTGATAGTCGGCTTTTTAGTGATAACAACTGATGCGGCTCAGCAGCCGCTCGACTGTTATCATAAGGAGCCGCCTTCTGCCTCTCCGCTCGGGTCTCCTGTCCCACCCACTGACCCAAGCGACCAGCCGGCAGTGAATACTTTTAAGCACAAAGCAGTAATAAAATAAAAATAAAAATGTTAGAGCGCCCCCATCCCAGCGTGCTCGTACACCAAAGAAAACACAAACCTCATGCCCGCAAATGTAAACGGTGTTCAAATCACACATGTGAGGTATTGCCGTGATCGTCAGAGTGAGAGCACTAATTTTAGCAAAACACCTCCTCTATAACTCTTAACTGGTAACCATTAATTTTTTTTAAAAAGCTCGCCTATGGAGATTTTTAAGTACCACAGTTTGTCACCATTCCACGAGTGTGTGCAATTTTAAACCGTATTATGTTAGGTATCTATTTAGTAAAGTGTATTTTTTCCCAAAAAATTGCATTTGAAAGACTGCTGCGCAAATACAGCATGACATAAAATATTGCAACGGCAATTTATTCTCCAGAGTCTTTGCTAATAAAAATGTTATATAATGTTTTGGGGGTTCTAAGTGATTTTCTAGCAAAAATGCTGATTTTACTTGTAAGCAACAAGCGGTTAAAGCGAGGTGAGGTGAGAGGGGAATAAGCTTTGACCAGAGACAGACTTTAAAACAAACTGTCCCATTTCTAGTAAAGGTAACAACCACATATTAAAGCGGAGTTCCGGCCTCAAAAACCACTTTGGACCATCCGCTTGCTCTTGGTCACTTACCTTGTTATTGAAGAAAATATACTTACCTTTCTTCCACTTCCTCCCTCTGCAGCCGCGGCCTGCGTGCATTGACTCTTGGGAGCTGAACGTCATCGCTCCCAGGAATCAATGCGCCTGCACCAGCCCCGCTCGTCAGTTCCGGTGCAGGCATGTCATTCCCTGCTAAACAGCTTGTGGGCATGCCCAGAAGCTGTGCAGGGATGACGCACCTGCCCCGGAAGTGACGATCGGGGTCGGTGCAGGGCATTCTGGGACTGAAGAGGACACGAAAGAGGACACCGAAGAGGACGATCCGGCTTTAGCTGCCCACACCTGAGATGGCAGCGCTGGACAAGACATTTTCAAGGTAAGTATTTCTTCTAAAAGGTAAGTGCAAGCAGGGACAGTTCAGAGGTTATCCATTATGAAATGCACTAGCCCTGACTGTCCCGGGGGTATTTTTATCTAAAAAACATTTCCGAGGCCGGAACTCCGCTTTAAGTTTGCAACATTAAAAAAATGAAGGGGGGCAGTGAAGTCTGCAAATTTTAGGCTGGCCATACATGGTTTGATTTTAATTTTACAGGATTTATATAGCGCCAACAATTTGTGCAGTTCTTTACAACATGAGGGCACACCGTACAGTTCCAATACAATTCTATTCAGGAGGAATCAGAGGGCCCTGCTCATTAGAGCTTACAATCTAGGAGTAAGGGTCAAGTGAAACAAAAGGTAATAACTGTGGGGATGACCTGATGGAGAAAATAAAAGTATGCTTGCTAGGTAGGGGCAGAAGAGGCTTCTCATAAGAGGAGGGTTTTCAGGGGCCGTTTAAAAGTAAACAGAGTAAGAGATAGTCAGAAAGATTTGGGTAAGGAGTTCTATACAATAGGAGAGGCTCAGGAAAAGTCCTGGAGGCGAGCATGGGAGGAGGTGAGGAGGGAACTAGAGAGCAGGAGGTCTTGGGAGGAACGAAGAGAATGAGTAGGCTGGTATTTTGAGACTAGGTAAGTGATATAGTTGAGGGCCGATTTCTCTTTTTCTACCTGCAATCTAAATTAGATAAGTATTTGTAGGTCCACCCACAGCTTAAATTTTAGTTGTTATTGCAGGAATCACCAAAATCCAAAATGTCTGTTACTGGCTTTTCTTTGATATGCTAAAATCTGATTTTTAACAGCATTCTGTGAAAAGGATCAGTTTCTGTTCTTCAGGACTGGTTAGTAGTAGCACTATTCTGGAAATGTTATTGCTATCATTTTTTTAGAGTTCTAAAGTTTAGTTATGACTGTGCAAATACTTTTTTTTTACCAGAAACAATGGACAAACTCTAGATATGGGAACAGAGACCATATTTGGGAAACTGTCAGACTGTCCATTTCTGGAAACCTTATTTTGCACATTTCTTTGTCTTTCAAATGAATCCATTCATTGTCATGATGTAAATAAATCATTTGTAACTTAATGTAAAATTAGCTTTGCCAAAATCTATATTTTCATTCCTTATAATTGAGACTAAATATTTTTCTGAGAAATTTTCATTGGCAAGGCACACATTTGGCTGAACTTTCTGATTTGAACAGTTTTTCTTAAATCAGTGACTCGCCAAGAAAGTAGTTATTGCCATTTTTATTGTCAATTTGATTGAATCTAATGATTTGATGGAGCAATTTTAAGAATTAAAACACTGATGGATGTCGTATTTCATATATACTTCCATCAGCTTAGTGTGGAAAAATGCATGACCGATTTCCTAGGTATAGAGTCAAGGTTAGCACTGATATGCTCAGATAAAAAGATAATTAAATGTTACAAAATGTAAAGTCCGATTTTAAACTAGTTTTAGACAGAGT
Source organism: Pelophylax lessonae (assembly GCF_965119305.1). Lineage (NCBI taxonomy): Eukaryota > Metazoa > Chordata > Amphibia > Anura > Ranidae > Pelophylax > Pelophylax lessonae. The sequence continues at coordinate 61,825,133 of NC_138769.1, read as the reverse complement.
GGAATAGGAATAGAACCCTAGTCAGGGTTTTACTGCTGTCTGTGGTCTCAGTAGAGAGATTTCCATTTGGTTCCTCTTAGGACAAGAAGTATGGAAAATCTCTATGTGGGGAAAGACTGGTACTCAAAACATTCTTTTGGAAAAAAGTGTAAAGGTTAGAACATTAGTCAGGGTATAAATGTCTTTGGCTCCCTGCCCCAATTACAGGGAAATGAACTCTCTAGAGGCAAGTAAGAAAGATCAAGTGATGAAAAATTATAGTTTTAAGTGCAAATCTCCTTATAGGACCAACTAGAGTGGGTCCTATAAGGGAGACTGCTCCTGTTGCTCTTCATGGTAAGCAGGTTTAATTATAAATAATGAGAATTAGTATACAGAACATTTAAAACAATTGGCTAATGGGCTGATCACTTTGCAAGGACATTTCCCTTCAGCATAGTGAATGAGGTGAAGCTCTGCTGACTTACATCATCCAGTCATATTCCAGAAAAAATACAATGTGTTATTATTTTCCTAGCACATGAGTAGGTATTCTTTGCAAAGGGAATTTTCACAACAGTCACTAAGCTAAGAGAAAATTCCATGCAAAGAGAAAACTCTCTTGTAGGGTGAACCGCCTATTTACTTTAATTAATCAACCCTATAGTATCTAAATATTTGCTGAAGGGGGATAGAACATTTGGGAGCCACCTTAGTGACCGATTACAAATTATATTTAGGAGTAGGTATGGGAAAACGGTTTGGCCCAAGCATGAGCTCAGGCCGAACATTTAGTTATGCTGTTCGCCGAGCACTGGAATTTGCAGTGTGTTCGCCGGTTGTTTGCCCCAACAAACACCCTGCAATGCACTGAGCGTTACACAGTGCATTAAAAATATGGCGTGGGGTCCCCTCCAAAATCCATACCATACCCTTATCCGGGCATGCAGCCTGGCAGGTCAGGAAAGGGGGAGGGTGGAGTAAGCGCCCCCCCTCCTGAAACATACCAGACCACATTCCCTCAACATGGGCGGGTTGCCTGCTTTGGGGCAGGGGGGGCTTGTGGCATCAGAAGGGGATGGTGACACCGGATGACAAAGCCTGGTGGCCCCACCCATTGCCTATATAAGAAATGTCAAAGCTTGGAGCAGGCATACAGCGGGAGGCCTCCCAGAAGGTGCTAGTATGGACTGATGGGGGACCCCATGGCATTGTTTTCTTCATTTTTTCAATAGCCGGGTGTCGGCAATTGTAACGGCGAGTCATTTTAAATGGGATTTGACTCATTTTTTTTTCTTTAGAAATTTCATTTTTGCCGTAGCAAGATCTATACATGCTACAGATGCACCACTTTGCGGGCACATTAGGGGACCCCACAGGCACTATATTTAAAATATTTTTTTTCTATTGTTGCCTTTTAAGCATATATAAAATCACTGCTCCTGAAAAAACAAAAGTTTTTTTTTTTTTTTTATATATATGTCTCCCAGGGCAGTACCCAGACCTCATAGCTCTTTTATGGCCAATAACTTGCATATAAGTCTTAAAAATGGCCATTTTTTGATTTTTCCTGTTCAGCTCCCATATACTTAAATGGGGTTCGCTGTTTGGGTTAGAACATTTTCCCCTGTCCGTCAGTTCTGCTGCGAACCGAACAGGAGGGTGTTCAGCCCATCTCTATTAAGGAGGGCATAATCCCTTAGGGATTCACTGATATACAGTCATTATGATCTGGATGGAAATCATTATGTATCTTCAAGTAAATATATGTTTAAATGTGGCAGCTGTACTAAATGCTGCCATATTACCACCTCTAGAAAATGAGGTTACCAAATTTTGTAAACTGCTTAATGATATGTGTTATTTAGGCAAGCTCAGCAAGGCAGTGGAGGACAGAAATGCCTGGGACACTATGGTTCATGAGGTCACGAAGAGTCAGACACGACTAAACAACTGAACAACAATGTGTTTTTCACTTTATGCTGTGTTCATGTAATACTTCCTATGTAGAAAGAAACTAAAAGAGAACTACAAAAATGATTTATGATCATGTAAGGGATAGTAGATTTGCACATCACTTTGCTCACAATCAAAAATATGACACATCCAAGGTGAAATGTTTGGCTTTGGGTCACATCAAGATACCAATAAGGTGTGGAGATCTTGAAACTACTGTTAAAATTAGATTGTAAATGAATTTACAATACAAATTAAAACCTACACCGAGATAAACAGAGCTTTTCTTCATTGCTTTGATGGTCAATTAAGTATATATACAGTATAATGTGCAGCTGTGACTCTGGATTAGCTGCATATGAGGAATGGGCACCTCCATAACCCCTTCTTGTTTATGGAGTAAAATTATTACGTCTTTTACACAAACCCCCTATTCCCTCTACCTCTGCTTTAATATCTCTTGTGGTTTCTGGCTGGGGGTGGGACATAGGTTAACATAGCATTTAACAGGAATAATCTTGAGCTCAACCTTGGAAAGCAACCAGAAGTGCCCAACCAGACATACTTTATCCTCAGGTGGAGGACACTGAGGGAGACAGGAGAATGAGGAATGCCATTGCATTCTTCTCTCTCTACCCAAAAGAAGAAAAGGGCTCCACTGAATGTAGCAAGGTGACTTTATTGTACAAATGATGCATAAACTCACATGGAATCACATGAAATCCTGTGCGTGTCCTCCGGGGTCTTCAGTCACTTCCTGGTGTGTTGCGCTACCATCCTTGGCTGGCCAGCAGACGGGAGATGAAGCAATGGAATAAGAACCAATGGAAGGAGCGAGATGGAACCAAGGCAGCGGTGAACCGCAGGCCTCACGAATGGACCAGACAGACGTGATGACATAATGCATTTCAGAGCATGTGTACAACACTCCTTCATCAGATGACTCGTTCCTTTTCCATCGTGTCATCTCTCAGCTGCTGGCCAGCCAAGGATGATAGCACAACACACCAGGAAGTGACTGAAGACCCTGGAGGACACGCGCAGGATTTCATGTGATTCCATGTGAGTTTATCCATCATTTGTACAATTAAGTCACCTTGCTACATTCAGTGGCGCCTTATTCTTCTTTTGTTGTCAGCAGGATTTGCTTCACCTGCCAGAGCTGCCCTGGATACTAGCATAGTGCCATTGTGCATTACCAAAGACCGGCTTATGCCCTGATTGTCTTCCTCCATCAAGACTTTTGTATTGAGGACTTACTTCCCAGCATTAGTGCCCAACAACCCCCCTTTTTTTCCTCTCTCTACCCAGGTTAGCAGTGGTGACAGCAGGATGTTGCCTTAATGTAAGTTTATTTTGGGGTCTCTGGTGCAATAGTCAGAGTAATATTTTCACCATCTAGTGGGTCAAAAAACCCAGGTCTTTCCTGATACGATATTTGTTCCCCTTCATCCAATATCCTATTTCCCTTCTACAGATGCTTTACAGTCTAGTTGCATTTAAGACATGATAGGATATTCCATTTTGTTTGCTTTTATGATATCTATGACAGTGTAAAATATATACACAAAGCTTGCTTGGGGAAAGATGTATGTATGCTGCGAATGGTCACCACATCATCGACTGCATATATTTTTATGAAGTTATTTGAGGTTTCCTTTAATTCTTTTTTAGGATTTTTTTCAAATCTGTTTATGCATTCTTGAGAAGGTGGACTTTGTTTCAAAAAACATTTTGGATGCACATATCATCTACATACTGTATGCAGTATTCATATCTCGATATATTTATAATATACTGGGCACTGTACTGCGTGAACTGAGAGGTTTAAATCCCACATAGTATGTGCTTCAAGCAACTCACTTCATCAGGCTGTCACACTTTTGCCAAGTGTAACGAAATATCACATAATACTGGAGAGCTTGGAAGACTTGAAACAAAGCTTTCCCTACGTTTTCCAAAGCAAAAAGAGCCTTTGTGGTTAAAGTTCTTCTTAAAATACCTGATATGGTTAAAAAAAGAAAGTCACCTTAGTTTAAGGGCTCACGTACACAGGTTATCTATTCAGATCATACTCTAAAATCAGACGCTCCGCTGTAACATTGTTATGGGCTAGACATAATAAATGACAGGAAAAAATGTGCTGATACAGATAATGTTATGGATACAGTTTCCGCTTCCAAAGTTTGCGAAATGGACCCAGCCAAAAAATTCTCAGGAAAGTCTATTCATAAAGTATATCTGCAATGCCATTAAACAAAATCACTTCAGGTTATAGCAACAAGTATTCCGAGATATATAAATGTATCATAAATTCCATCCTGTACAGCAGAATATAACATGCCAGAGTCTTTTATAATAAAACCTGTGTTTTCATTTATACTACCTTTATCAGTGGAGTAGCACAGACAATGTGCTTGGTACATGTAAATACTCTGTATTCAAATATCAAGGCATGCATTTTCCATTCATATTGATAATAGAAAAACTTTACGTGGAGGTAAAATGTTTGTCTTTTCAAAGTTTATCTCCAGTCTAAACAAAAAAAGTCTTTATTTAAAACAAATATAACTTTAATAAATAAAATGTGACAGCGCGGGCCCAAGGTCTACTATGTTGAGAACTTATACAATTGTGGTAGGGTCCATCATGTAGTGCCCACGGTACTCCCTTGTGGCGTGGATACTGTCCAATGGGTGTTGCAAGAGACTATTGGCAGGAATAAGGTCCTGAAGACCTCCAAAAACTGTGCCATTGTGAAAGGAGGGGCAACTAGACTGGCCAGTGGGCATGGGCTGCAGCTGCGGATCACCTATCTCTATTACTAGAAGAGACGCTGCTGGTGATTATATGGTGGTGTACTACAGTAAGTAAAAATTTATCCTAATCCTAATATGAATTGGTGTAGGTTTAAGGGGGGTTCTGATTGGCTGTGTGTTGGTGCCAACTACTGAAGTCCCCACACCAAGTATTCTTGTAAAGGAATACAACTTGCTGCTGGTAGTGTATTAATCTTTGCCATATTTTGCTCAACTCATAGCCATAGGCCTTCCAATGACATCCCGGGCCATGACCTTTATTTTTTAAAGAAAGGAATGTTCACACACATTTATAGTTCCTGTACTTTACTGTAGTACTTGAAAGATGACAGTGAAACATGATATCAAATGTCTGGTGTCTCTTGGAATACTTCACCAACCACATATAGTGGTGGTCTACAGCAGTCACTAATAAAAGCCACACATTGCACATCACTGTTAAGCCATCTTCCCTTATAGACCTCTACTCTCCTTAGGAACACTACTGCGTTGGAACCCAGCTCCCTGTTTTTACTCTCTCATTCCCCAGGGTCATAAGAAAACTCACGTGTTAGGCTTTGTGCATCCAGCTCAAGACTCCCTGCATATAATTCCAGAGACTGAACTGCTGCAGCAGCTCCTCTAGTTTAGTACACTTCATTCACCCAGGTTTCACTTTGAGTTCAAGGAGCATTAGTACACTCCCTTAGAGAACATTGACCTGTACTAAAAGGCCTGTTGGATTCCTGCTCCCAGTCAACTTAGACCATGTTTGTTGAGACAAAATGTCTACAGCAGGGACTTCTTTTATATGCAGGGTTTTGGTTGTGCATAAGTGTGGGGTGTTTAGCTTCCATGCCCTGAAAGTACTAGACTTCTCCCATCCTGGCATATATATGGGCTATAACTACACTTATGATCTTTCTACAGGAAAGCTTATAGCTTTCTACAGGAAAGTCTAAAAGGGAACCTAACCCTTACTTACATAATTCCCTATTAACATCCTATTCTGTTACAGAGCAACCTAGGGGCAGACTGGCTAACTGCACCTTCTTACATAGGGGTGGGAGTTGTTTTGCCCAAAGATTACTTTTAAATGGGTTTCTGCATCTGCATCTGTAAAAATGTCAGTTTAGTCCATACAGAGCATTTACACTGCTCAAAAAATTAGTAAAAGTAACACTTTTTAATAAGAGTCAAGTAAAATAAACTGGTGGGATATTGATCTGGTCAGTTAAGTAGCAGAGGGGGTTTTGGTAATCAGTTTCTTTTCCCTACTCATGTTTTCCAACTGTTTTTCACTAGTTTTGCATTTGGCTAGGGTCAGTGTCACTACTGGTAGCATGAGGCGATACCTGGACCCTATAGAGGTTGCACTGGCAGTCAAACTCCTCCAGGATGTCACATCAATACGTGCCATTGCCAGAAGGTTTGTTATGTCTCCCAGCACAGTCTCAAGAGCATTGAGGAGATTCCAAGAGACAGGCAGTTACCCTAGGAGAGCTGGATAGGGCAGTAAACTTTCCTTATGGAGGAGCAGGATGATCACTGCCACACTGACAGAGTGTGAGGAGAGGAGAGCGGAATAGCAGTTTCTCCTCGCAGGGGCGACCTGTACAGGTAATAAGGGCACTGACCATCAGTGCCCTAATTATCAGTGCAGCCCCAACAGTGCCCAGCATTAATGCCAGTCAGTGGCCGTCTGTAAAGCCATCCTGTTCCCATCAGTGATGCCAATCTGTGCCCATTAGTGATGGCAATTTGTGCCCATCAGTGTTACCAATCTGTGCCCATCAGTGATGCCAGTCAGTGCTGCCTTTCAGCGCCCATTAGTGCCTGCTCATCAGTGTCCATCATTGCTGCCCATCATTGCCCATAAGTGCCACCTATCAGTTCCCATCAGTGCCACCTATCAGTGCCCATCAGTGCTGCCTACCAGTGCTCATCAGTGCTGCCTATCGGTGCTCATCAGTGCCGCATATCAGTGTCACCTATCAGTACCCATCAGTGCAGCATATTAGTGCCATCTCATCAGTGCCCATAAGTGCCTCCTCCTCAATGCCCATCATTGCAGCCTATCAGTGCCGCCTCATCAGAAGGAGAAAATTACTTATTTACATGATTTTCTGACAGAAAAAATAAACTTTTTTTTCATAATTCTTTGTCTTTTTTAGATTTTTCGCAAAAAATAAAAAACCCACATGGGATTAAATACCACCAAAAGAAAGCTCTATTTGTATGAAAAAAAAAATGATAAAAATGTCATTTGGTTACAGTGTTGCATGACCGCGCAATTGTCATTCACAGTGTGACAGCGCTGAAAGCTAAAAATTGGCCTGGGCAGGAAGGGGGGAAAAGTGCCCAGTATTGAAGCAGTTAAAAACTTTAACTAAAAGCCTTGTTTGAAAATGTGGCCATGTGAAATGCATGTGAACTGCTCCTTTATGAAGTGGGTGCTGCTATTGGTTGCCAGAAGAGTAAATCAGAGGGGTTTTCTCTGGGTTCTGAAGACTTCAGTCATATAATACACACAAGGAGGGAAAAAAATATTAGTCAATGGGCCTAGTCTAAAGTTTTAATCACTAGTTGTTTATAAAGCTTTTTATTTAAAAAGATAGAACATATTTTTTGGTGCAGGTGACGTGGATTGTTTTTTTTTTTTTTTCATTTTCTTTGGCTGGACTTTGACCTTAGGTGTTGAACAGCCATACTACATTGAGGGCAATGGCAGAGTCCAGGGCTGACTGCACAGATTGCCATTAACCACTTGCCGACCGCCGCACGACTATTTACTGCAGCAGTCTGGCTCTCCTGGGCAAACCGACGTAGGGCTACGTCGCTCGCCCAGGAGCCTCTAGGGGGCAAGTGCGCGCCGCCCGAGTCACGCTCCCGCCCCCGCTCGTTCCCTGACATCTGGTCACTCGCGATCTCCCGCTGGAGAGGGAGAAAGGCAGGCGGCTAATGTAAACAAAGCCGCCTGTCATTCTCCCTGATCTAACTGCAGAGACTACACGATCCTGCTATGTAGGATCGTATGTCTTTGTGGTTACATCACAAGTCACGCCCCCCCACATTTAGAATCACGTCCCTAGGGATACAGTTAACCCACTGATCACTAATAAAGTTAACCCCTTCCCTGCCAGTGTCATTTTTACAGTAACAGTGCATATGTATAGCACTGATTACTGTAGTAATATCACTGGTACCCCCAAAAGTGTCAAAAATGTCAGTCAAGGGTCCGATCTGTCCGCCGCAATGTCGCAGTCCCGCAAAAAAAATCGCAGATCGCTGCCATTACTAGTTCAAAAAAAACAATAAAAATGACATAAATCTTTCCCATAGTTAGTAAACACAATAACTTTCCTGGCAGTCTCCATGGCAGCCTACGTGTGGGTTAACCCCGCCTCCTCTCCAATGGTATAGGACCCCCCTCTATAAATTTCAGCTTGCAGGCACAGCCAGTGTTCCTTTTTTGTCCTCCTCCAAGGACCCTATTTGGATTATTTCCTGTTGGAATTTGGTCGGCTTACCTCAGAATGAAAAGTCGGTGTCTATATCCAGGTCCCAGCCATGGGCGGGTGAGTGACATTTAAAAATCCCCTTTGGCTGATAACTGTGCGGTGCTTCGGATGGCGATGGATATCCTGACAGGGTCTGAAGATTTGTCTCTTCCATGGCAGTGTTTTTGTTAAGTTTGTATGTCTCAAACTACTTTCTTTGCTATCCCTGGTGGCCCAATGGCGGCTGGAACACTCCGTGCGTTCCAGCCATCTCCTTCCTGCTCCCCCTCCGCTCAGTCCGGCGGACGCATGCGCTGTGTGGTAATGGAGCTCCGCTCGCTGCCTGCGCATGCGCACTTCGCCGCGATCGGAAGCGAGGCCTGGTCCGCGCATGCGCAATTGCGATCACGGCCGGCCGTCGCTGACGTCATCCTGGCGCGAAAATTTAAACGCCTGTCAGCTCCAGGGCAATTGGGAATGCACTGTGGGCATAGCGACGTCTTCCCGGTACCTTGTCCGTGTGAATACCAGGTATGTGGGGACCGGATGCTGCATACCTTTTGGCGGGGTGCAGGGGGGGGGGAGCGGTTGGATGCATATTAGGACAACACCTGAATGTTCCTTATTGCCTTGTAGTGATCCGTTGTATGCTCTACTTCCTTGTCAGTTTTTGGTTTTGCCTGAAACATGGATCCTGCTTCACCGCCCCCTTTTGGCCAGCCATCTCACAACAGGTGAGTGCTGGTACATTTTAGGGGGATATGAAGGGAGGGATGCTGGCTCATGATTCATGGCTAAATCCTGTGTCTCCCTGGATTTCTCTTTCTCCCAGCTCTTACAGGTCTGGTCAAGAAAGAGACCCTGTCAGGCCACGAAGAGAATCATTTTCAAGGTCAAGATGCCATGAGTCTCCATCAGGGAGCAGGCATGAAAGGAGACACTCAAATTCCTCCTCCAGACACCACACACACCGCCACAGTAGCCATACGGCCCAGAGAGCCTGCTGGGGTTGTGGGGCGCATGTCCCGGAGGACAAGTCCCTTTGCGAGTCCTGTTTCGCTCGTGCATCTGGTGAAAGAGAGTCTGAAGATCAGAGATTGGAATCCCTGGTGAAACGGATTGTCCAGCAATCCATGAAAGAGTGGGGTGCTAGTCCCACACCTGGGTCCCTCTCAGCCAAGCTTCACTTCTGGGAAATCCTCAGATAGCGATTCGGAAGAAGAGGAAGGTGCAGTTGGGGGTTTTGATTTTGCCCTTTTGCACCTCTCATAAGAGCAGTCAAAGAGGCTCTGAAATGGGAAGATCCCAGTACCCCACAAGTAAAACAGAGAAGGTTTTTCAAACACCTGGGGAAAGAGCGGCTAAACTTCCGCTCCTTTAAGAATTGAAGGATGTCATCCTAGAAGAGTGGAGTAAAGGGGATAGCAAGACCTCCTTATCCTCCAAATTGTCTAAGTTGTATCCCTTTAAACCAGAAGAGGTCAGTCACCTGGAATCGGCTCCTCTAGTTGATGCCGCAGTTTCCAGGCTAGCAAAACACGTTACACTCCCGCTGGACGATGCGGTTTCCTTTAAAGACCCTCTGGATAGGAAAATGGACCTGGATTTAAAAATAATTTATATCACAGCTTGTAAACCTGTACTAGCATTAGCAGCCATGTCTAAGGCCATGGAAACCTGGGTTTCTGATGTTGAACTAAAATTAAGGAGTGTGTCTGAAGATGCAGTAGAGAACTCTCCTGTTCAGGAATTGAAGTTAGCTTCTGTGTTTCTTGGAGAAGCATCCATTGATGTGTTATGTCTCTTATCCAGATCCATGTTGGCTTCTGTCACAGCCAAACGGGCCCTGTGGTTGCGTCCCTGGCTGGCAGACCCAGCCTCTAAACAGGCTTGGTGCAAAATCCCTTTTGAAGGATCCTCTTTATTTGGAAACAAATTGGATAATGCAATTACTAAAGTGACGGGTGGAAAGTCAGGTTTGCTTCCCCAAGATAGGCGCCTCTTTGGCCCTAAGAAGCAGCAACCAAGAAAGCAGTTTGCAGAGCGATCAAGGGATGCCCGCTCATATAGGCCTGGGCGAGATTACAGGAGGAATTGGAAAGGCAGCCAAGCATCCTCTCGTAAGCCGGTCAGAGGCACAGCACCTTCCGCACAAGAAACCTCAAAGTCCTTTTGAGATTGGGCCCGTTCAGACATGCCAGGTGGGGGCACGCCTGCTCCGCTTTCAGCGTGTCTGGGCGGCCTCAATCTCAGACTTCTGGACCATCAGGACAGTGTCCACAGGACACACATGGACTTTCTCAACAGATCCCGTGTCCAGATTTATTCCCACTCGCTTGCCTTCTCAGGACGAGAAAAGAAGTGTTTTGCTCGACTATGTAAGCACTTTGGTGGCTCAGGGCGCAATAGTTCCGGTGCCCGTGCAGGAAAGATTCCAAGGCGTATATTCGCCCCTCTTTCTAGTACAGAAGAAGAATGGATCTTGGCGCCCTGTGATAGATCTCACCTATCTCAACAGGTTCATCAAGAACGAAAAGTTCAAAATGGAGACCTTATCCACCATCCAGAAAGCAGTGCTTCCAGGAGACTGGCTAGTGTCAATAGATCTCAAAGACGCGTATTTCCACGTGCCTATAGCAGTAAACTTCCACAAGTACCTCCGTTTTGCGGTAGAACATCGACACTTCCAGTTCATCTGCCTTCCTTTTGGCCTGTCCACATCCCCAAGGGTGTTTTCCAAGGTCCTTCTAGCTGTGGTAGCTCTAATCAGAACAAAAGGTGTACGTCTACATCACTACTTAGACGATCTTCTACTGTTATCACAAGACAGGGATCCACTTTTGTCCCACAGGGACCTGGTCACCACAACTCTAATGGAGTTCGGATGGTTGTTGTATCTTCAAAAAAGTCATCTGGAGCCCTCTCAACATCTGGTCTATCTAGGGGCTCAATTCAACACCATTCAGAATACACTTTCTCTGCCTCTAGAGAAAATTCCGGTGGTTCGGGAGAGGATCTTTCCAGCCCTCTCCTCCTCTTTTCTGACGGCATCCCAGTGTCTCAAGATCATCGGCACTATGGTCTCGACGGCCCCTATGGTCAAGTGGGCACTGTGGCGAATGCGGCCCTTTCAAAGGGGCTTCCTTCGGCAGTGGAATCCAGAAGAACGCGAGCAGCGTATCTTTATTTCCCACAGCATGAGGAGCAGCTTATTATGGCGGCTCCAACGCAAGAATCTGCTCAATTGCCATTCTCTAGTTCCCATCACGTGGGTCATCATTACAACCGACACCAGCAACTCTGGCTGGGGAGCCCATTGCATGGCAGAGGTGGCTCAAGGGAAATGGCCTCCACAAGCCCACTCCCTGGTTTCCAACGTCCTGGAGCTTCGTGCGGCTTTTCTAGCTCTTCAAGCTTTCCACCACCTAATAGAAGGCAAATCCGTACTTCTTCGAATGGACAACACCACGGCAGTGGCTTATGTGAAAAGACAGGGCGGAACCAGGAGTCTCTCCCTTCTTCAGGAGAAGACCCAATCATGACATGGGCCCAAGCCCATCTGTCCAACATCTCGGCGGCCTACATTCCGGGGCCACAGAATGTCCAGGCAGATTTCCTTTCCAGAGTCCAGTTGAATCACAACGAGTGGTCTCTCCAAACCGACTCATTCAAGTGGATTCTGTCTCTAGGGGTCTCACCCGCAGTAGACCTGTTTGCATCTCCATGCAACCACAAGCTGGACTGGTACTTCACATGCAGCAAGTGTCACCGAGCCTGCGGAACGGATGCTCTGACCGACAGATGGGAATTCAGCAGGGCATATGCCTTTCCCCCATTTCCCATCATCCTCAGATTTCTTCAGAGACTCCAAGCAGAAGATGTGGAGATTGTCATGGTAGCCCCTCATTGGCCAAACAGGCCCTGGTTCCCACTTCTACTGCAAGTCAGTTATCGGAGCCCGATTCCCCTGCCCCTCAAACCAGACCTTCTCTCGCAGGGAACAACATTACACCCCTGCCCCGCTTTGCTCAGGTTAACGGTCTGGTTCTTGAGAGGGAGAGGTTGGAGTCACTCGGATGCCCTCCTGGGGCAATCCCTACCTTAATGAACTCCAGAAGACCCAGCACGAACAGAGTGTACTGCAGAGTCTGGTCTAGATTCTTGGAATTCACGTACCCAGAGGGAAATCCTTCCTTGGATTTTGGAGTTCAAGAAGTCCTGAAGTTCCTTCAAGAAGGTCTGGATAAATCTCTATCAGTTGGGACTCTCAGGGTACAAATATCAGCCTTATCAGTGTTCTCAGGGTTCTCCTGGGCCAAGCATGTACTCATACAACAATTCTTCAAAGGTGCGATCAGACTCAGATCTCAGAGGAAGCCAAGGTTCCCGAAATGGGACCTTCCTCTTGTCATTAACGTCCTTTCAAGAACTAGTTTGTCGGACTCCATCAGAGAACTTACCATTAAAACAGCCTTTCTAGTGGCAATCACTTCAGCCAAAAGGGTTTCTGAGATCAGTTCCCTTGGTCATAAAGAACCTTTCCTCACGTTCTTTCCGGATCGCGTAGTCCTAATTCCGATGCTCAATTCCAATCCGAAGGTATCATCGGTTTTTCATGAAAACCAGGAGATTGTGCTTCCTACCTTTCGATCTTCCGAGGATAATGAACCTCATCCCTTGGATGTAGGGAAGACTCTAATGGAATATCTTCAGTCAACGTCTTCTTTCAGACAATCGGATAATCTCTTCGTCCTTTTCTCAGGCAAAAATAGAGGAAAGCGGGCCTCGTCAAGGTCCATTGCAGCCTGGATTGTGTCTGCCATTCAGCGAGCTTACTGTGTAGAGAGTTTGGCTCCTCCGGAGGTGGTGACAGCCCACTCAACGAGAAGCATCTCAACGTCCTGGGCAGCTTCACATCATGTTGCACCAGAAGTAGTCTGCAGAGCGGCTTCCTGGTCTTCTGTAAATATGTTTATGACACATTATTGTGTGGAGCCAGCCTCCTTATCTTCAGTTAATTTTGGCTTGACTGTTTTGTCTGCTAATAATTTGAAGTAAAATTTGATTTGAAACATTCCCACCCGTGTGGTTTGGGCTAGTTATTTCCCACACGTAGGCTGCCATGGAGACTGCCAGGAAAACTGAAAATTCCTATCATACTTACCGTAATTTTCCTTTCCTGGTGGTCTCCATGGCAGCCGGAGGTCCCACCCTCTGGTCTTGGATTCGGCTAAGATATGGAACACTGGCTGTGCCTGCAAGCTGAAATTTATAGAGGGGGGTCCTATACCATTGGAGAGGAGGCGGGGTTAACCCACACGTAGGCTGCCATGGAGACCACCAGGAAAGGAAAATTACGGTAAGTATGATAGGAATTTTCCGTTTTTGCGAAAACCAATTAAAATGCGCTTATTGCGATTTTTTTTTACCAAAAATATGAAGCAGAAAACAAATTGGCCTAAAATGTTAAAACATTTTGATTTTTAAATTTTTTGGGGGGGGAATTTCATATAAAAAATTTGAAAAATATTGTTATTTTTTCAAAATTGTCGTTTTTTTTTTTGTTTATAGCACAAAAAGTAAAAATCGCACAGGTGATCAAATACCACCAAAAGAAAGCTCTGTTTGTGGGAAAAAAAGGGTGCCAATTTAATTTGGGTACAGCGTTGCATGACCACGCAATTGTCCATTAAAGTCACGCAGTGCCGAATCGCAAAATAGGCCCTGGTCTTTGAGCAGCCAAATCCTCCGGGGCTTAGGTGGTTAATTTGAAAGCTACCACTGTGGGCACAGGAAAAAATATGTAAGAATGATTTTATATAACAAAGTTCTCCTGGAAGTATTTTGTAGGATTATCCACTTGCCGACCAGCTGCTGTAGTTTTACTGCGGCAGGTTGGCTCTATTACGTGAAACGACATACATGTACGTCGCTTCGTGAAATAGACAGTGGGGGAGTGTGCGCGGGGTGGCCGGAGGGGGAGCGAATAAACGGGTCTAGCGGATGCAATGCCCACAGGCCACCCCATGGATCCCATGGACCACAAGTCAGACCGCCGTTCTGTCACAGATGAACATAGGGATCCTGTGTTCCTACTATTTAGGAACACATACAGGAAGGAATCGCCCAGTGGGACTTTATTTGAGGTGGACCCAAAAGCCATAATACTCAAGTTAAAATGTATCTGCTTTATTGTGTAGAACCAACATACAGGGTAATATAACATGAGTACTTGGCATATACATAATTACAAAGCGTGGTCATACAAAATATCAATAAAAACATGATATATCAGTAGCAGTATATACATCAATACATATCATCTTGAAACTCGACACATTGCCCACTCATCAGGAGTGTATGTATGGAAAAATGTCTGGACGCCGCTGTGTCTTGCGGAGAGACCATCTCCCAGGTTCATGTTCATGACGGTGTCCTCATATGGCGCATCACGCTGTGTGGCGGGCATATTGCCTGCATTCAAACCACCTGTGACATGACGCTAGGGGCGGGACCCATGGGGCCATGCAGGACATTTAGGGTGAGGATGAGCAAGGACAGGCAGCCAAAACTTCTCAACACAGGGTGGTCAGCAGACACCAGTTTTCATTCCCTTCACGGTGAGCACACAGCCCCTTGGCACCTTCTTCATTGCATTCATATTCCACTCTCAACCCATCCACTTTTGGTTCTTTTTACCCCTTAACTTTTTTTATGTCTTTTTCCTACAACTACTCCACACAGGGCTCTCACGTAGATTCACTTCCAATTACCCTCATTCACTTTCAAAGCACTTTCTCCATCTTTACCTGCCTGTTCCAACTTTTTTCTACCTTTTGGTATTTTTTCTTACCTTTGGTATTTTTTCCACACTCCCTGGTCCAGATCTATGTCTCTTATATACTTACTCTATATGACCATGCTCATTTTGGCAGTTATCCTACAGGAATTAGTTGTATACTCACCTATATGTATATATACAGTGGGTACGAAAAGTATTCAGACCCCCTTAAATTTTTCACTCTTTGTTATATTGCAGCCATTTGCTAAAATCATTTAAGTTCATTCTTCTTCCTCATGAATGTACACATAGCACCCCATACTGACAGAAAAACACAGAATTGTTGACATTGTTGCAGATTTATTAAAAAAGAAAAACTGAAATATCACATGGTCCTAAGTATTCAGACCCTTTGCTCAGTATTTAGTAGAAGCCCCCTTTTGATCTAATACAGCCAGGAGTCTTTTTGGGAAAGATGCAACAAGTCTTTCACACCTGGATTTGGGGATCCTCTGCCATTCCCCCTTGCAGATCCTCTCCAGTTCTGTCAGGTTGGATGGTAAACGTTGGTGGACAGCCATTTTTAGGTCTCTCCAGAGATGCTCAATTGGGTTTAAGTCAGGGCTCTGGCTGGGCCATTCAAGAACAGTCACGGAGTTGTTGTGAAGCCACTCCTTCGTTATTTTAGCTGTGTGCTTAGGGTCATTGTCTTGTTGGAAGGTAAACCTTCAGCCCAGTCTGAGGTCCAGAGCACTCTGGAGAAGGTTTTTGTCCAGGATATCCCTGTACTTGGCCACATTCATCTTTCTCTCGATTGCAACCAGTCGTCCTGTCCCTGCAGCTGAAACCCCCCCCACAGCATGATGCTGCCACCACCATGCTTCACTGTTGGGACTGTATTGGACAGGTGATGAGCAGTGCCTGGTTTTCTCCACACATGCCGCTTAGAATTAAGGCCAAAAAGTTCTATTTTGGTCTCATCAGACCAGAGAATCTTATTTCTCACCATCTTGGAGTCCTTCAGGTGTTTTTTTAGCAAACTCCATGCGGGCTTTCATGTGTCTTACACTGAGGAGAGGCTTCCGTTGGGCCACTCTGCCATAAAGCCCCGACTGGTGGAGGGCTGCAGTGATGGTTGACTTTCTACAACTTTCTTCCATCTCCTGACTGCATCTCTGGAGCTCAGCCACAGTGATCTTTGGGTTCTTCTTTACCTCTCTCACCAAGGCTCTTCTCCCCCGATAGCTCAGTTTGGCCGGACGGCCAGCTCTAGGAAGGGTTCTGGTCATCCCAAACGTCTTCCATTTGAGGATTATGGAGGCCACTGTGCTCTTAGGAACCTTAAGTGCAGCAGAAATCTTTTTGTAACCTTGGCCAGATCTGTGCCTTGCCACAATTCTGTCTCTGAGCTCTTCAGGCAGTTCCTTTGACCTCATGATTCTCATTTGCTCTGACAAGCATTGTGATCTGGAAGGTCTTATATAGACAGGTGTGTGGCTTTCCTAATCAAGTCCAATCAGTATAATCAAACACAGCTGGACTCAAATGAAGGTGTAGAACCATCTCAAGGATGATCAGAAGAAATGGAAAGCACCTGAGTTAAATATATGAGTGTCACAGCAAAGGGTCTGAATACTTAGGACCATGTGATATTTCAGTTTTTCTTTGTTAATAAATCTGCAACAATGTCAACAATTCTGTGTTTTTCTGTCAGTATGGGGTGCTATGTGTACATTCATGAGGAAGAAGAATGAACCTAAATGATTTTAGCAAATGGCTGCAATAATAACAAAGAACAAACAAACATAACAATAACAAAGAGTGAAAAATTTAAGGGGGTCTGAATACTTTTCGTACCCACTGTATATATATATATATATATATATATATACATATATACCTTTTCATTTAGAGACTGGCCAGGTTTATGATTGGAATACTTTTATTAAATCCTCATTATTCACCTTGTGTCGGGTGCGGCGCCTCTGGATCCTGCCCCTTCAGCTCCCATGTCGGTCTACTCGGCCGCCACCATGTGGCAACACTGTTTTTAAGCACAATGGCGCAGTTCTACGTGTGAGTATGATGTCTCCCTATATGGGTTCTACTTTGAATGTTCATACTTCATTGGCCACTTATCCTGCATGTTTGTTCAACTATATTACAATTTTTTCCAGACATATTTCCATACATACACTCCTGACAAGTGGGCTATGCGACCCACGAAATGCGTAGAGTTTCAAGACAATGTGTATTGATGTATATACTGCTACTGATGTGTCATGTTTTTATTGATATTTTGTATGACCACACTTTGTAATTATGTATATGCCAAGTACTCATATTATATTAACCTGTATGTTAGTTCTACACAATAAACCAGATACATTTTAACTTGAGTATCATAACTTTTGGGTCCACCTCAAATAAAGTCCCACTGGGCGATTCCTTCCTGTATATATTCAAATGGGATGGAGGTGTGCTCAAGGGCAGTGCAGGTCCATATTATCCTGTTTCCATTTAGGAACACAGGTCTCTGTATTCATCTATTGAGTACATCCCCTAAGAGCACACTTAACCCTTTAATCACCCCTGGCATTAACCCCTTCCCAGCCAGTGTCATTAGTACAGTAACAGTGCACATTTTAGCACTAATAGTAATAGTATTATCATTGTTCCTCTCAAAAAGTGTCAGTTAGGTGTCCGATCTGTCCACCACAATGTCGCAGTCCCGCAAAACATTGTTGATCGCCCCCATTACTAGTAAAAATACATTTTAAATAATAACATAAATCTTTCCCCTAGTTTGAAGATGCAATACCTTTTGCACGAACCAATCAATATACACGTATTGGGATTTTTCAGAATTGTCACTCTTTTTTTGTTTATAGCTCAAAAAATAAAAACTGCAGAGGTGATGAAATACCACCAAAAGAAAGCTCTATTTGTCGGAAAAAAGGACATCAATTTTATTTGGGTACAGCATCGCAGTGATAAAGGCGACACAGTTTATGCACTGACAAGGAGCATTCTGAAAGAAAGAAAAATCAAAGTGAGATAGAGAGATGAGCTCATCACTGTTCTTCTTTGCTATATGGTTCCAGGCTAGGCGGGTGGTCAACAACAGCCTAGGGTCAGAGAAAGTGGGTTCAAGGTTGCCCGCCATTGGGGACATTTTGTGGCAGAAAAGAAAAACTGAGGGCAGTTTCAGATTGAAAGTAAGTAATATCACAAACATTGCTTTTTTATTTTGTCTTTTAATGGGATTTTTTAAATAGAGTTCAGCTTCAACAAATTTTGACTAATCTTTTACTACAATTTTGTTGATTCTGACCAAAAAATCATCCATCTTAGAAGAGTCTTGTTTCAGCGCAAAAATCAGTTCAAAACTAAAGAGTTTACTATAATTATTCATTAGACCCTTGACATTGGATAGAGTATTTAAGTGGAAACCTTCACTCCAGCAAACTTCTGAGTTTTGGATCCTTGGTCATCTTTACTGACCTGACCAGGATGATGTAACTACCATGCATGCCAGGATTGTACACTGAGCTGTGCATGTGCAGCACAGTGTAAAGTTTTGGAAGTTTGTGAGGAGGAAGGTAGGAATCCTTTATTGTTGAATAAATGTGTCCTGCAATATATATATATATATATATATATATAAACAAAACTGCTCACAAATTTTGAAATTCACATCAAAGTTTCACTTAAATACACCACAGGATAACAAGAGTGAAATAATAAAAATAAATTAAACATTGCTTCAAAGGTTAATTTACTGGGAAGGGGCCATAGGTTCAAACCAATTAACATTCTATACTAGGAATCCACTATGAAACACCAGGGTCACCTCTCTACTGATAAATGGTCCTTATTCAGCAGAATCATTGTCATTTTTCCATTGTACTGTGGATGATAATAGAGGGCATTTTCCAAGGAGTATAATAGAGAACACAATTTAGTGGAATTAAAGCAACATTCTACTGTATTTCTTTCATGTGTGTTAAAATTCTTATAAAGCATCAATCAAGATGTTGTTCACAAACAACAGTACAAACACAGAACATTCAAATACTCCTTATCTCACAAATCATAGTATATCATATAGCACTCAGAGGGGTTTTTTTTCCCCACAAAATTGGAGTTCCACTTTAAAGTATCTAAATTCAAAGCTTTCTTTTTTCATTTTGGAGAGAGTAGGGGTGGGTAAAACTACTGTAATTTTTTATTTTTTTTGCTATCTGTGTCTCATTCGAAATAATGACCTTCACTTGTCCTTTAGACAAGAAGTAAAAGGCTTTCTTTCCGATATGAGGGAGATCCTTCCCTAGACAGCTGTCAAAAGGGGACACCAACAGCAATAAATATCTGAGAATGGTTCTAACCCCTCCCCACTTGATCCAAACCCCTCCAAAAAAAATTTTGACTTTAGTTATACTTTAAGTAATCCAAGCATTTAACCACTTGTCGACCGCTCACTGAGCTGGTACTGCGGCAAAGTGGCTTGATATCGTCCAGCGACGTAGACCTACGTCACTGGACTCCTCCCCTTGTGGGCGGCGCGCGCGTGCCGTCGGAGGCTTGCTCCCGCTGTATTCAGTCACAGCGGGAGTCGGGCCAGGGGATGAGCGGCGGTGATCACCGCCACTTTTCCCCGATCGTCGGGGATCGAGTGTGGAGGTCCGCCCGCTTGTGTAAACAGAGTGAGCGGATCTCCTAAGTGACAAACAGTGACAGATTGCAGGATTCGGCATAGCTGAACCTGCGATCTGTGCCTGTGTCACACAGTTCCCTCCCCCCACACACGTTAGTAAGCCCCAGGCATACATTAACCCCTTGATCACCAATAAA
The DNA here is from genome assembly GCF_965119305.1 of Pelophylax lessonae. Classification (NCBI taxonomy): domain Eukaryota; kingdom Metazoa; phylum Chordata; class Amphibia; order Anura; family Ranidae; genus Pelophylax; species Pelophylax lessonae. The sequence continues at coordinate 61,805,265 of NC_138769.1, read as the reverse complement.
AGTTAACCCCCTCCCTGCCAGTGTCATTTTTACAGTAACAGTGCAATTTATAGCACTGATTACTGTAGTAATGTCACTGGTACCCCCAAAAGTGTCAAAAATGTCAGTCAAGGGTCCGATCTGTCTGCCGCAATGTCGCAGTCCCGCAAAAAAAATTGCAGATCGCCGCCGTTACTAGTTAAAAAAAAAACAATAAAAATTGCATACATTTCCCGTAGATAGTAGCTGCGATAACTTTTGCGCAAACCAATCAAAATATGCTTATTGCAATTTTTTTTACCAAAAATATGTAGCAGAAAACAAATTGGCCTAAAATGTTAAACAATTTTGATTTTTACATTTTTTGGGGGGGAATTTCTTATAAAAAAATGTAAAAGATATTGTTATTTTTTCAAAATTGTCGCTCTTTTTTTGTATATAGTGCAAAAAGTAAAAGTCGCACAGGTGATAAAATACCACCAAAAGAAAGCTCTATTTGTGGGGAAAAAAAGGACACAATTTTAATTTGGGTACAGCCTCGAACGACCACTCAATTGTCCGTTAAAGTAACGCAGTGCCGAATCACAAAATATGGCCTGGTCAGGAATGGGGTAAAATCTTCCAGTCTTAAAGCGGTTAAAAATACGCTCATTGAGAATTTTTTTGTCAAAGACATGACATGACAAAGACATAGCTAAATACATTTTGGCCTAAATATATGACAAAAATTGAATATATTGGATATTTTTTAACTGTCAAAGTAGAAAAATATTGTTATTTTTTCAAAATTGTCGCATTTTTTTATTAATATCGCAAAAAATGAAAAGTGCAGAGGTGATCAAATACCACCAAAAGAAAGCTCTGTTTGTGGGAATAAAAGCAGGTAAATTTCGTTTGGGTACGGCATTGCATGACCGCGCAATTGTCAGTTAAAGTCACACAGTGCCGAATCGCAAAAAGTGGCCTGGACGTACAGCAGGAAAATCCTCCGGTGATAAAGTGGTTAATATTGGGGCAGCATGCAGTCTGATCTATATTCACAGCTACTTTATACAGACCAACAAACAAGGGAAATGAGAGATGGTTTTGTTTACCTGGAACTATTGTGACTCCTTTAAATATAACTGGAATTCCTTACAGTTTTCTTGCTGGATTTTGAGCTGGGAGAGGAACACACACACGCCTAGTGGTGGCCCCTCTCATGGGGGAATGTGACAGGCAGGTGTTTCCATCTCCCTTACTTTACAGCTGCTCTAGGTGTTCAGTCATGTAACCTTCTAGAATCTTCTAGGCTCTGCTCCCTGGCCTAAAAATTGGGAGTGAAGGTCCACTGCAGACACCAGTCAGCTGAAATTACCTCAGCACCCTCATATCCTCTCCTTTGCCATGGTCTCATTAGTGTGGTTTTGTTATTCCCAGGTATTAGAAGAGAGAAGTTGAGTGAGACTACATTTTGATTATTTTATTGCAGCTTGAGCTGTAGTGGCTGTCCTCTGTGCTGTTACAAGTGAAACAATTTGGCTTTATTGTGATATGTTGTTACATTTTAAAAAAACAATAAAATAGGCACTGGTCTATGTTTAGACAATACGTTGTAGTGTTCATTTTTTTTTTTTTTAAGTTCAAAGTTCACTAGAACAGAACAATTCTCGCAGTTTTATCATAGTAATTATGAGGCTTAAGGGCCATACACACTATAAGACTTTTTCCTTCAGATTTATCTTTTCTATGTAGTGCAAGGGTCTGCCAGATTGCATACAAATTGAAAGTGTTTAGGTTTGACCTCATATTATATGGTTTTGGTAAGTCCAAAGGAAAAAGTATTCAGAAAATCTTATAGTGTGTATGGCCTATTAGACTTGCCCCTTTTTATTTCATTTCCCTAGGAGCTTAATGAACTATCATAAAAATAAAGAAATTGTGGTAAAAAGAAAAACAAAGGTAAAGATGCCAAAAAGGTTCAAGCCAGCAAAAATGTTATTATAAATTACCCTGTGAAGAGACTGGTAAACCCAATAAGTTGCACCTTACATTTGCAGCTTCTTTATGATCAGTGCCATGATATTGAAGACATATCATCACTTACTTTCTGGTGAAAGACTAGTCTACAAACAATTTCTTTCATTGTGTTTTGATCTTCCTCACTATTGCAGAAGTCATTCAGTAATACGATATTCCAAGGCATCACACATGTTTTTTTGTACAGTCTTCTAGGTAATCTTCCTAGGATCCTCTACTCCTGCATGGGTTGCTAGAGCTATACTGCTGCCAAAAAAATATGTGTCTGATTCCTCGCATGATGCTGAAATATTACTGCTACAATAAAAGAGTCTAGTAGACATATTTTTCTATCCCCCTATGCATAACATGAGCAAGTTTACCATGAAAACAAATTTGATGCAGTTTAGAGTTCAGAACTACTTTAAATTAGATGTAAACTCTAAATTAATTCTATTATACTGTATATATTATATTTATTAGAAAACAACTACTTTTCTTATCCTAAAATGTCATGTTAACCTTTTTTTGGCCCCTGTGCATCCACTTCCTGTTTTCATGCATGCACTCTATTGATTGCTGCTTAGCACTTCTCAATGCAGGTTTCTGATGCTGAAAACAATGGTCCGTGCCTGTGCAATATATTCTAAAATTGTCACTTGTAGTTTGAAGAAGACTCCCGTGAGACAAGTTGGCAAAACTGAAGCATGACTTGGGGACAGAAAAAGCACTTTGTCACTCTTTATTAGGAACTATCTGAACAAGAAACTTTATGGCAGAGTTACCAGATATTATTCAAACCCTTCATGATCATAGTATTTGTAAAATGCAATTTGCTTTGAGAATGTTAATTAACCTTGCAGCAGAGAATTAGTTCTTAAAACTGTTTTATTGGAATCAGGAAAGAATAAGTACCACATCCATAAGAAGTACCAAAAGGACAAAAAAGTGGACTTTTTTGATGGGCTTTAAAGGGACCAATAGAGACAATTTAAAAACTGCATAAAGTTTTTGAATCAAACAAAATCTTTATTGAGATGTTACTTTCAGTTACAGGTAAATAACAGAAGCTTCAATAAAATAAACTACAACACTGAGCGTACATGTTTGCAAACAATATGGCAATATCCCTCAAATGTATCAAAGACATTATTTAAAGTATCAATGTTTTCATGGTCATATCTATGGGTGCCAGAACCGGAGTATCTAGCCAGTTGCTCCATATCTTTTCAAACTTATGCGGAGTTCCCCTGTGTTGGTATATAAGTTTTTCTAAATGTAAGGTTGTGCCTATTTGGTCAACATACATTTTAGATGTGGGTGGCTCAGATGAGATCCAATGCTGGAGTATAAGTCTGCGTGCCTGAAACAGAGCCCTAGCTGCTGCTTCCCTCAAAAATGTATCTTAAATAGTGTTATCAAGTATACCTAATTTACATTGTTTAGGGTACATTGGAAAAGCTATCTGTAGTGCTGTGTTTATCATAGTAACCACAGTGTGCCAATAGCTGTGAAGCTTCGAGCATCTCCACACTAAGTGAATCAGATCCCCCACCTCTCTCCCACACCTGCCACATAGGTTGTTCAACCGTAGACCCATAGAATGGAGCCTATAAGGAGTATAGAGAGCCCTAAGAAGTATATATAGCTGTGACACTCTCTGTGAAGCATTCAATGAACAAAACTGAATGAATTCTAGTGCTTCCTCCCAATGTTCCCCCGATAGCTCATCAATATCCTTTTCCCATTTATCACATGCCATACTAGGGAATTTTTCTGAGTACATTCCCAATAGGGTGGCATAGCAGCAAGACACAAAGCCCTTAGTGGAGCCAAATTGCTCCATAAGGGAGAAAACCGGAGTAGGTGAGAGTCCCATATGTACCATATATTTCTGGGCCATTATGGCATGTTTCAGCTGCAAATAATAAAATAACATGTTCATGGGAAGCCAAAATTTAGCTTGTAATTGTGCAGAGGATAATAAATTGCCATTATCAAAAATACATTTGAGATGTGTCACCCCCAGGGCACTCTACCTGGCAGCATGTTAGGTAAGGAGTTCAGGATAGGTATAATTATTCCAAATCGGGCTATAGGCAGTATAGCCTGTTACTTGTTGTAGTTGTTTGGCCTTTTACCATTTTTTTTGCAGAAGTCTATAGGTTGGGAGTTGTTTATTGGGTTTAGCAAAAAGCTGTGCTTCCAGCCTCTCAGCTAGTGTGCGAGCCCCACTAAATTGTAACATAATATTCAGAGCAGAGTCACGCGTTGATCCAAACAATCCACCCACCATATGCTGGAGCTGGGCTGCCACATAATACAGCCAATAATTCGGGAGAGCTAACCCACAAAATCCTTTGGCCTCTGTAACTGTTCCAGCCAGATCCTGGTCATGCCACCCTTCCATAGGTCCTAAATATTGAGTTGACAACCCAAAATATTTTCAGCGGGATTACCACCGGTGAGTTGTGAAGATGTTATAGTAATTGTGCCATCAAAATCAATTTGATTAGATTCACTCTCCCAGCTAATAATAGCCACAATTTGTTCCATATTTTGTCCCTGAATTTTACCAGCAGCGGATGTATACTCAGATGACAAAAATAAAGCGGTTGAGGGGATATAATTACACCTAAGTATTTGAATGTTGTCACTACTGGGACAGGGCAATAGGTTCCCATTTGGGGGTGAGCATCCTTGTCCAACGGCAGAAGAGCGGATTTAGACCAATTAATCGTCAACCCCGAAAACTTTCCAAAGTCTGCAATGGTAGACACGACTGCTCTTAGTGAGCAGCAGTCTGTGTCCCCCAACAACAGCAGCATATCATCTGCATAAATTAGGATCTTCTCCTGTGAGTTGTATTGATATCAATATAAAAGCTATTAGACATATAGTTCTAAAATATCACTGTCAGGAACATGGTGCAAGTCACCGAGCTAAGGCATGCTATCTAGCAGTGTGCACATTTCTATGAGCATAGAACATGGACTGCAAGTACATCATTGCTCACACATACAAGCACACGTATGTGCAAGTACTGATTTGTGTGCATGTCCACTGCAGCCAAGCAACCTTTTTAAACCCAAACTTTGCACTAGCCCTTTGCTAAATGGTTGTCAGTCTTGTTCCTGTTATCCAGTTTCTGATACACATCTTGATCCTGTTACTGACTTGCTTCCGCTCTGATCATACTCTCAGATTACCTATGTCTTCGTATGTTCACTGTCTGCCTCCAAAACCCACCCGGCTTGAAGTTCTGGCCATGCTTTGCTTTTGCCTAGTAAATCTGCACCTCACTGCCAGATTGTTTCTGACTTCTGCTTGTTCCTCATTCTGATTCTGCTTACCTCCTGTGTCCTTCCACTCTATCACTTGACCAGGTTTGGGACCTAACTCTCCCTCAACTGGACTTGGCATCTCCATGGTGCATTGTCATATCTATCTCTGATCATCAGATACCAATGCTCCCATGTTCATGCTCACAGCTTCCTGCTCGCACTTGTGCCTTTCCTTGGCCCTGCAGACCATGTCCCAATGTTCAGGGGTGCTTAGATGGAAGCTATGTAGGAGGCCACACTTGTCTTCTTAGGCTCTGCATACCGGTACTTGACAGTCACATAACAAATAAAATAGCATATGTATACATGTGAACCTATACATCCTCGTTTCAGAAGGAAAACCTAACATCACTGACAAATTAACAGATTGACAAATTACCAGATTAACAATTCTTTTCATTACAAATGAAGTGTCAAGATAAATAAATCAAAGCCAATGGTGAGATGCAAGCAGAAAATACCTAAGCTCAACCGTAAAGTTAAAAACCAATTAACATCAAGTGTTTACACATGGAGGGTGCACACCCACTAACACCAAATCAGAAAACCAACAGTATATATCGAATATAGACATTTACAAAAAAGTTTTTAGTTTGTTCAAAATACATACAGTACTTTTTTGTAATGTCTATAGTCAGTATATACTATTGTTTTCTGATGTGGTGTTACTGGGTCTGCACCCTCCATGTGTAAACCACTTGATGTTAATTGGTTTTAATTGTAATTATGTTCAGTCCTGCCTCCTCCATTAATGAGGGGGGGGGGGGTTATAATATAGAAGCCATGCCATTTTTATGTTAATCATGCTATGAGTGAGGCTGTAATGGCCAAACACATGACAGCATTTATTCTGTGTATATGATGTAGCCAAATAAAGGTTAATACTGAGGAGTTATTGAGTTTCCGGCTGAATTTCTGCTTCCAATGGGGAGATGGTCTTCCAACTCAATGTGTTTCACACTCATAGTCTGCTTCCTCAGGATGGAACGTTCTTACATGGATTCATTACCTTGTATTGTATACGTGAGTGCGGCAAGCAACACAGGTTTAAAGCCACTACCTGGGTGGACACAGGTGTAAGGGGAAGAAAGAAAAGGGAAAATGAGACAACTTATCCTCCACTGGACGTAGAGCGCTGTTACCTGGAAAAGATGATCAGACCTCAAAACAAATTACAACTTAACTCCACATAAATGGTATAAGTAAATGCCAAAATTAGGAGCAGACACACCCTTGCTCTAAGTTCTATTTCCAGCAAGGGGGAGGCACAAAGATCAAAATATTCATGGTAAGTATAACAGAAGTGCTCGAAATCAAGCAGCAAGCTTGCCCCAGTACCTGCCAGAGAACATGTTCCTCCTGGAACTGGGATGTAGAGGTTCACATGTCCAATATCTTTTATACTGATATCAATAAACGTTATGCACTTTTTATATTGTTGTCCCCACTGTCACCTGTAAAGTCTATCAAATTATTATTATTATTATTTTTTTTTTTTTGGTAGTTCTCAAAACTGCTGTCAACCAGGAAAAATAGTCAGAGTTATTGACAAATTAATTGACCCATAACTACGCTGCAAAACTTGGTCTGAGTGTGACAGCTTTATAAAACTCTTGTCACAAAAGGGTTAAAGAAAAGCTGCAGATTTAAAAATATTAAAAATGTATTTTAAAATCACATCGATATGCAAAATTTATTTGAGATTTTAATGATTCAGCACACATGTTTATTGAGTGCAAACTGCAGTTACCTGTAGAAACTAAAAATAATTAACTTTTCTGACATCTGACCACAATAAGGTGGATTGTGATTGGTTGCTATGAGTACTGTCCTTCACCCTTAGTACTTTGTTCTTTGCGCTACTTTGTTCAATAAGGCAGGTTGTATTTAATTACTTTTTGCACTCTGCGAATTAACTTTGTTTTACACTAAGTGTGTTTTACTTACATTTGATTATTTTATAATTGCATCAAATTGTTCCAGCATGTTGCTTGGCTGATCTAATGATTACAACCTGTTCCTTGATATGTTCAGTGCAAATGAGACTTATAAGAAACTATTAAACCTTTTCACCCATGCCGTTCAAACTTATGACAAGAGCTTCACTTGATCTGTGAGGAAAAGCTTTGGGATTTATCCAATTCTAATGTTTTGCACACATTTTGATAGACTTGAAAGAAAGCCACCTACAGCAGCATTCCTGAGGATTCATGTACAATGTCATACATTACACACAACAGGATGTATCAAAATTTAAACATCACATCTTATCTTGACTTTTTGTACACTCTGTATTACATCAAACTTATTTATACTTCATCAGACATGTGGAACAATGTTATCAATGTTTTGATATATTACATGTTCCTTTTATTATTGTAGCATGCTATCACATTACAAGTTTTTAATTTGTATTAAAGAATATCAAATATTTCATTTTAGTCATAGGAACACCCTTAATTTTTTTTGCAAATAATATCTTACATTTACAATTACTGGGCCTCAGTCATAGGCATGATGTTAAATGGACCATATACCAGACATATGAAAATTGAAAAATGATTAGAGGATGTAGGATGTAGGATCTTGTCGCTGCATTGTCATTCATGGATTGTTTTTTTTTGGCTATTATTTCGGGTTAGGTATTTCCTGACACTGTTAAGATTGGGTGCACAATATCAGTTCAATACGTCAGTTGATAGTGTTTGAAGTTAAATTTGTCATAAGTAATAGGTTAAAGATGAAGGTACAATTAGGTTTAGGATCAGAGGTTATAAAATTAACTTATGCTTTCCTTGTGCAACACAAAGAAACAAGTTGACCTAAATGTCCCCTTCTCCAGCAACAAAGACCTGCCTTTCGCTCACCACTACTCAATTCAGCTTCAAATGGAATACTCTGTACCTGACAGTATGGAGAGTATATGTCTCACTCCCCTTCCTTCCTCATGAAATTAAGGAATGATCTAATATTGACAGGGATAGGAAGTCCTCAGTCTTGTGTATGTTCTAAGAGATTTTCCCTTCACTTCCAGTTGCTAACTGAGGCTAAGGGGAGCAAAAGGAAAACTAGTATGCTGGAAATGGAGAAATGTCCCTGCACTGGAAAACCACAGGTTCACATTATGGTAAGGATAGAAGAAAGTAAAAATTGAAATTCTGGGATTCAGTTTATAGTAAGGGTTACTTGTTAGTGGTAGGATAAGGATTAGGAAGTTTAATCCTTGAGTTTCAAGGTTAGGTGTCAGATTTACCTTCAGACCTACTTTAAAGTTTAATTTTCAGTGGTAAAGGGTAGATTTGCGGTTTATTTTAGGTGACTAGGTTAAGCCTTAAGATAGTCATAAATGTTAGGGATATGTGTTTTCTATATAATAGAGAAGATGCAAAGAAAAAATAAACTTAAACAGTAAAGGAAAAAAAAATACAAATTTAAAAAAGTTAAATTTATTCAAATTAATATACAGTACGATAATTCAAATCTTAAGTATGTAAAGTTAGAAGTCAACACAATATTGCAAAGGGTGTTTTGGAATAATTGCTTTAGTTTTGTGAACAGCAAACATGTCTGCATGACACAGATAAAATTGTTCATTTGAATAAGTTCCTAAAAGAAAGATCCAGGTTAAACTGACTCTTGACACAGCTTAATTGCAGAGGAGGAGTTAAAGCTTGCACATTACAATGAGTTTTCATAGCGAGTCGCCAAATGGAAGAGTGAGCAGAAATAGCAAAATTATCAAAAAGTTAATATTGTATAACTGTAATCTCTTAAGGGTAAATTTTGACTTAATAGCAGAGAATGGGTTAAAGCTAGCACACAGTTAATTACAATTACTTTTCTTAGCACCCTGTTACAGTGGTCCTCCAAACTACACAAGGTTGTCATTAGTGGTTATGACTACACTCAACACACCCATAGTACAACAAAACCTTAATGGCTATCACCCAGCAAACTCTTCCTAAAACAACATGCTCACTTCATCTTCCAGGAATTAACTGCCCACCAGAGTATCAATTTTCAGTTTACAGTATGTAAGCAATATTTGTTCATTTTTTATAAAAAGAAAACTCTACTTTTTCCTAAGTTATTTCTTACTACCTTAGAGATAATAGTATCCAAATAACCAAAGTACATCTTTTTACAAAGGAAACAATCTGCCATTAGCAACTTTGGATTGGAAAGAAACATGTAAGGACAGACTTATAGCAGCCGTCATTGCTGACTTGCGTTTGAAGGATGAGCAGCCATCAGAAATTTTGGGGCTCCTTACACAGCTTTAGGCCGGGGCCCCCCCGGGCCTAACCACTATCAATTCCCCAGGGTCCAGTGGCCATCTCACCGAGTCCTTTAGTGCTCCCACTTTTATTTTAACACTCCTACAACCTAATATAGGACAATGAAGAGTGTATTCCAAGTCATCAGTGATTTAAGATTTCAAGATTTGACAGTAAGGGATTCTATTTTGGCCAAAAAATATGAAGCCTACCCCCACTACAAAGAGACAGCCCACTCCAGCCAAGAGATATCCCCATCCAACAAAAAAGAGAGAGCCCAAGTTAGTAAAGAAACATCTAATCCAGCAAAAAGACAGCCCCATGTAGCAAATAGACACCCAATCCAGCAAAAAGACATCCCCTGCAGCAAAATGACAGTCCAGTCTAGCAAAGAGACATCCCCTCCAGCAAAGAGACATCCCAATCTAGCAGATAGACATTCCCTCCAGCAAAGAGACAGCCCAATCCAGCAAAGAGATGTCCCAATCCAGCAAAGAGGCAGTTAAATCCAGCAAAGAGACAGACCAATATATAGCAAACAGACACCAAACCAGCAAAGAGAAATCCCCTGTAGCAAAGAGACAGCCTAGTCTAGGATGGAGACATTTGAATCTAGCAAAAGAAACATCACCTCCAGCAAAGAGACACAGCGCAATTCAGCAAGGAGACATCCCCTCCAGCAAAGAGACACAGCCCAATCCAGCAAAGAGACAGCCCCATACAACTTCCCCCTTCCTCTTCACTGCCACCCTCCAGCTTATCTCTGATCCTAGCTCAGTGATGCAAGATGAAGCCCTTTCCTCTCAGACGTTCTTATTCTTTTTCTCAGTCTGCCTGAACCATGCTTCACCACCGGTCAAATAACCCCCATTGCCCTGCCCACCCAATGCCACCAGCCAAACAAGGAAAGCTGTAGCGCAGCAGGCAGCTTGGGTTGCCAGGGTACCCAGGCCCCTCAGGACACCAGGGTGACTGGGCCCTCTAAGTGTTTATGGGCTGTCCCCCCTGACGGCGACCCTGTTGAATGGATCAGGTTTGAGCCATTATTCTGATCTTTGTTTCATTACTTAATACATTTCCAACCTGGAAAAAGCATGTGCACATTAGGTGTCCTAGCAATTTGTATGCAAATGCTCATCACAGGTCAATGATTTACCAAAAAGTGAGTGAACGCATGACAAGGATGACAGCTACTGAGAAGACACTTAATAGGTACAGAGATACTATAGAGGTTGCCATTGCTAACCTCTCCTAAAAAAGCTACTTGCCTTTCTGATCCAGTGGCCTTAATATACCTACATAATGACCACATTATGGAAATACCTCTACATATTTTCTGAAAGGCATAGTAAGTAATTTGAAAATGTAATTTTTTTCACCACAAGATTTTGGAAAATGGGGAAAGAAAATGAAAATGTATTTTTGTTGCACAAGGTTGTTAGTTACTAAGAAGTTTCTAGCACACAGCATAGGCAAATTTAGAATTTCACATGGCGATACCATGTGTGAGACATTTTCACAGCCTAGCCACATACAGAGACCCTAAATTACGCATCTAATTTCTGACTAGCCATCACACTTTTGAAGGCCCTGGAGCACCAGGACAGTGGAAACACCCGCAAAAGACCACATTTTAGAAAGCAAATACACCAACGCATTTTGCATAGTGAGTCTTTTGGAAATGTATTTTTTTTCACATGTTTTTGGAAAATGTGGAATGAAAATGAAAATGTATTTTATAAAGCAAATTTGTCAATTATTAGGATATTTCTAATGCATGCCATACTTATACCCCAAAATACATTCTGCTACTCCTTCCAAGTATGGTAATACCACATGTGTAAGACCTTTTCAATATTTGGACTGATTATGTACCCGACATTGCATCTTGTGTATCACAAAAATCAAGCAACACTGCATAGAAAACAATATACTGAAAAGGTCAACTCTGTATGAGTCAAGCAGGCCTAACCTACTGGTACAAGGTTGCCCCCATAGTACAATGGTATGCTCACTGGCCAGGAATAAGAGGATACTGTGTGTGTGTGAACAAAAGAGTACCTGTGGTTCCAGTCATACAGTTGTCTGCAAAGGATGGGTTTGACTGATTTCTCACAGGTATGTAGTCAGTGGGACATGCAGATGGGTCAGTACTGGTGGCAGGTAGAGACGTGGTCAACATGGTGGCAGAAACATAGTAAATAAACAGACCGGGGTCAGTTGAGGCAGAAGGCAGATTTTTTGTCAGAATGCAGGTAAAGCATCACATGGTCAATATTAGGCCAGAGTCAGTTCAGGTGGCAGGCAGAGACATGGTCAGTATGCAGTAAAATATTGTAAGGATATTACTCAAATATCATAGCCTGCTGTTCTCTAGTAAGACATGGACACAGGTGTAGAGGCTTCTTTCCACCCAAAACTCTTTGAAGTCTCCGGCCTCCAGACTCTGTCCTGGGTATTGCAAAACCTGGAGAAAACCAAAAGCTTAGTCTTCTCCACCCTGAAACATATCTCTAGTGCCCCTCCCTCTACAAAACCTGGTCAAATCACAGGTCTAGGCCAGCTCAGGCGGAAGGGAGAAACATGGTCAATAAACAGGCCAGGGTCAGTTCAGGAGGCAGAAGAGGCATGGTTAGTATGCAGATAAATGGCTGATCTAGTTAACAGTCAGAAAAGTGGTTGAAAAACAGGCAAATGGCTGGCACACAGGACATAAGGGCAAAACATATGAGAAAGATCTTCACAATACCTTCACTTATATCATAGTGAAGTATGGTAAAGCACTCTTTTATAGAGATATCAGACTGCAAGGGACAATTGGGATAATAATGTCATGACTTTTCCATCTCTGCAGCATACACATAATGTTTTTTCATTTATTTTTTTTTGGGGGGGAGGGCTCAATTTGTTTCAGTAAGAGGGAGCAAATCTGGGAAGTGTCTCTCATGCAGCCTGCTGACTGCATCAGAACATATGTTTTTGGGTGCAGGGCCTTGCTGGTAAATAAAGGCTGTTACAACCTCTTCTTGATATTTTAGGAAGGAGCCAGGTCTTCCTGTGGTTCTGTAAATGATGAAGGAGCTGTAAATGGCCAACTGGAACATGTACATGGACACTTTTTTGTACCAGTGAAAGGATCCTCTGGTAAGTAGGGTGTCATCATTTGGTAGTTTAAATCTACACTTTGTACACTGTTGTAAAATGTAAACATTCAATAAAAATCTGTGAAGTAAATCTATACTTCACATGAATTGACTGTAGTCATGTATGCAATAGGTTTCTGCACCACTTAAGAGTAGGGTTGAGCGAACACGGACTGTATTATTCATGTTCGTACCAAATAATTGGATTTTTGTTACCCGAACACGGACACTAACACTTTACTGTATATTCGTAAAAATCCGTGTTCGGTCGTTTTATTTCCGGGTTTTGCATGCTTTAACGTGCTTTTCATGGCGGGCTTTCAACAGCCAATCAACAAGCGTTTAACTGGTGTGCCTAAGCCATCCCAGCCATGCCTGCAAATGTATCAGTAGCTGTGATTGGCCATCTGAAGCATGTGACCAAGTCTTTATATGTTCGAGGCAGCGCCGCAGCGGCGTCATTCTGCTGCTTAGATCAGGGAGAGAGCACACATCAATGTGCTGGCTGCTGATTAGGGACAGACAGGCAGGAAAAAACCATTTGTGTCCGGATAGAATTGAGGGACAGGTCGGAGTGTTTTAGGCAGGGCGAGTTGTAGGCATCTTAGGGATAGAGTCTGCTGATTTTTAGGGAAAGTGTGTTCTACAAACTACAATCGACATTGCTGTGTGGGGTGGGGTCTGCACTTAGTCCCGATCTACGATCTCTTATCAATCCTGTTAGGGATAGAGTCTGCTGATTTTTAGGGAAAGTGTGTTCTACAAACTACAATCGATATTGCTGTGTGGGGTGGGGTCTGCACTTAGTCCCGATCTACGATCTCTTATCAATCCTGTTAGGGATAGAGTCTGCTGATTTTTAGGGAAAGTGTGTTCTACAAACTACAATCGATATTGCTGTGTGGGGTGGGGTCTGCACTCAGTCCCGATCTACGATCTCTTATCAATCCTGTTAGGGATAGAGTCTGCTGATTTTTAGGGAAAGTGTGTTCTACAAACTACAATCGATATTGCTGTGTGGTGTGGGATAAGAGATAGGCAGGTGTCAGTGATCCACATCCATTTTGCTGTGTGTGGGCTGAAGTGAACACAATCTTTTTGGGGTACAGTGAACACAATCTTTTTGGGGTACAGTGAACACAATCTTTTTGGGGTGCAGTGAACACAATCTTTGTGGGGTGCAGTGAACACAATCTTTTTGCAGTGAACACAATCTTTTTGGGGTGCAGTGAACGAAATCCTTTTGGGGTGCAGTGAACACAATCTTTGTGGGGTGCAGTGAACACAATCTTTTTGGGGTGCAGTGAACGAAATCCTTTTGGGGTGCAGTGAACACAATCTTTGTGGGGTGCAGTGAACACAATCTTTTTGGGGTGCAGTGAACAAAATCCTTTTGGGGTGCAGTGAACACAATCTTTGTGGGGTGCAGTGAACACAATCTTTGTGGGGTGCAGTGAACAAAATCCTTTTGGGCTACAGTGAACACAATCTTTGTGGGGTACAGTGAACACAATCTTTTTGGGGTGCAGTGAACACAATCTTTGTGGGGTGCAGTGAACACAATCTTTTTGGGGTGCAGTGAACAAAATCCTTTTGGGGTGCAGTGAACACAATCTTTGTGGGGTGCAGTGAACACAATCTTTTTGGGGTGCAGTGAACAAAATCCTTTTGGGGTGCAGTGAACACAATCTTTGTGGGTTGCAGTGAACACGATCTTTGTGGGGTGCAGTGAACAAAATCCTTTTGGGGTGCAGTGAACCCAATCTTTGTGGGATGCAGTGAACACAATCCTTTTGGGGTGCAGTGAACACAATCTTTGTGGGGTGCAGTGAACACAATCTTTTTGGGGTAAAGTGAACACAATCTTTTTGGGGTGCAGTGAACACAATCTTTTTGGGGTGCAGTGAACACAATCTTTGTGCGGTACAGTGAACACAATCTCATACTTCTGAAGATTTGAGGGTGCTGCCTGTTCCATACTCCTACTCCTCATCCATCCTTCTAGGGGTACAAACAATAGTAATTGGGGCCTAGTGTGGTTGTGTACGTGTGAGATACAGTGGGTACGGAAAGTATTCAGACCCCCCTTAAATTTTTCACTCTTTGTTATATTGCAGCCATTTGCTAAAATCATTTAAGTTCATTCTTCTTCCTCATGAATGTACACATAGCACCCCATACTGACAGAAAAACACAGACGTGTTGACATTGTTGCAGATTTATTAAAAAAGAAAAACTGAAATATCACATGGTCCTAAGTATTCAGACCCTTTGCTCAGTATTTAGTAGAAGCCCCCTTTTGATCTAATACAGCCAGGAGTCTTTTTGGGAAAGATGCAACAAGTCTTTCACACCTGGATTTGGGGATCCTCTGCCATTCCTCCTTGCAGATCCTCTCCAGTTCTGTCAGGTTGGATGGTAAACGTTGGTGGACAGCCATTTTTAGGTCTCTCCAGAGATGCTCAATTGGGTTTAAGTCAGGGCTCTGGCTGGGCCATTCAAGAACAGTCACGGAGTTGTTGTGAAGCCACTCCTTCGTTATTTTAGCTGTGTGCTTAGGGTCATTGTCTTGTTGGAAGGTAAACCTTCGGCCCAGTCTGAGGTCCAGAGCACTCTGGAGAAGGTTTTTGTCCAGGATATCCCTGTACTTGGCCGCATTCATCTTTCCCTCGATTGCAACCAGTCGTCCTGTCCCTGCAGCTGAAAAACACCCTCACAACATGATGCTGCCACCACCATGCTTCACTGTTGGGACTGTATTGGACAGGTGATGAGCAGTGCCTGGTTTTCTCCACACATACCGCTTAGAATTAAGGCCAAAAAGTTCTATTTTGGTCTCATCAGACCAGAGAATCTTATTTCTCACCATCTTGGAGTCCTTCGGGTGTTTTTTTAGCAAACTCCATGCGGGCTTTCATGTGTCTTACACTGAGGAGAGGCTTCCGTCGGGTCACTCTGCCATAAAGCCCCGACTGGTGGAGGGCTGCAGTGATGGTTGACTTTCTACAACTTTCTCCCATCTCCTGACTGCATCTCTGGAGCTCAGCCACAGTGATCTTTGGGTTCTTCTTTACCTCTCTCACCAAGGCTCTTCTCCCACGATAGCTCAGTTTGGCCGGACGGCCAGCTCTAGGAAGGGTTCTGGTTGTCCCAAACGTCTTCCATTTGAGGATTATGGAGGCCACTGTGCTCTTAGGAACCTTAAGTGCAGCAGAAATCTTTTTGTAACCTTGGCCAGATCTGTGCCTTGCCACAATTCTGTCTCTGAGCTCTTCAGGCAGTGCCTTTGACCTCATGATTCTCATTTGCTCTGACATGCATTGTGATCTGGAAGGTCTTATATAGACAGGTGTGTGGCTTTCCTAATCAAGTCCAATCAGTATAATCAAACACAGCTGGACTCAAATGAAGGTGTAGAACCATCTCAAGGATGATCAGAAGAAATGGAAAGCACCTGAGTTAAATATATGAGTGTCACAGCAAAGGGTCTGAATACTTAGGACCATGTGATATTTCAGTTTTTCTTTTTTAATAAATCTGCAACAATGTCAACAATTCTGTGTTTTTCTGTCAGTATGGGGTGCTATGTGTACATTCATGAGGAAGAAGAATGAACTTAAATGATTTTAGCAAATGGCTGCAATATAACAAAGAGTGAAAAATTTAAGGGGGTCTGAATACTTTCCGTACCCACTGTACATACACTTTTTTTGATCATATTTCCTATTCCGCTATTCAATAAAAACCTTTGGGGATCAATTAAATTGCGGGATAGTCTGTGTCGGTACGTGTGAGATCAACCTTTCCAAGTTTTTGGGGTTCATCTCATACTTCTGAAGATTTGAGGGTGCTGCCTGTTCCATACTCCTACTCCTCATCCATTCTTTTAGGGGTACAAACAATAGTAATTGGGGCCTAGTGTGGTTGTGTACGTGTGAGATACATACACTTTTTTTGATCATATTTCCTATTCCGCTATTCAATAAAAACCTTTGGGGATCAATTAAATTGTGGGATAGTCTGTGTTGGTACGTGTGAGATCCACCTTTCCAAGTTTTTGAGGTTCATCTCATACTTCTGAAGATTTGAGGGTGCTGCCTGTTCCATACTCCTACTCCTCATCCATCCTTTTAGGGGTACAAACAATAGTAATTGGGGCCTAGTGTGGTTGTGTACGTGTGAGATACATACACTTTTTTTGATCATATTTCCTATTCCGCTATTCAATAAAAACTTTGGGGATCAATTAAATTGCGGGATAGTCTGTGTCGGTACGTGTGAGATCAACCTTTCCAAGTTTTTGAGGTTCATCTCATACTTCTGAAGATTTGAGGGTGCTGCCTGTTTCATACTCCTACTCCTCATCCATCCTTTTAGGGGTACAAACAATAGTAATTGGGGCCTAGTGTGGTTGTGTACGTGTGAGATACATGCACTTTTTTTGATCATATTTCCTATTACGCTATTCAATAAAAACCTTTGGGAATCAATTAAATTGCGGGATAGTCTGTGTCGGTACTTGTGAGATCCACCTTTCCAAGTTTTTGAGGTTCATCTCATACTTCTGAAGATTTGAGGGTGCTGCCTGTTCCATACTCCTCCTACTCCTCATCCATCCTTTTAGGGGTACAAACAATAGTAATTGGGGCCTAGTGTGGTTATGTACGTGTGAGATACATACACTTTTTTGGATCATATTTCCTATTCCGCTATTCAATAAAAACCTTTGGGGATCAATTAAATTGTGGGATAGTCTGTGTTGGTACGTGTGAGATCCACCTTTCCAAGTTTTTGGGGTTCATCTCATACTTCTGAAGATTTGAGGGTGCTGCCTGTTCCATACTCCTCCTACTCCTCATCCTGCCTTTAGGGGTACAAACAGTAGTAATTGGGGCCTAGTGTGCTTCTGTACGTGTGAGATACATACACTTTTTTTGATCATATTTCCTATTCCGCTATTCAATAAAAACCTTTGGGGATCAATTAAATTGCGGGATAGTCTGTGTTGGTACGTGTGAGATCCACCTTTCCAAGTTTTTGAGGTTCATCTCATACTTCTGAAGATTTGAGGGTGCTGCCCTTTCCATACTCCTCCTACTCCTCAGCCTGCCTTTAGGGGTACAAACAGTAGTAATTGGGGCCTAGTGTGCTTCTGTACGTGTGATATACATACACTTTTTTTTTGATCATATTTTCTATTCCGCTATTTAATCAAAACCTTTGGGTATAAACAATTAAATTGCGTGATAGTCTGTGTCGGTACGTGTGAGATACACCTTTCCAATTTTTGGGGCGCATCTCATACTGCCGAGGTTTTGAGGGTGCTTCAGTCTGCCTCCTGCCTGCTCCTCCTACTCCTCTTCCTCATCCTGCCTTTAGGGTACAAAAAATTGTAATCGGCGGGGCCTAGTCTGTGTTTGTACGTGTGAGATACACCGTATTATAACATTTTTCCTATTCCGCTATTCAATAGACACCCTTTTGGAGTGTAAAAAATTAAATTACGGCATAGTCTGTATCGGTACGTGTGAGATACACCTTTTAAATTTGTTTGGCGCATCTCCTTCCCCCGCCAAGGATTGCAGGGTGCTTCAGTTTGCCTCCTGTTCCCAACTCCTCCTACTCCTCTTCCTCATCCTGCCTTTAGGGTACAAAAAATTGTAATCGGGGCCTAGTCTGTGTTTGTATGTGTGAGATACACCGTATTATAAAATTTTTCCTATTCCGCTATTCAATATACATCCTTTTGGAGTGTAAAAAATTAAATTACGGCATAGTCTGTATCGGTACGTGTGAGGTGTGAGATACACCTTTTAAATTAGTTTGGCGCATCTCCTTCCCCCGCCAAGGATTGCAGGGCGCTTCAGTTTGCCTCCTGTTCCCAACTTCTCCTACTCCTCTTCCTCATCCTCCCTTTAGGGTAGAAAAAAATTTAATCGGGCCTAGTCTGTGTTTGTACGTGTGAGATACACAGTTTTTTATCCTATTCCTCTATTCAATATGCACCCTTTTGGTGTAAAAAACATTAAATTGCGGCATAGTTTGCATATTTGACTGTGAGATACACCCGTGCGATACTGTTGTTGTTTTGTTCCGCTATTCAATAAACACCTTTCTAGGGCAAGATCTTAAATTACAGAAATATGAGGAGACCGTCAAATAAGGGCCGTGGCCTGGGTCATGGTGCTGCTGGTAGAGCTCCTGTTGCAAGGAGAGGACGTGGTCGATCTGTGCCAGCTACACGCACAAGTGAAACACCTTCCTCAAGTGTGAGTAGGCAACAGAACCTGCATCAGTATTTGGTAGGGCATCATACGCCTCTAGAAGTGATGAGGCCAGAACACAGAGAGGCGATAGTAGATTGGTTTGCTGCTGACAGTGCCTCCAGTTCCTTCACATTGTCTCCCACCCAGTCTACTGCAGAAAGGTCAGAGTTGGCACCTGCAGCCGATGTCCAACCGTCTTTCACCTCACCCCCTTGCAAATCAGGCAAGCAGTCTGAGCCCCAAGCCATACAGCAGTCTCTTCTTCTTTTTGATGACTCTGTCAGCAGGGTTTCCCAGGGCCATCCACCTAGCCCTGCCCCAGAAGTGGAAGAGATTGAGTGCAGCGATGCCCAACCACTTATTTCTCAAGATGAGTACATGCAAGGACCATCGCAGCACGTCTCCGATGATGACGAAACGCAGGTGCCAACTGCTGCGGCGTTCAGCATTGTGGAGACCGACAAGGAGGGCAGGGGTGAAGACTGGGTGGAAGATGATGTGGAGGACGATGAGGTCCTCGACCCCACATGGAATGAACGTCATGCAGGTGACCTAAGTAGTTTGGAGGAAGAGGCGGTGGTCGCACAGAGCCACCAGCACAGCAGAAGAGGGAGCAGGGTGCAGAAGCGGAGCAGCCGTGCCCTAGACACTACGCCTGCTACTGCCCAACGCAGCAAGGGAACGAGCGCACCAAAGTCATCTCAAAGGAGTTCTCTAGCGTGGAAGTTCTTTAGAAAATGTGCTGATGACAGGACACGAGTGGTTTGCACCCTGTGCAATCAGAGCCTGAAGCGAGGCATAAACCTTCTCAACCTGAGCACAACCTGCATGATCAGGCATCTAAGTGCAAAGCACGAGCTGCAGTGGAGTACACACCTTCAAAACCAAGAAACGTCTCTGGCTCATCCTGCTTCCTCTTCTGCTGCAGTCTCGGCTGCTCCAGCCACATCTGTAGTGATACCGGCACCTGCCACCCCGCAAACAGACGATCTGTCAGCAACACCACCACCTGGGTCACCAACAACCATCTCCACAATGTCCCGTGGAAGCGTTCAGCTTTCCATCTCCCAAACACTTGAGAGGAAGAGGAAGTACCCCCCTACCCACCTGCGATCCCTGGCCCTGAATGCCAGCATTTCAAAATTCTTGGCCTTTGAAATGCTGTCATTCCGTCTGGTGGAGACGCACAGTTTTAAAAACCTTATGTCGGTGGCTGTCCCACAGTACGTCGTGCCCAGCCGCCACTACTTTTCCAGGCAAGCCATCCCTTCCCTGCACAACCAAGTGGGGGAAAAAATCAGGTGTGCACTGCGCAACGCCATCTGTGCCAAGGTCCACCTAACTACCGATACGTGGACCAGTAAGCACGGTCAGGGGCGTTATATCTCCCTAACGGCACACTGGGTAAATGCAGTGGCGGATGGGCCTGAGGCGGATAGCAATTTGGCGCATGTACTTCCACCACCGAGGATTGCAGGGCGCTTCAGTTTGCCTCCTGTTCCTAACTCCTCCTACTCCGCTTCCTCATCCTCTACCGCCTCCTCATCCGGACAGCGTAACACCTTCACCACCAACTTCAGCACGGCCAGGGGTAAATGACAGCCAGCAGTTTTACAACTTGCGTGTTTGGGGGACAAACCACACACCGCGCAGGAGTTGTGGAGGAGCATGGAACAGCAGACAAATGATTGGTTACTGCCAGCGAGCCTCAAGCCCGGCCTGGTGGTGTGCGACAACGGGCGAAATCTCATAGCAGCTCTGGGCCTAGCCGGTTTGACGCACATCCCTTGCCTGGCACATGAGCTGAATTTGGTGGTGCAGAGGTTCCTTAAAAACTACCCCGATATGTCAGAGCTGCTGCAGAAAGTGCGGGCCGTCTGTGCGCACTTTCGGCGTTCTCACCCTGCTGCTGCTCGCCTGTCAGCGCTGCAGCATAACTTCGGCCTTCCCGCTCACCGCCTCATATGTGACGTGCCCACAAGGTGGAACTCCACCTTGCACATGCTGTAAAGACTGTGCGAGCAGCAGCAGGCCATAGTGGAGTTTCAGCTGCAGCACGCGCGCGTGAGTCGCTCTGCGGAACAGCACCACTTCACCACCAATAACTGGGCCTCCATGCGAGACCTGTGTGCCTTGTTGCGCTGTTTTGAGTACTCCACCAACATGGCCAGTGGCGATGACGCCGTTCTCAGCTTAACTATCCCACTTCTATGCCTCCTTGAAAAAACAATTTGGGCGATGATGGAAGAGGATGTGGCACAGGATGAGGAGGAGGAGGAGGATGAAGAGGTAACATTTCCAAGGCTTTCAGGGCAGTCATTCGCGAGGGTGGGTTCCTGCACACACAAACGCCAGGGACACAATTGTCCAGCAGGGGCACAGTTCTGGAGGATGAGGAGGAGGAGGAGCTGGAGGAGGAGATGGAACCATGTTCACAGCAGGGTGGCACCCAGGCCAGCTCATGGCCATCACTGGTGCGTTGGTGGGGGATACAGAGGACACGGACGATACACCTCCCACAGAGGACAGCCTTTCATTGCCTCTGGGCAGCCTGGCACACATGAGCGATTACATGCTGCAGTGTCTCCACAACGACCGCCGAGTTGCCCACATTCTAACTTGTGCTGATTACTGAGTGGCCACGCTGCTGGATCCCCGTTACAAGGACAACGTACCGTCCTTAATTCACTCACTGGAGCGCGTTCGCAAGATGCGCGAGTACAAGCGCACGCTGGTAGACGCGATGCTGCTGGCATTCCCATCTGACAGCGGGGCCACAGTGGAAGCACAAGGCAGAGGAGGAGGAGGAGGAGGAGGAGGAGGTCGCTAACGCAACCAGGGCACCACCAGCACCTCAGAAGGCAGGGTTAGCATGGCCGAAATGTGGAAATGCTTTGTCAGCACGCCACAACAAACAGCAGCACCAGCAGCTCAGATGGAACGTCTTAGCAGGAGGCAGCATTTTACCAACATGGTGGAGCAGTATGTGTGCACACGCCTACATGTAGTGAATGAGGGGTCTGCCCCCTTCAACTTCTGGGTCTCCAAATTGGGCACATGGCCTGAGATTGCCCTTTACGCCTTGGAGGTGCTGGCGTGCCCTGCAGCCAGTGTATTATCTGAACGGGTATTTAGCACGGCTGGGGGCGTTATCACAGACAAGCGCAGCCGCCTGTCCAGAGACAATGTGGACAAGCTCACGTTCATTAAAATGAAACAGGCATGGATCCCACGGGACTTTTCCATACCTTGTGCAGAATAGCAATGGATACCGACCTTACCCACCCATTGTTCCATTTTTGCTCTCTCTCACTCTTTTGGGGTGTACCCTCATTTAAAATTTGTGAAAAGAAGCAGTGTTGGCTACCTCGTCCTCCTCAGGGCCAGATTAACGTAGGGGCTATTGGAGCTGCAGCTCCAGGCCCCTACCTTTTATATAGGCCCCGGGTTGGCCATATTCACTGTTACCGCTCTTCTGTCACTTGTAAACACAGAAGTCTGGCTTCTATGCTCGCTTCCCCAGGCAGCACCCTCAGAACCTTCCCACACAGCGCGAAGGCCGGACAAGGAGGGACAGTTGCCGATGCATGGATGTGTTTATGGGCTTCAGAGACAGCATCCCATGTTGAATTAGGCATGCATGGCTGCACCCTTCCTCCTCTGGGTGCATGCCAAGGCACGGCCCTTAAGGCCCTTCAAAATCCTCAGTACCAAGCCCATGATGCTCTTAATCCGGCCCTGGTCCTCCTCCACCGCCGCTTCCACCTACACCGCCCATAGGTGTGCGCAGCCTAATGCATTAGGGTGTGCACCCCAAAGTTTAAATACACATGCATGTGTTTGCCTACATGTACATGGCCCCGATACATTACTCTCCCTGCTGGCAAAGAGAAATAGAGCAGAGCAGGTCAGAGGGAGATCTTTCCCATCTCCTCACTGGCAAACAGAGTGATAATGCTATGTGCCCTAGGTGATTAGGGTGTGCCCAGGCACACCCAGCACACCCTGTGCGCACGCCTATGACACCGCCACATCCACCACCACCTCAACCTCCCTCCTACTCCATATGGGCCTCGTCCTTCAGAGATGAAGAACATTGTTTTATTTTTCTGTTTTTTTTTTTGTTTTAAGTTATTTCCCTATCCACATTTGTTTACAGAGAACTTGCCATGCTCTTAATTACATTTTGATGCCATTTGCAGCACTCTAGCCCTTTCCTTTGGTGTTTTAGAGCCATTTTAGTGCCTGAAAGTTCGGGTCCCCATTGACTTCAATGGGGTTCGGTGTCCGGGAAAAGTTCGGCAAAAGTCCGTGACACGGACCCGGACTTTTTTTTAAAGTTCGGCCGAACCCGTCGAACACGGACATCCAGGTGTCCGCTCAACTCTACTTAAGAGCCAATGTTTCCACATGGCAAAAACTTAATGACTCCCCACTTTTTAGCTTTGTGATCTTCAGTCTTTGTGGAAATTCCTTTGATTTGTGCCCACTGTACCACAAGCTACAGTTTTCTGCAGATAAAGATGTTGGAAAAGTGGCAAGCTGATATAACTATTTTCACATAGAGGTGGTATCCCTAATGGAAAAGGCGTGACATAAGGCTACTCACAATTTTTTTGCTGCTACCCATATAGGCTAGGACTCCAGGGGGCTCCAGCTGGCTGTATTTTCCTTTGTAAACATGGAAGTACCCTTTGGCCCTTTTAGAAGGTTTATAAAACTTCACCCAGTATCTGGCACATTTACGGGGGATATATTATTTGATGCCCAGCCTGCCTTTAAAATGGATTAGAGACCCATCAATGTAGATATGTTTGTCAGGAGTATACATTTCAAACTATTTTATGAAAAATAATTGATACGTGGTCTAATTTTGAAATGTTTGTCATATTCAGGGATGACTTCATGGAGAGCACAGGGAATTGTTGTTTAAAATGCATAATGTCATAAATATGTATAGCATGCCCTGGTCATAATGAAGGAATATAATGGCATATGGTAAATGGGGTTTGTGGACCAATAGGACCAATAGGACTGCAACTCAATTTTTTTAGGGTAAGGCCAAGAAAGATTTTTCTGGCCTGGGACAGGTGTGACAGGTGGCTGGCTGCAGTTTATTCACACTACATTGGTGGGCTAGTGATCACTGTAAGCTGGCTGGCACTTGCGTTTGTATGTGAAAAACTGTAACAGACTCTAATTACACTCACAGCAAGCTGTAGTGGCTTTCTCTCTCCTCTCACAGATGATCTCTGTGTGAGGAGAGAGAACCAAGGACTTCACAATGCAGTTTTGTTTACATATGTGATCGCTACGATTAGAAACAGCAATCACATGGTACAGGACTAATTTCATCCTTCCTGTGCCTGGTTATGTGATATGCTGTCTCCTGGGGACACATCGATCACTGGGCCTGTTGGTGCGCACGCTAGGAGCTATGCAGGAGCCGCTGATGCAGAAGACATAGGGATACATCCACCCATATTAGTAAAGTCCACATCCGACCATTTATTTACTTGTGCCAGAAGGCAGCTAGTTAACTTTTCATTTATTAATTTATTTTCCTACTTATTTATTTTTGTGATTCACACTATTTGTGTTAGCATTTAAACTTTGACAGATCTCTAACCCTTTATCTTTTTAACCAAAACTAAGAATTTTAGTGCCAGATATGTTTAGCTCTCTGCCAAAATAAGGAATTCTTAGGTACACATTTTCCATAAAAAAGCAAACCTGCTTTGATGGCTCCTATGTTGATCAATTCACCAAAACAGAAATACAGATAACCTTTCCAAAAGGGACAATTGTTCCTGTGATAGCTGATGTTATATGGGTATTTCCCTTACTTTAGAGAGATACCTTTCATCAAACTTCTCATTGTGTTTATAGGGCAGAAAATCAAGGAAAATCTCCCCAATGGGGCACAAATGATAAAGTAAAGAGCTGATGGGATTTTAACCATTCCTTACTTTATCCAAAATGCCATTGTTTTGAATATACTAGATAGATAGATAGATAGATAGATAGATAGATAGATAGATAGATAGATAGATAGATAGATAGATAGATAGATAGATAGATAGATAGATAGATAGATAGATAGATAGATAGATAGATAGATAGATAGATAGATAGATAGATAGATAGATAGATAGATAGATAGATAGATAGATAGATAGATAGATAGATAGATAGATAGATAGATAGATAGATAGATAGATAGATAGATAGATAGATAGATAGATAGATAGATAGATAGATAGATAGATAGATAGATAGATAGATAGATAGATAGATAGATAGATAGATAGATAGATAGATAGATAGATAGATAGATAGATAGATAGATAGATAGATAGATAGATAGATAGATAGATAGATAGATAGATAGATAGATAGATAGATAGATAGATAGATAGATAGATAGATAGATAGATAGATAGATAGATAGATAGATAGATAGATAGATAGATAGATAGATAGATAGATAGATAGATAGATAGATAGATAGATAGATAGATAGATAGATAGATAGATAGATAGATAGATAGATAGATAGATAGATAGATAGATAGATAGATAGATAGATAGATAGATAGATCTAGGGCTTATTGTCTTGTTGGCAGCAATGAAATGTTCCACTGAGCGTGTCTATTTCATAGAGAGCCTGCAAGTGATTGTCCAGAAACATTTTCTCTCATAAAGAAAAGGTATGCTATTTCTCTTGAATTTAGCTGTAGAGACATCTGACTCAGTGCTTGGAGCTAATTCAATGTCTGGTTTTCTAGACAAAAAGATTGTTTTCTTCCGATTCTTCCATCTGCATTTACTAATTTGTTCTATAGTAAAAGCAGGAGGTCCCGTCAACTTCAGATTACAAAGAGACATTTCCAAGTGGCTCGTCACCCTGGGCAGTGCCTCTATGTAGGGAAAACTACTGGAATACATCAGTTCATTCACTTTCTATTAAAGTTCTGGGCAGTGTCTGAAAGGTTAACAAGAAAAACAAATAAACGTGACAATGTGATCTCCACTGGGTTGCTTTAATGCAGATTTCTTTTAAGGAACAGTTGTAATATCATAATGAGAGCAGTCATACTGGAACTGGATCATGAAAATTCCCAATTGATACAAACCACGTCATTTATGAATCCAGACAGTGAGGAACACTGGGATCTGCACAAGCAACTTAGCTGTTTAATTACCAGAGGTCATTTTTGACTCTTCATGTAAAGAATTTAATGTTGGTAGGAAAAATGATAGTCAGAGTCAAAAGCAAATGTTAGAAATATGAACACTGGACACTGAAGACTGAATATAAATTCAGGGTTGGGCATGACTTTACTTATGTGAAAATAAATACAGAAAACTAAAGATTTCACCATTTATCCTAACTCTGCCAAATTAAAAGTATTCTCAAAAATCTCCTTTTTTATATGAGCTCTAATACACTTCCAGAGGATTTTGCCTTGGTTTGCATATTTTGCAATATATTGTATGTTCAAAATTGCCAGCTATATCATACTGGCATACTCTATCTCTGGCCATTCCCTATTCTGCCAGAAAAATGCCAAACACCTACATGGGCATATTAGACTTAGTTCACAAAGCTTTTACACAAGAATAAGGATATTTTCAACCATGTGACTGTAATTTTTACATTCATTGGGCGCAGAGGAAATTGACCTACATTTTTTTTTAAATAAAAAACTTACCCAAATGTGTTAGCTGTGGAAACTTTGTAAGCTGTGTGTTAGTTGTGGAGTGTATTGTACTTAAAGTGAGCTTAACTTGGCATAAAATATTACAAATTTAACATCTGTCCTAAAGTGCATTCACTTTGTGCTGCCTGAAAATACAAATTTTAGCTTAAATACCTGTATTTCTTTAGAACCACTTTTTATCTTAAGCCTAGGTTGTAAATAGAACCTCATTTTTTGTCAAATGCAGTGTTTTCTGTTCTGTTAAGATAACTTCCATTTTTTTTTAAATCAAATCAAAAGATTATATGGGTCTGGTGTTAGGAAACAAACCTCCAAGAATAGGTTTCCCAACACTGAGCTAGGTCCAGCTTATGCTGTTGGCTACTAGGAATCATAACATATAAATGCATACCAACCATATAACTTCTTGCAGGACGAAGTGAAATGAAAGATCTTCCTTAAATGATTACTTGTGAACCCTGATTGACCAAATTTAGAGCTCTGGAGCTATACAATTTCATTCTTGATAAAAAAGCAAGATGACTCAACATCTACCCTCACCTGAACCACATCTTTGTAACCATATCTTCTCAGTTCTCTCTGCTCTGCATAGTGCACAGCTATTGAGATTGATTGAATGTTGACTGAGAATTAATTTGATTTTTTTACTAAGTTTTACTAGTTTATTACTATACAGCTACAGTGCCTTGCAAAAGTATTCGTCCCCCTTGAACTTTTCGACCTTTTGCCACATTTCAGGCTTCAAACATAAAAATATAAAACTGTAATTTTTTGTGAAGAATCAACAAGTGGGACACAATCATGAAGTGGAACAACATTTATTGGATATTTCAAACTTTTTTAACAAATAAAAAACTGAAAAATTGGATGTGCAAAATTATTCAGCCCCCCTTAAGCCACCTTTTGCTGCGATTACAGCTGTAAGTCACTTGGGGTATGTATCTATCAGTTTTGCACATCAAGAGGCTGAAATTTTTGCCCATTCCTTCTTGCAAAACAGCTTAAGCTCAGTGAGGTTGGATGGAGAGCATTTGTGAACAGCAGTTTTCAGTTCTTTCCACAGAGTCTCGATTGGATTCAGGTCTGGACTTTGACTTGGCCATTCTAACACCTGGATATGTTTATTTGTGAACCATTCTATTGTAGATTTTGCTTTATGTTTTGGATCATTGTCTTGTTGGAAGACAAATCTCCGTCCCAGTCTCAGGTCTTTTGCAGACTCCATCGGGTTTTCTTCCAGAATGGTCCTGTATTTGGCTCCATCCATCTTCCCATCAATTTTAACCATCTTCTCTGTCCCTGCTGAAGAAAAGCAGGCCCAAACCATGATGCTGCCACCACCATGTTTGACAGTGGGGATGGTGTGTTCAGGGTGATGAGCTGTGTTGCTTTTACGCCAAACATAACGTTTTGCATTGTTGCCAAAAAGTTCGATTTTGGTTTCATCTGACCAGAGCACCTTCTTCCACATGTTTGGTGTGTCTCCCAGGTGGCTTGTGGCAAACTTTAAACAACACTTTTTATGGATATCTTTAAGAAATGGCTTTCTTCTTGCCACTCTTCCATAAAGGCCAGATTTGTGCAGTATACGACTGATTGTTGTCCTATGGACAGATTCTCCCACCTCAGCTGTAGATCTCTGCAGTTCATCCAGAGTGATCATTGGCCTCTTGGCTGCATCTCTGATCAGTCTTCTCCTTGTATGAGCTGAATGTTTAGAGGGACGGCCAAGTCTTCATAGATTTGCAGTGGTCTGATACTCCTTCCATTTCAATATTATCGCTTTCACAGTGCTCCTTGGGATGTTTAAAGCTTTGGAAATCTTTTTGTATCCAAATCTGGCTTTAAACTTCTCCACAACAGTATCTTGGACCTGCCTGGTGTGTTCCTTGTTCTTCATGATGCTCTCTGCGCTTTAAACGGACCTCTGAGACTATCACAGTGCAGGTGCATTTATACGGAGACTTGATTACACACAGGTGGATTCTATTTATCATCATTAGTCATTTAGGTCAACATTGGATCATTCAGAGATCCTCGCTGAACTTCTGGAGAGAGTTTGCTGCACTGAAAGTAAAGGGGCTGAATAATTTTGCACGCCCAATTTTTCAGTTTTTTATTTGTTAACAAAGTTTGAAATATCCAATAAATTTCATTCCACTTCATGATTGTGTCACACTTGTTGTTGATTCTTCACAAAAAATTACAGTTTTATATCTTTATGTTTGAAGCCTGAAATGTGGCAAAAGGTCGCAAAGTTCAAGGGGGCCGAATACTTTCGCAAGGCACTGTATATACTGTATAGCATTTATATGGACATTGGTATCTTAGAGTGTGATTGATGCATATATGGAAGTGTGTATTTGGGTTGCAAGACAATGTTGTCACCATTTAAAGCATCTAGAGAGGGATATTTTTGTACGGGGGTTTGCAAGTTTATGTTTGTACACAAACAATACAGTATAGAGTATGTGTATAAGCTTTCTTGGTGACCCCTCCTGTTTGCTTTGTTCCCAATAAATTATTGATATACAAAGATTGGAGCCATTTTGTTTCTTATTGCTATTACACTCAAATTTATACAGTATATACCTGTGTACAATGATTTCTCATTCACTACATAGGAAACATGGCAAATTCAAGTTTAACATCTTATGAACTTCTTCTCTCAAAAAAAAAATATTTTAAATGAAAGGCTGCATTCGCTTAAAATGCAGCACAGTTTCCTTTTTCAAAACTCTGGCAGAAAGTCAGAAACAAAAAATGCATTTGTTTCAATCGAAAAGAAGAAGATCGTGGAACCATTATTGACTGAAACCAGAATATGCTGTCATACTTGACATACTTCAGTCAGTCTAGTTCAGAGGTTCAGTATCAAAAAGCAAACATCAAATTGGTTAGTGGTAAATGAACCCAATACCGTATATTGTCATGGGTTGCAGTAAATAGCAGTATGCACATAGAGTTAGTAAAGGATTAGGTCATTCAAAGTTCATTAGACAATATGTTCATTAGGCTATTGCAGCATAGAATGGAGTTCTATGCAGCTAAATTGGAGTAAATCTGGTAATCCATAAAATCAGCAATAAGTCATGGCATTAGAAAACAGTAACAGCAATGATACTCAATACTGCAATAACTCCTCTGTAAACAGTAAGCTATATCCACTTTAGAGTGAACTCTATATGAATGGCAGCAATGAAATTTAAAACTCACCAAAGAGGTACCTCTTACTAGGGACAATAGGCAAAGTTTTTGTAAGGCAGCTATCTGAGTGAGCAATCTTTAGCCCTAGTTCTTCAGCTGGCTAGCATTGAGGCCCTTTTTTATGGTGGTGCACATGAGTACAGTCCCAGTAAGGTCTGCTTATGCTGCAAATTAGATGGCCAGCCCCTATGTGCTCAGTCTCTGCTCACAGCAACAGATTAATGGAAGCAGTGTCCTCTCACCAGTCCCAGAGATACAGCAACAGGGGTCTCACTGTTCAGATGTCAGCTCACTTCTAGATCTGGAGCAACTCTGTTCCTCAGCACATGGCTGCACGCATGTGCAAGTTGATGTGCACACAGGAGCAGCTATGTGCATACCTCAGTCTCCTTGCAGCAAAGAGAAAGCTCCTTGGTATTTAGCCTGAGAAAATAGAACTCTCTCCCCCCTTATGCCCAGCTCACATAGGAAATTGTAGTACAATTATGGTGTATAGACTGCCATAGTAAAGTTTATTTCCCAAACTTCATCTTCCATGATTCAATGCTGCCAACCATCAAGGCTCTTGAGCTCCTTCTGCTTGTCAGCTCCCCCTGGTGGATGGAGGCCAGGTAGTGTTAACCCATTCATCTGAAGTCCATTGGGAACACAGAGAACACTTCAGCACAGTGTCCTAAATCAATCTCTGTCTGTAGCCAGGAACCTGGCTTAATACCTTTATGAGTTATATCTTTAAAATAGATTCTTTATACAGTATATACACATTTTCTTATTTATTTCTAGGCCTGATGAAGAGAGAGTTTATTGGCTCCCAAAATGCAGCTGTTGTCCTATGTGATCAAGGTATGCACAATTTTTTGGACTCCTTCACCTTTTGGTCTGTTGCTTTTTTTTTTGTGGTCTTACATTTAGATTTGTATCCTGAGTTCCTACCAAGGGGAGCCAGTAAGTTTGGTGAATTATGGTGCTTTCCTGGCAATATCAAAATAATGAAATTTGAAGTCCATGAACCTCTTATATACTGTATTTGTTTTGTACTAGCAATAAAAATCAGACAGATGCCTAAACCTTTCCTCACTCTATTCAAAGCAAAATTAAGTATTTTAGCTGAAACTGTACAGACTTCATATAAAAAAAATATATATATCAAACAGACTATGGTTATTCTGTAATGCCTCTCAGGCTCTACACTTTAGTGAGACTCCTTGGTTTTAGATATAGGTTTGTTTAATCAACCCCAAACGAGCTGAAACTGAAGTTCTCTAAAATATCTTTTTTTTTTTTACCTATTATCTATTGTAACAGAATTATGTAGGCAACTATTCATGACATTTCCTTTTGAGAATGATAATTCCATGGCTGTCATATTGATGCTTTGGCTTCAATGCTTTCTCAGTCACTGACCTGGAACAAGCATAGATGGAAGGGGTTCTGGCACTTTACTGACACTGATACAGAGCATGGCCATTTTAATGTGTAACTTAAGACAGACACAACCAGGCAAAAAGCATTTTCAGAATGAGGCCCACGTCATATCATAACAGGCATACTTTTGTTAAAACATCAAAAAGTCCTTAGGCTTTTTTTCTTTGACAAAAATTGGGGGCATCAGTGAAATAAATGGAATATTTCTGAAACAATGCCATCTGCAGGAGATTTACAGACACGATTCTGTTACTGTCCCACAGGAGCATTTGTGCTCGATGGCATTAATATTCATTATGGGTAACACCATATGTTTCGCAGCAGGAGCCATGGCCAGAAGACACTCTGTCAAAAAGCCAGATTTAATAAAGCATTATAAAACCAATGTTACGATGATAAACACAAAATGACAAGCTAATTAAAAGAATCTTAATTGCAGTTTTTTTTTTTGTTCCTGCAATAACATTTGTTTTGCATTTGTGCCTTACTTGCTCACTGCTCACCTTATATTACTTTTCACTGGGGATTTAAGCCTTGTCTCATTTAAAAGACTCAGTAGCCCTTTTCTCAAACTGATTAAATGCCATTTAATGAATTAATCTCAAATAAGTTAAGGTAGTCAGTTGCAAAAGAAAATAGAATGAAAAAATGACAAAATGAGAGCTGTGATTAGTTATAATACATGCTTTTCTCTAATAACAAATAGGACTGATGCAAATGAACAGTTAAAAATCTATCTGGCTATTAAATCGAAATAATTGAAAATGCATATGTACAAGGTACATATTAATCCTGCTCAGGATTTTGTTTAAAGGGGAAGTTTACCCCAAAACTAAAATCTCTAAATCTACTTGTATCCACAATCTAAGACTAACCTATCTAACCCTGTAGAGCAAAAATCGCTATATATACCTTTTCTGTAGCCGATCCGGTCTTCAGTGGCAGAAGCTCTGTGCAGGAGACAGAAGTCAATGGCTGGGAAATTCCTGGGAAGTGATGTCACCCATAGAGTTACTATAGGGCTTCTGTTGTTGGCTGTCTCTTTTGCTTAATCCCACACAGAGAAGCCCCCACTGACAGCTCATTGAGGGACCGGACCAGAGCGGCTTCAGAAAAGGTATGTATAGTGGTATCTTCTTTACAGGGCTAGATAGGTAAGTCTTAGATTTAGAGATTTTAGTTTTAGTCTAAACTTTATTATCTTGTTAATACATGTATACATGTAAATAATTACCCTTCACCTTGTGGAAAGTACCTTGGTAACCTATACTCATGGAGAAGCTGATCTTGAACCTGCAATTCCCCAAGTCTGCTCATTGGGTTTCTTGGTAGAGACATAAAGTGTGCCTATTTTAAGACTGCCCCAACATAATTATTAAAGACTGGGGTAATTAAACAACATTATATTCAAACCAAGGATATATTAAACAACATTATATTCAAACCAAGGATATTATCCTACTGTAGTTCCCCAAACCAATAAATGATATACAGAATTCCAGGTCTTTTAAACTAGACTAGAGAACCCATTATGGAGATAACAATTCCTATCCATCATTTTTTTTTCCTTGGAATATCAACTTCAGTGATAGTACTCTGCAGAAATACACACAAACACTTTGGGATAATTAATAATCATGATCTGTAATCTAATATCATTACACTCCTTATTCCACTCTAAAAATTTGACAAGTCCCTCTTTCAGCTACATTTGCAAGACAAACTTAGCAGGTGATATATTTGATAAGGAGAGACATAAACAGTGTGGACAAATGTGGTATATACAATACTATCTAAGGAAATATACATTGTCTGGACTGGGAAGGAAGCTAGATGAGGAACCTTTTCAATTTAAAGAGTGCAATAAGGAGTGTAATAATATTTGGATTGTGATTATCAATTATCCCAAAGTACCATCATCAAAGTTGATATGAAAAAAAATAAAAGGTGGACACTGGACAAGAATCTTTTTTTCCCATAATGGGTCCTGTAGTTTTGTTTAAAAGCACTGGCATTTTGTATATTATTTATCTGATCTGTTCATTTGAGGTGAGGTGGACAAGCAAACAGCTTTTAGGTAGATTAGGCATCCTGTGACATTAGTGTATTTTTAGTTTCCCAGAACCACCATTGCTCAAGAATAAGATGGCACAGTTTGGCATTTAGGAATTTGCCCATTTTTGGTTGGGGTCCACAAATAATCTGCCAGAATATGGAAACTCTGGCTTTACAGATCCTTAAATTTAACCCTGCTTTGCTAACTGAGATTAGTGACATCAATATCAGAGTGGAAATCAGGATATTGGTAGTTGCTGGAAGAGGTTGCAAATGGGTAAATGGAGATTTATACTCTCTTTTTCCTCAAGTAAGTTCAAACTAGGCCCAGCTCATGAATTAGTTTTACTTTGCATCTGACCATTGAATAGTACAGCAGATAGCGTTTCATAACAGGGTGATACAGACTCCTTAAGCCAGCTATATATGGATGAAAAATTGGCTGCTTCAGCAGGAACCAGACGAATTTAGATCCATGTATGGGCAAGGAGATTGTACAGAAGTCAAGCTACCAATCGACTTCTGCACTACCACCCTGTTGGATTTTCCCCACTCAGTCAGTGCTGCCAGTTATAGCCGTCCACGTTGATCAGTGTATTCTGATGGAGGGGAAGTCTTTCTGCTGTGAAAATACAATAGCTCAGCGAGGAGGATTCCCCCAATCACATCAGGTGGGTTGATGGGGAAACAAGTGGCTTTTTTAAAAAACCGACTCAAACTGAACTAAATGAACTGACACTTTTCATTCAACTCACTGGTTGAATGAAAAAAGCTGACTGATCTATGGGCTGCCTTAGTCAGTTAGGGAACACAAAGCCCCGTTGCTAGAATGCCAATAGTTGCCACAATTAGAGATGGGGAAAAGTGATGACATATATGAACCTGATTCAATTTAGTTGCAATTTCACTCAAAATGTGATAAGTAGCATTGAAGGCATGCTAAAATGACAGACAATAAAATTTTTAGAGGCCAACGTAGCATGCCATGGCATGCTTTAGGCTCACTTTGCAATGCTTTAAACAGTATTGCAGCTTTATGAATCAAGGTCAATAAAATAAATAATGAAAGATCAAGAGCCAGAGCCTGGAATAGAGATAGGGGGGTGTAGTGCTAGGTGGGCTTTGTAGGTCAGAACCAGAACTTTGAATATAGCCATTGTTTTCTGTAACCTATTTCCCTGTGTCTTTAACTAAAGCAAGATTGTATTGAACTTGCTTTTCTTTATGTACAACATGGTGGGAAACTGTGTAGGTGTATAAAAAGTCATCAGCCTTCTGCTCTGGGGAGAGAAGTTATAAAAATGTACAAAAACACAGTTCACACCACAGGGGCCCAAGATCTTTCCCACCATGCCGGCCAGTATAATACATCTATGGACAGTAAAACATACTGCCATAAATTCATACGTGTTCTGTTGATACATATGTAAGTTGTGAAACGCTAGCATAGCAGGGGATGAAGCAGTTTTTATGGCTCTGTGGATTGCCCAGCTGGTTCTATAAATTGCTCACACCGGTTACTACAGCACCACCTATTGAGAGGGAAAACACAACTGTCTTAATAGAAAACTTTTAAATTCCTTTTTTCAGTTGTCACCAATATGTTCCTTTATCCGGTGAGGGCTGTAGAATATATATGGTGTGTTTGACCTCTTACCCCATGTAGACAGCCTCCAGAATAAATGAACCGATTCAGCCCTTACCGGCAATCAATTTTAGTTTGTGCATTCCCTAAAAATATTTCATATAATGAAATAAATAAGTTGGATGAATTATTGTCTGCCGTATTTGTATATTTGTACTGTGTTACTTTTTATGCCGTATAGAGGACCAGTAATACCAGTGATACTCTGATGGAGTAAAACTGTTTTGGCCTAACTTCTGCAGGTAGATTACAATACACAAGCAGATTTTTACAAATGCTACCATGTAAGCATCTCTTTAAACTAGGTGCCATGAATGGGTGCCCTTCGGAAAGGTTAATAGGTGTGCACTAAGATGCTTTGTTACCATTTATAGAGATTTTCTAATTGTTGAAGGACTGGTTTCTCCTCAATATAAAAGGAGGAAAAACATAATAGTAGGTTTGTCCTTTAAATAAAATTAATGAAAATCCAAATTACTAATGCCAAAAAGTTATTTTTAAGATGCCATATGACCCATTTCTGTTATTTCATTTGCCATTTACTGCAGATAGACAGTTAACAGGTTAGATATGGATGGCAAAGGAGGCAAAGGACTCCCATTTGAAGGCATTTAGTGAAATACATCTAAAACCTGGGCATTTTATTTTTATAGACAGTCAGATAAAGAAAGGCATACAGACAGATGGGTGATAGATAGATAGATAGATAGATAGATAGATAGATAGATAGATAGATAGATAGATAGATAGATAGATAGATAGATAGATAGATAGATAGATAGATAGATAGATAGATAGATAGATAGATAGATAGATAGATAGATAGATAGATAGATAGATAGATAGATAGATAGATAGATAGATAGATAGATAGATAGATAGATAGATAGATAGATAGATAGATAGATAGATAGATAGATAGATAGATAGATAGATAGATAGATAGATAGATAGATAGATAGATAGATAGATAGATAGATAGATAGATAGATAGATAGATAGATAGATAGATAGATAGATAGATAGATAGATAGATAGATAGATAGATAGATAGATAGATAGATAGATAGATAGATAGATAGATAGATAGATAGATAGATAGATAGATAGATAGATAGATAGATAGATAGATAGATAGATAGATAGATAGATAGATAGATAGATAGATAGATAGATAGATAGATAGATAGATAGATAGATAGATAGATAGATAGATAGATAGATAGATAGATAGATAGATAGATAGATAGATAGATAGATAGATAGATAGATAGATAGATAGATAGATAGATAGATAGATAGATAGATAGATAGATAGATAGATAGAT
This sequence comes from Pelophylax lessonae, assembly GCF_965119305.1. NCBI lineage: Eukaryota > Metazoa > Chordata > Amphibia > Anura > Ranidae > Pelophylax > Pelophylax lessonae. The sequence goes on along the minus strand of NC_138769.1, from coordinate 61,768,874 downwards.
AGATAGATAGATAGATAGATAGATAGATAGATAGATAGATAGATAGATAGATAGATAGATAGATAGATAGATAGATAGATAGATAGATAGATAGATAGATAGATAGATAGATAGATAGATAGATAGATAGATAGATAGATAGATAGATAGATAGATAGATAGATAGATAGATAGATAGATAGATAGATAGATAGATAGATAGATAGATAGATAGATAGATAGATAGATAGATAGATAGATAGATAGATAGATAGATAGATAGATAGATAGATAGATAGATAGATAGATAGATAGATAGATAGATAGATAGATAGATAGATAGATAGATAGATAGATAGATAGATAGATAGATAGATAGATAGATAGATAGATAGATAGATAGATAGATAGATAGATAGATAGATAGATAGATAGATAGATAGATAGATAGATAGATAGATAGATAGATAGATAGATAGATAGATAGATAGATAGATAGATAGATAGATAGATAGATAGATAGATAGATAGATAGATAGATAGATAGATAGATAGATAGATAGATAGATAGATAGATAGATAGATAGATAGATAGATAGATAGATAGATAGATAGATAGATAGATAGATAGATAGATAGATAGATAGATAGATAGATAGATAGATAGATAGATAGATAGATAGATAGATAGATAGATAGATAGATAGATAGATAGATAGATAGATAGATAGATAGATAGATAGATAGATAGATAGATAGATAGATAGATAGATAGATAGATAGATAGATAGATAGATAGATAGATAGATAGATAGATAGATAGATAGATAGATAGATAGATAGATAGATAGATAGATAGATAGATAGATAGATAGATAGATAGATAGATAGATAGATAGATAGATAGATAGATAGATAGATAGATAGATAGATAGATAGATAGATAGATAGATAGATAGATAGATAGATAGATAGATAGATAGATAGATAGATAGATAGATAGATAGATAGATAGATAGATAGATAGATAGATAGATAGATAGATAGATAGATAGATAGATAGATAGATAGATAGATAGATAGATAGATAGATAGATAGATAGATAGATAGATAGATAGATAGATAGATAGATAGATAGATAGATAGATAGATAGATAGATAGATAGATAGATAGATAGATAGATAGATAGATAGATAGATAGATAGATAGATAGATAGATAGATAGATAGATAGATAGATAGATAGATAGATAGATAGATAGATAGATAGATAGATAGATAGATAGATAGATAGATAGATAGATAGATAGATAGATAGATAGATAGATAGATAGATAGATAGATAGATAGATAGATAGATAGATAGATAGATAGATAGATAGATAGATAGATAGATAGATAGATAGATAGATAGATAGATAGATAGATAGATAGATAGATAGATAGATAGATAGATAGATAGATAGATAGATAGATAGATAGATAGATAGATAGATAGATAGATAGATAGATAGATAGATAGATAGATAGATAGATAGATAGATAGATAGATAGATAGATAGATAGATAGATAGATAGATAGATAGATAGATAGATAGATAGATAGATAGATAGATAGATAGATAGATAGATAGATAGATAGATAGATAGATAGATAGATAGATAGATAGATAGATAGATAGATAGATAGATAGATAGATAGATAGATAGATAGATAGATAGATAGATAGATAGATAGATAGATAGATAGATAGATAGATAGATAGATAGATAGATAGATAGATAGATAGATAGATAGATAGATAGATAGATAGATACTTTATAACCAGAATGGTATACAAGGTGTTATAGCAAGCCTACGGCTTTTATGGGGTTCTGCATGTAACCCCTCCTCCTTCTACCATCATCGGTGCCAGCAGGAAATGGCTCCCACAGCAAGAGCAGAGGTGATTGGAAACCTTTTTTTCCCTGTTCCCCCCTGCAACTAATGAACCCGGAAGAAGCATGTATTACAACAATTTCGGGTACACTGTGGGGTACACAGTTGTCATTCCCCAGCTACTGTAGCTGAGAATGCAGTTTATTAGGCACAATCTGTGCTTGTAAGCCCCCTTGTGATAGCAAAAAAAGAAGAAAAAAAATGGAAAGTGTAAAAAGAAAATAGATGGTATAAAATAAGTAAAAATTATACATTTTTAAAGAACTCCCATACACACTCAATTCAAATGCACAGTTTAGGGGGAGCATAAAACATAAATTGTGCCACACATTTGAGTTATCACTGTAAATGATGGAGTGAAAGCAATACTTCTAAGGTCATAGAATTAAAAAAAAAAAAACTCTTGTGCAGCTATATCCTAAACTAGTAACACTTCATGCTATTTAAACATTGCACAAACCTAGAAATGTAAAATTAGTGCAGTGCTTGTGTCCTCAGCTTCCCTTTATATCTGATGCACACTTCCTCCACTAGCAGTGCTCTGCAATCAAGATCTTCTCTTACCTTAAATACATGACCTGTACATTATGGAAGTCATAAACACATTTTTCTGCTTTCTGGGGTCTTGAAGTACCGTGCAATCTCCATTTATCTCCACTGCCTGTCAAAGCAAAGGACAAGGACTAGATAGCACTCAACATATAAAAAAACTGTCAAAGAACTAAGTTGCCTATAAATGAACTGTCAAAGCCGAAGATCGGGCATACGGCAGGTAGCTTCTTAGGAGGCAAAGCGTTATTATATTTTTTTTATATTTTTCGGGCGCCGTCATTGATGATGGATTTATATCGAGGGACACTATCTTTTTTTTCTTTTTAATAAAGGACTTTCCTTTAAACATTTTCCTGTGATTTTTACTTTTTTACCCTTTTTTGGTGAATGGGTACGAGTACGATGTTGATGCAGTATATTGCATATTCATTTTGAATATTCACTTTTCAAGTTAGCATGCGTAGCTCTAAGCTTTATTTATTTATCTATTTATTTTGAATTCATTATTTAGGAGACAACAAGAGTAGGTTTACAAGCAATTGTGTACATCTCCAAAACCAGATGATGAAATGTACCACATGACATTACTCAAGGACAATCACCAGGAAAGGCATGTTATACTTTATGGTGAATACATTCAGGCCTATAGCTGGTCTGTAAATGAGGTGCTGGAAGTATGCTTTGGCAGAGGTCATCAAATGGGCAGGTAAGTCTGAAAAGTTGATTCTGACCTGAGATAGACCATAGAAAATGTTGGATTTGATATGCCACCCATAGGTCTTAGAGCTGAAGGCAAATTTTGAATGTATTTCTAACTCAGCCAACATTAAGAGCCATAAAGTGTAGAGGCCAAAACTTGCCTGTATTATTAAACTAGGTGGGAAATCGGGGTCCTCCAAGATCAGAGTCATGCAGGGAGAAGTCACTGGCAAGTGAAACATCTGGTCGATACTGTAGTTTAATTGCATTTTTTAACAATTCGAGGAATATAAAGGGAGCCGATGAAGTAAGAGGACCTCATGTGTAGTCCTGGTCCACATGGGCACATTTTTTTATATTAGGGCATGTACCACCTTACCAGCCTTTCAGTGTCCTACACCTCTCTGTCAATCCCTCCACTGACTTTCTCTCACCCAACAAATGAAATTCAAAATTCTACCAACAACTTACAAAGCAATCCACAACTCGGCCCCCAGCTATAACACTAACCTAGTCTCAAAATACCAACCTACTCGTTTCCTTCGTTCCTCCCAAGACCTTCTGCTCTCTAGTTGCCTCATCACCTCCTCCCATGCTCACCTCCAGGACTTTTACTATCTACTACTTTTACTAGCCTCTCCTATCCTATGGAACTCCCCACCCCAATCTGTCTGACAATCTCCCACTCTGCTTGCTTTTAGACGATCCCTGAAAACCTTCCTCTTCAGAAGAAGCTTATCCTGTCCTCACCTAAGAACTATACTTTCATTTTCACCATCAGATCATCCCCCACTACCTTTTGTATCACTTGACCCTTCCTCCTCGATTGTAAGCTATAACGCGCAGGGCCCTCTGATTCCTCATGTATTGAATTGTATTGTAACTGTACTGTCTGCCCTCATGTTGTAAAGTGTTAGGCAAACTGTTGGCGCTATATAAATCTTATATAATAATAGCAATATTATTAATAATACTGCCAGTCTTGAAAGTTCTCTGTAGTCCTAAGAAGCAAGTAGCACATATGAGAGAATTATGATTGTGATAAACAAATGTTTAGTGTTTAAATCAGAGGAGATGTGAAATAAGGTGGTACTTTTGAAGTTGTTGCTTCTTCCAAACTAAGTTAGAGTCATTGATTGCCAGCAATGAAGATCTGTGTAGATTTTTTTTTTATAAGGGGCTATAACTAGCTTTGTGCAAATTTTTCTTGTGTGCGTTTGGTTCCCAAGTGTTTGAAACTGGATGGGCCCTAATGGAAAGGAAGCTCTCTTTTCACTCTAGGCTTCTTTTTATATTTAAATAAAAATAAAGTGCAGCGCAATCCTTATTCATACATTACACAGTAATGCATACATAATGTATAGATATCTCAGATGCTATAAGAACGTCCATAAATGTGCAGGGTGATAAGTAAGAGGAAAATAAAGTCCTTCTTGATAGGTGATATAGATTGAGATCCCAACAATAGATGACATGTAATCCACAGTATTGTGTAATATGGTGCTCAAAACTTCCCACCACCTGGCATTCTCTGCCTCTCACCTCAAAGCACAGACCCTACAGGGCCAGACAGCATATCAAATTAATCAGCAATATCCAAATCACTTCTCCACATAGATAACACACAGGGCCAGCTGACAGATTCCAGACCTCAATAGTAATAGGGACTGCTCACCCAATGAGATATTCAGTCAGGGATGAAGCTCCATGATATAGAATGGCAATAAGAAAAGATCTAGTGCTCTCTGTATTGCTTGATTAAATGTATTAAGGACAATACAGGTAACACTCACATATCCGTAGAATTCAAAAGCCAAATTTGCAGAGCATGCAGGCGTGCAAGCGTGTCTCTGTGCTTCCAAGATGGCCGCGGGTCACATGACTTCCCCCGTATGCGTTACGTCCTTCTAAGGGGCGGGACTTCATCAGCGGCCATCTTGGAAACCATCAGGAGGCACAGAGACACACTCGCACGCCTGCATGTTCTGCAATTTTGGCTTTTGAATTCTATGAATATGTGAGTGTTACCCGTACTGTCCTTAAGCCCCGGAAGATTTTACCCCCTTCCTGACCAGTGGGTATTTTGCGATTTGGCACTGCGTGACTTTAACGGACAATTGCACGGTCGTGCGACGCTGTACCTAAACTAATTTGACGTTCTTTTTTTCCAACAAATAGAGCTTTCTTTTGGTGGTATTTGATCACCTGTGTGATTTTTTGATCATGCGCTATAAACAAAAAAGCGTCAATTTTGCAAAAATAACAATATTTTTCAAATTTTTATATGAAATTCCCCAAAAAAATTTAAAAAAAATCAAAATTTTTTAACATTTTCGGCCAATTTGTTTTATGCTACATATGATTGGTAAAAAAACCCGCAAAAAGCGTATTTTGATTGGTTTGCGCAAATGTTATCGCGTTTACTAACAAAGGGAAAGATTTTTGTCATTTTGTTGTTTTTTTTTAACGCGTAATGGTGGCGATCTGCGATTTTTTTTTTGCAGAACTGCGACATTGGGGCGAACAGGTCGGACCCTTGACTGACATTTTTGACACTTTTGGGGTTACCAGTGACATTTCTACAGTAATCAGTGCTATACATATGCACTGTTACTGTAAAATGACACTGGTAGTGAAGGGGTTAACTTTTTTTGAGAGGGAGGGGTGATGTGTGTCCCTAGGGGCGTGATTCTAACTGTGATTGGCTGTAGCTTGAGCTGTAGGAACAGTGATCAACGGTCCTACATAGTAGAACCGTATGATCACTATTCCTACACAGGGGAGAATGACAGGCAGCTTCTTTACATCAGCCGCCTGCCTTTCTCCCGCTGTCACGGACGATCGTGAGTTCCCAGCGGACATCGGGTCCGCCGGGCACATGCGCAGGGGGGGTCCGTGACCTAGCGGGAGCAGGAGCGTGCCTCTGGCGGCGCGCGCGCTCGCTCCCGAGAGCCTCACAGGCTAGTGACGTACCCATACGTCACTTTGCCTGTGAGGGTCTGACCGCCGCAGTATATGTACTTGCGGCGGTCAGCAAGTGGTTAATAAATGTCATCAAGCAATACAGAGAGCACTGATACTGAAGAAAGGAAAACGGTGCTCCAGGTGTATAGTGTGTAGTAATTGCCAGGAGATAGATATCCCATAGAGTGCTGGCCCTGGCCCGCCTCCGTGGGAACACTTGTAGAAAAAGAAATAGCCGCACATCCAGGGATTCCAATAAGTTTCAAATACCTTTACTTCCAAAATGTTGCAAATGATGACACCAAAGACACCAACATGAAGTCTCGTAGACGCGTTTCACACATACATTTTGTGCTTAATCATTGATGATTAAGCACAAGATGTATGTGTGAAACGAGTCTAGAAGACTTCATGTTGGTGTCTTTGGTGTCATCACTTGCAACATTTTGGAATTAAAGGTATTTGAAACTTATTGGAATCCCTGGATGTGCGGCTATTTCTTTTTCTACAAATACAGAGAGCACTAGATCTTTTCTTATTGTCATTCTATATCAAGGAGCTTCATCCCTGACTGAATATCACTTTATTTTTATTTATTCAGGAGGTTTTATGTGATTGCCCTTGAGTGTTCAGCTGCTAATCCATTAATTTTTTCTATTCCCACCTGTAAGGTTCAGCGCTGAATATTTATACTTTTTATTTTCTTTTTATATTTACCAAGCTATTCTTGACTGGTTTAGTATAAAACTGTTATTTACAGATCTCAATAGCTAAAGCTGAAATTTACACTTACAATTACACTAAATGAGTCACTCTCTCGTCCCCAGTCAAGGAAAGTCTGAAAACAAACAGTTTCTGCTGTGATATGAAAACTCATAATGCATCTGTACCCTGTGTAGTGGGTTTGTGTGTATAATAAAAAAAAAATGCGTAAATACTAAAAAGGTATAAAATATCAGTTTTAAAAAAAACATATACAAACATGAAAAATAAAACTCACCCAAACCATAAGATTTTCACTTTACCAGTTTCCACCCAAGAACGTACCTGTACGTCCTGGGTTTCAGTGGTTATACCGGGATGATGCCTACACCTACAGGCATTATCCGGTATCATTGTTTGCAGTCGGTGATCCCCTTTCAGACAGAAGGGATCCGAGTGGCTAATTAGCTACTCTATCACTTCTGTGGGTGGCCGAAGGGGTTCCCACCCCCCTTTCCGCCGCCGCCTCTTCCGGGCTCTCTCCCATCGTGGAGGGTGGGAGTGATGCGGCTGGTGGCGATGGCTGCCTGAGACAGAGAGAGAGGAACTGATGTCATTCCCCTCTCTCTGTAACCCTGGAAACCGGAAGCGACAAGAATTTGTCATTTTCGGTCCCGCCTCTTTGTTTACCTGACCACTAGCGACCAGAGAACCAGCCGATTGTATCGATTTCAGTGTGATCTGCTGCATGGGGGGCCAGAGGAGAGATTTGGGGTCTAATAGACCCAAAATCTTTCCATAAAGAGGAGTTGTCACAGCCCATGCTATCACAAGGGATGTTGTTCATCCCCTGTGATAGCAATAAAGTTTGTACAAAAAAAATGTAAAAAAAAGTGTAAAAAACAAATTTTTTTGTATAAAGTAAATAGATAAAATAAGAAAAAAATATAAAGCACAACCATCCCTCCTGTGCCACTCTAAACTGGTAACCTGTAAAGGTGTTTAAATCGCTGCCTATGGAAAATTTAAAGCACCGGGATTTGCCGCCATTCCACGGGCAGACGCAATTTTAAAGCATGACATGTTAGGTATCTATTTACTTGGTGTAATATCATCTTTCTCATTATACAAAAAAAGTGGGCTAACTTTACTGTTTTTTTGTTTTTGTTTTTATTCAGAATTGTGTTTTTTTCCAAAACAATTGCGTTTGAAAAAACGCTGCGCAAATACTGTGTGACATAAAAAATTGCAACACACCCCATTTTATTTTATAGGGTCTCTGCTAAAAAAAAATATATATATATATATATATATATATATATATATAAGTAATTTTATAGCAAAAAAAAGTAGATTTTTACATGTAGGAGCGAAGTGTCAGACTAGGTTTGTGAAGGAGGTGGTTAAACATAGGCAGTAAGCAGCAAGCAGCAGTACTGTGCTATGTTCTTCACTGAGTCCGCAATTCCATTTCCATGCCTAAATTTTACATTTGTCTCTGGCAGTTTGATTGTTTTTGTAGCTGTTATTTTCAGTGCATACACAATAGCTGTCCAAGGAATGATAAATCTCTTACTCAGCTATGCGATTGAATTAGTCAGGTATCATGTGCAATTATATTTTAGATTTATTTTAATTAAACCAGCAGATAAAGCACATATTGGAACACACATCCCCTTCCTCAGGTGCAGCGTACAAAAGGGATGTGTGCAATTAAATGTCAGAACTAGCAGAGGGATTTCTTTTCTTCCTCACTGAAATCTGTTTTGTTCACAGTACATATTGCATCAAGTGCTACAATTAGAGCTTGTAATGAAGCATTCAGTTTTCTGTCTCAAATTGAGCAAGAGGGAACAGAGGTACTACGAATTGTGTCTTTAATTACAAAACCATTGAACTCTGTAGATATCAATGGGTGTAGATTCACTTTACAGCCATTTCCTGAAACACAGGAAAATGCACTTTCAATAACTTGTCCTGGCCCTTTGGGGCTTCTGGCCAGGGCAAGTTGCTGCTTTCAAATCAGAATGTTTTAGGTATTATCAGAATCGTGTTTATTATTAATCTGGAGATTTAGGTCCTAACAATTTACATTCTGATAGATTTATTTTAACATTAGAGGATAGTTAAAAATATTGTGTTGAAGTGGTGTGGCCAAGCTGGGCATGTGAGCAGGGATGCCTAACAGAGATTTACTGCATCATCCTTAGTGGGGTAGGAGAAAAAAAAAACAGGGCCACCTCAGTGTAGATGATTTATTCCTTTTTTCTCCTACCCCACTTGTCTGTTACAGAGTCCATCTAGCTCTGGTTGAAGCCTGGGGCCACCTCACCCATCCTCTTCTAAAACACTCCAGTGATTGAACTATCCTGCATACCACCCTACAAAGACTGATCAGCAAAATAGTCATGCATTCTTAGGCATGTACGGCTTGTACTTGACATTTCACTAGCGCTGGTCAAACACTGTATATACACTGCATCATCCTTAACCAGTCCTTCCCATAGTGGTTATATTTCATCCTGCCTAACACTTGAGGCAACATCTCCTAGACACAGTACTCCTTTTGTGGTTCTAATTTGCCTGCATTATGACTTGTAAAATACAAGAAGAGATGGTGCCTGTGGCAAAGAGTCAAGAAGGCATCACTTCTTCAGGCACGTGGCCATGGTAGGCCAAACAAATATTCCAGGGTAAAGAAGTGGTATCTTGGCTTGAGAGGTTCACACATTCCCCTGCAAGAGACATACCCTGCCAGTCTGTCCCAACTGCCTCCTGATAGGCCAGCTCGAGAAGCTACATGGGGATGCAGTGATTATCCTTCACCCAAGGCCTCAGTGAAAGTACCATGCTGCACAGGTCCTCACAGAGGCTGATGCTGATTTCTTAGCTCTGATAAAGGGCACACATTTCTGCCATAACCTAATGCAACACATCTGTGGATCAGCTCAAAGATCAAGAAGCAGTGGCATTACTGGGACAGGATCCTCAAGAGATCCAGATCACAGTAGGGCAGAGTGGAGGTCAAGCTGAAAACTATGGTGTAGAAATCAGCCTCTACTCTACAGTTTGCCAAAGTTAATGCCCTTTAAGAAGATCTTGAAAACCTCGTTAGGTGCAATAATGTTCATATAGCTGGTGGAAAGAAAAAACTCTATAGAGTTTGTATAGCACTGGCGCTTAACCCTGTTAGAAAAAAAAATGCCTTCACATCCCTTTTCTCAAGGAAAGAGTGCACAGAACCCCAAAGAATTCTTGCTAAAAAGTTAACCCCCTTTACGCCAAGCGTATGCAAACATGCGGCACCACTGGACTGACCTTTTTTTCTTGGGGCTGCATATTTGCGTATCTCTTTTTGTGCTGGAAGCCCGTCGCATGGTCTGATTCTGGGTTACCTGATAGCCTCCGATTGATCAGTCACTGTGAAGCCTGCCCCTCGCGTTTTCTGTCTCTGTGAATAGATGAGACAGATACATTGTATCTTTCTATATCCTTGCCAAGATGGAAAAAAAGCATGTGTAGGAAAAAAAAAAAGAATAATTTAAAAAAAACCCTAGATTAAGGTTTTGTCTAGGTCAGCTCCAGGGTTAGTGTTTGGGTAAAGGTCAGGGTTCATATTTTTTGGACAGGATTTTTTTTCTTTTTTTAACCAGTTCTGGACAGGAAGAATTCGCCCCCTAATGATCAGGGTATTTTTTGCGATTCAGCACAGTGGCACATTTGGTGGGCTTGGGAAATGACCATAGAGACCTGTGATCCTATATAGAAGGATCACAGGCACTCTGTGATCATTTCAGAGAGAACAACAGTCAGCTGCCCGTCCTTCTCTCTCAGTGGGGAGCGAGCGTGAGCACCCACTCGGGCAAACCAGCGTACCCCGATGTCAATTCATACAGCCGAGCTAGCCTGCTGCAGTAAAACTGCGGCTGGCAGTCTGCAAGTGGTTAATTAGTATCTGTGTCTCCCATGTTCGCCGGTGAGAGTATTTTGGTGGCTACCCCTTGTGCGCAGCCAGTGATTTCCACTGTCCCCAGGTGAGCCCAAGCCTTCTCCCCACAAGCTTACATATATTGGATATATGCAAGGTTTTCATATGCAAATTTTGTAAGTCTGACTTCTTTGTTATAGATAATGTGTATTTCATCTTATTACATTTCATTGTATTATATTTTTTTGTGATTCGGCACAGCTTTACTTTAATGGAAAAAAAAGTATGGTCATGGACACTGTACCAAAATAAAATTGATGTCATTTTTTTCCCACAAACAGAGCTTTCTTTTGGTGGAATTTGATCACTGCAATTTTTATTTAAAAGAGATTCTGAAAAAAAAAAAACAATATTTTTCACATTTTGCTATATAACATTCCCAAAAACAAAAATTAAAAATCAAAAATTTTCATCCTTTTAGGCCAATTTGTATTCTGCTACATAATTTTGGTTAAAAAAAATCACAATAACCGTATTTTGATTGGTTTGCGCAAAAGTTATCCCGTCTACAAACTAGGGGAAAGATTTATGTCATTTTTATTTATTATTTTTTTTTACTAGTAATGGCGGCGATCTGCGATTTTTAGCGGGACTGCGACATTGCGGAGGACAGATCGGACCCCTAACTGACATTTTTGACACTTTTGGGGGGACCAGTGACATTGCCACAGTAATCAGTGCTAAAAATATGCACTGTTAATGTAATAATGACACTGGCAGGGAAGGGGTTAACCTAGGGGTGATCAAATGGTTAATTGTGAGCCTAGGGGAGTGTTTTACAACTGTGGGGGGGATGGGCTTGGGAAATGACCATAGAGACCTGTGATCCTATATAGAAGGATCACAGGTGCTCTGTGATCATTTCAGAGTGAACAATGATCAGCTGCCCATCCTTCTCTCTCAGTGGGGAGCGAGCGTGAGTCTGTGTCTCCCATGTTCGCCGGTGAGAGTATTTTGGTGGCTACCCCTTGTGCGCAGCCAGTGATTTCCACTGTCCCCAGGTGAGCCCAAGCCTTCTCCCCACAAGCTTACATACTGTATATTGGATATATGCAACGTTTTCATATGCAATTTTTGTATGTCTGTCTTCTATGTTATAGATAATGTGTATTTCATCTTATTACATTCCATTGTTATAACTCAGAGTGCGCCCATATTCTCCTGAAGAAGCGGTTAATCCGTGAAACATGTAGAGGAATGCACACTTGGATTTAACATTGCACACTCTTTTACTGATCAACTAAGTATTGTTTGGATAACTATGTACCACTGTTGGACATTTGTCGTTTTTTAATGATTACTGTATTTTCTGGCGTATAAGACTACTTTTGAACATCAAAAAAATTCCCTAAAAATGGGGGGTCGTCTTATACGCTGAGTATAATATCTCCAAGGTAACCTAAGAATAAGTATTACCGGTAGATGTAATCTCTCAAGACACTGGCTGTGTGGAAATCCTGTACCCGTATACCGTATGTACCGTAGCTTCGGCTACATACAGTATACCGCGCTGAGCCAATCAGGGAGAGAGATGTATTCTATTATTGAATGCAAAGCCTGCTCGGATTGGCGGAGTAACATCAGCCCGCCTCTCTGACTCTGCCAATCCGAGCAGGCTTCGCATTCAATAATAGAATACATCGCTCACTGTGATTGGCCCAGCGCGGTATACTGTATGTAGCCGAACCTACGGTACATACGGTATACAGGTACAGGAATCCCACACAGCCAGTGTCTTGAGAGATTACATCTACTGGTAATACTTATACTTATGGTACCTTGGAGATATTATGAGAGATTACATGTATTACAGTACTTGGGGTACCTTGGAGATCTATGAGAAATCTGATGTTATTTAATGGTGTTGCCTTGCTTCAGAAAGGGGGGTAGTCTTATACAGCGAGTATAGCCCAAAATATAGCCCAGTCGTCTTATACGCCCAGTCGTCTTATACGCCGGAAAATACGGTATGTCTTTTCTGTTTTACAAAAAAATTGTTTTGATTTAATACCCTTTATGTGATGCATTTTAACATGGTACCGTGAAAGTCCCCTTCCTCCATTCCCCATCCCCCCATCCCCAGGGACTGTTGTTGTGGGGAACCGATCCCTGTTTTCCCATTTCCCCGTCACTGTTATATTGATTTTGGGACGTTACTACCTTTCACTCGATTTGTTATATATCCCAGGCTTAATATTTTTCTAGTATCTGTGTCAGTTAGTGTCCGTGTGTTTTAGGTAAGATAAAAAAACAAAATGTGCACTATTGTTTCTGGGCTGTACTACAGTTACAAACATTAACTAACTACACATATCTGGTATCGCTGTGATCATCAGGAGCATGATAATTTATTTTGGGGTTGTTGTTTGGTGGTAGGTTATGGTAGTAGCAAGAAATATACAGTTACATTAAAAAACATGTTTTTTTTTTTACTATTTCGGACCAGTTTCCCTTAGATCAGGGATCTCTAAACTACAACCCTCCAGCTATTGCGGAACTACACGTCCCATGAGGCATTGTAAATCTGGGACATTCACAGACATGACTAGGCATGGTGGGAATTGTAGTTCCTGAACAACTGGAGGGCCATAGTTTGGACACCCCTGCATTAGATAATAAAAAATAAATAAATCAGGAGATATCCATTACAATATACTACCAAATGAAAGCCCAACTTTTCCAGAAAAAAACATGGTATAATCTACCTGAATACAGTAGTTGTGATGATATGTACAGTTTTTCTAAAACATGTCAAAGTTGCAAAATGTGGCTTAGGCATTAAGATTTGTTTACCCTTAGGCGCGAAGGGGTTAAACTACAAAGATAGGAGTCTTGTCCCACATAATGTTTGGGGATTGCAAAAATGTTGAGAATGATGATGCAAACATTTTTTCTACAAAAGTGCAGTGGAACCGAGCAAAACGTATAGATGCTAATGCCTCGTACACACACATCGATAGTTGGCCGTGAATTTTCAGCCAACGTCCGATCGGCCGATTTTCGGCTTGTTAGTATGATGCTTTCGACAACCGACTCCGACTTTTCGGCCAAACAAAATCTGGTGTGCAGGCTATAAAATTTATGTTGGCCGTCAACAGAACGGCCGATTTTCCGTCAGTCAGTACAGATTTCGGCAGACAAAAATCTGATGAGCAAGACTGGGCATGCTCAGAGAAGAAAAAACACACGGAAAGTAAACCAGCACATGACATCACTTCTGAAGTTGGTTTTTGTTGGCCGAGAAAATTCGTGTGCAGTCTAGGCACATTTCAACCAACACAACAACACTGGACAAAAAACGGCCGATCGGTCGGCCGATAATTGTTGCGTGTGTACGAGGCATAAGAAATTGTTAAAATGTCTCAGATTGCAATACACAATGTTATATCTGGCTAAACCTAGGGCCACTGCTGAGGGGGTGAATTCTTATTTCAAGATGGCAACAGTTGCAGCCTAGACTGATGAACTGTTTCAGTATGAAAAAGTTACCCTTGGCAGAGAGTGTGTTGGCACACAGTTGCATCTCTCTAGCATAAGAAGGTTGTGTTCTGGTAACTATATAGGGTTAATACCTGTAATGATAATATTTAGAATATGGATACCATTTTTTATTTACATATTACTTTTTGTATTCTTCTTCACATTTCCATGTGGACCAAGCTGTCCAGCAAATTTGCAGTTTTGTTGAAAACTAAGCAACTTTTCAAAGGTCCTGTGTTCTAAAAAATTTAAAATACTGCACATCCGACTTGAATAGACTAAATGTAATTACAGGATAAAATAATGACATGATTAAAGAGGATGACACATTAAGACATCATCCCCAGTCTAAACAAATATGACAGACAACAAGAATTAACAGTAAATATCCTCAAATCCTAGAATCCCCAAAAATGCTTCAGATGTTTCATGTGTGCTATGTTTTATATGTTATTATGATGCTGAACAAGCAAACATCAAAGGGTGACTAGTAAAGTCCACATCCTGCTTACTCTGCTTTGAATTTGGTCCACTTGAGTCTCCCAGCAGTGCCAAGAGTGGGGGAGACGGAACGTGTGTAGGGCCTGGGCTTTCATCCAAATCATCTGTTGACTAAACAAAGAAGCTTGAATTCTCAGCAGGTCAACACAATAGCAACTTAGCTTATGTAGGTTCAGAAACTGTTCAGGAAACACTTCCGAATTTCATTCAATACATAGAACACCTGTAACACACCCACACTGTAATCACTTGCTCTCCGGGAAACATTAATGACATTGTATTGTGCATTGTGTTATGACTGCTTAATGGCTCCACAGCAGAAGGCTGACAACAAGCCAACTTCCAACCTACAATATCTCAAATCCGCACATAAAACCAGGTAGGTAAGACCCATAGTGTTTATTAATTCCAATAAAAACAGACTGTTCCAACGCTCCTTTTAACACATTTGGCTATGGAATTTAATTTAATGTCTTCATCCTTTCTTTAAAGGCTGTTTCTGCATATATTTGATAACCAGCAGCCCAATTGTAAACAAGATCTGTCTCACGTACTATTGTTGCTTAGTAGCTTGTTGGACTGCAGTCCAACCAGTAAAATACAGAAGTCCATGCTCTGCCAGATTTAAACAGCAGGTAATACTACAACTGAATAATGCAATTTCATTTAAACTTCCTGAGAAAATCTGGGAGCTATTGAAGGTGGGATATGACATGCCTCCCAAAAATGTATATATATATATATATATATATATACAGTACATACTATATATATATATATATATGTACTGTGTATATATATATATATATACAGTATTTAAAAATATATATATATATATATATATATATATATATATATATATATATATATATATATATATATATATATATATATATATATATATATATATATATATATATATATATATATATATATATATACACATATATATGTGTATGTATATATATATATATATATATATATATATATATATATATACACACAGTATATCCACAATACAAACACATTCTCCCCAAATGTTATCCCGTATAAGATAAGACCCTACAAACTACAGAATCTTAAAATGAAAAAAAAAAAAATCTCTGTTGATCTGCCAGAAATGCACTCAGATCCCTAGGCTGCAATGGCAGGATTTTTTGTGGATTGAGTGGTGTACGTCCTGCCCAGTTATCTTTTGCTAAACCACTCAAACCTCTCCACTCTTCCATCTTTACAACAAAAAGACTCATTTTCTGTAGTCCCAATAAATACTAATTACTCTCCTTGAGATGACATAGGAAGTGTGCATTATGCACATGACCACTTTGGATTTCTGGGATTACCAGATATTTTTGCACTTATCAAACGGATATAACAAAATGTTCACTGGTATACATTTTCATTTGAATACTTAAAGTGATTGTTAACAATCACCTTGTAAAACAATCTCTTCAGTTTAAAAATGAAATTAAAGGCAAAACAGTTGTGTATAACAATGGTCTCCAAACTATAGCTCTTTGCCTGCCTTTATCTGGCCTTTGGGGCACTATCCCTTTCATTGGTACGAGGCATTATTCCTTCTACTGACACAAAAAATGAGGCACCATTCATTTTATTGACACCAATGGTGGGGCATATTTCCTCCCACTGACACCAATGGTGGGGACCTTTTCCTTCCACTGACACCAATGATGGGGCATACTTCCTTCCACTGATATTAACATTTGAACACTATTTCCACCACTAATACTAGTTTTGAGGCCCTATTCTTTCTACTGACACCAACAGTTGGGCAGTATTCCTCCAACTGACACCAACGATGGAGCACTATTTCTTCCACTGACACCAACAATGGAGCATTATTTCTTCCACTGACACCAACAATGGAGCATTATTTCTTCCACTGACATCAATGATGGGACACAATTCCTTCCATTGACACCAATTATGGGGTTCTATTCTTCCTCCTATCGACCACAGGCACTATGTCATTTTATTTATTTTTTTTACTTTCACTGACCACCAAGCCCTAGCACCTTTCTACTCCCACTGACAACAGTTCTTCCCTTCTAAAGTCTGAAGGACAATAAACTGGCCCTTTGTTTAGAAAGTTTGGAGACCCTATTGTATAGAAATAAAAATCGAAATACCTTTTTTTCCTTTTTTTGAATTTATTACATTCCCTCTGTTCTCAGCTGCATAAAAGCTGGGGGGGGGGGGAAGCAACAGCACACTGAGCTTTCACCTGAAAGACTGTGTGTGGGTGTGTCCCAGCATAGCTAGAGAACTGATCACAGTGTGATATCCTGTTTTGTGTGGTCAGTTTATAATAAAAAATAAAAAAGCAGAGGGACTGGCAGGAACACATGGAATTTCACACAAAAGAAACAATACAACGAGTACAGGATACTTTTTCACACAACTACATAATACAGCAGGCACATATAAGAAATTTGAAATGCTGGGGTAAAAAACACTTTAACAAACCAAAAGGAAGCACATAAAAGAAATTGATTGTTATAATTTACATACAAAGTAAATGTCAAGTTTTGTTTGAGTGTAGGTAAATTTGTGCAGGCTTAGCTGGCAGTGTTTTTCCTGGGTTGGGCAGAGATCCAGGGAGAGCTGGGTGACTCACAGACAGCATTAGTGAGACCTCCCCCCTACTTCTCGAACTTACTAGAAACTTCCAGAAGGGAGGGGAGGTAGGGAGGACCCTGACCAATCCCCAACAGATGGGCTAGGCAGGGGGCAGGTCTCCTCAAATATTCAGGATCAGCCCAGCTGTGGCAGCGGAGTTCGGGTGGAAGCTGGATATGGAGTGTTAGTCTGATGGAGGCCTTTGAGAGTAACCCCCTAGTCTGGTTTTGAGTGCAGAAGGGACCCTTCTTATGACACACAGGGGGATCCTGGCCAGGAGACAAGGGTGCAAGGAGAGGGCAGCAGGAGGGCACTGCCGGGCAAATCTCCAGGGAGGAAGACAGTCAGGTGTGCTGTGGAGTGACATGCAGTCAGGATGACTGAGAAGCATGCCTGAGAGAACTGGGAGAGAGCAGTCTGGGATGGATGCAGAGCAGTCAGGAGGACTGTGGTGGAATGGGCAGGAGAAAGGAGCAGCTGCAGCCAGGTGGACTGGCAGTGACTGAAGAGGTGGTACTGGGAGCAGTAGCCACCAGATAGGACAGCTGTGCACTGGGACCGGCTTCACCAAAGGGGCCTGCTGTCCCTGCCTTCTCATTAATTAAACCAAAGTAGTATGCAAATACTGTATATGTTTTAGGACATACAGGGCTTTCTTTTGGTGGTACTGTCTTGCAAAACAGATTTTATTTTCATGCAATCCACAAGCAGAAAACATAACAAAGCTAAAAAAAAAAATAATAATTCCCATTTTAAATGGCACAAAAATTATGATTGTGCAAAACATTGGTACTGTATTTAAAATGCAGTGAATACATTTTTTAAATGTTGCCATTTTGTAATGCAAAATTAATAAAAATGTACCAAAAAAAATTAAAAACTTTTTATTTGTTAAAAAAAATCAGTAGGGAAATTCCACATTTGTGATAAAAAGTATAGTATATAAAATAAATATTAATAAAGCATATACAATCACTACACAAGCTATGTTTTAGTTGAATATAATATGGTTTTGGTGGAATACTCCCCAAGGGTTAATCACTCCTAAAGGGATGCAGACACTGCAGCTTTCCTCATTAGAACACAGGAAATGCATGTTTAACGAACCTGTCATTCCCATTCAGAATTAATATGTGGTCAGTCTGGTGAATCAAACAGCTATTTCTTCACAGCAAGAGATAGGAGTCTGCCAAAAGTTTGTTAAAATCCCTGCCATGTACAATGATCACATTACAAAGTTACCCTTTAAGGGAAGAAGTAGATAAATAAACTTAGTAAGAGCCGGTTCACACTACTCCCACTTGGTCGCCTGACAAGTAGCTCCCAATGCCGTGCAATGGAACCATTCTAATCAGAGCGACTCAAGTCGTTCTGACTTAGAAAAAGGTGCCTGCACTATTTTTTGGCGAAGTCGGAGTGATTTGCATTGACTTCTTTTATGAGAAGTCGTTTGCAAGCCGCGATGAAGTCGCGCTGCACGGGCGACTTCAAAGTCGGGGCGACTTTGAGTCGGATTAGTGTGAACCGGCTCTTAGCCCCGGTTCACACTTATGCGAGTGCGGGGTTTGCATGTAATGTCGGAGCGCACTGCTCCTTCATTGCATGCGATCGGCTGTGCGGTGCGAGTTTAGCCATACACTTTGTATGGCTAAATTCGCACCGCACCCGCAGCAAACACGCACAGGACCCTTTTTTGCAGCCGCATCAGGATCGGATCGCACAGCGGTTCACACTTGTGCGATCCGATCCTGTGCGAACTGCAAGATCGCACTGCGATATGCGATCAAACTGGGGGTGTCGTTAAGATTACATTGACACCCCCAGCGTATCGCATATGGCAGTGTGAACTGCCGGGGTTGCGTGTGCGATGCGGGAACAGGCTGCGGATTCGCAGCCTTCCCGCACTCGCATAAGTGTGAACCGGGGTTTAGAGGAAGCTAGGCTATTTTTTTTATTTTTTATTATTTATTTGTTTTATATTTTAAACACACAGTTTTTTCCTCTCTGCAAGGAAAAAGAAATATATATTGTGCCTTTCCTCTCCATTCACAGAAGAGAAAAACACAGGGATTGGCTTCTCAGTTACTGATCACTTTGGTAGCCAATCAGAGGCTACCACAGTGGTCAGGTGACCCGGAATCGGGAAATCAGGGTCCCAATCGTTAGTACGGGGCCCGGGGCTCTAGGTGAGATCCCGGTCTCTGTGCTGGAAGCACACTGTGCGGTTCACTCCTAGCACAAAAACAATATTTTTCACATTCTGCTATATAACATTCTCAAAAAAAAAAAAAAAATTAAAAGTTACTTTTTTTATAATTTTAGGCCAATTTGTATTCTGCTATATATTTATGATAAAAAAAAATCCCAACAAGTGTATGTTTGTGCAAAAAATATTGCGTCTACAAACTAGGGGAAAGATTTATGCCATTTTTTTTTATTTATTTATTTTTTACCAGTAATGGCGGCAATCAGCTATTTTTAGCGGGACTGCAACATTGCAGTGGACCGATCGGGCCCCTAACTGACATTTTTGACACTTTGCGGGGGGATCAGTGACATTACTACAGTAATCAGTGCTAAACATATGCACTGTTACTGTAATAATGACACTGGCAGGGAAGAGGTTAACTCAGGGGAGATCAAAGGGTTAAAGAGGTTGTAAACTCGTTGAAAAATTTTTTTTTTTTTTACAACCTGCAAGAGAAAGACATAATGAGCTAGTATGCATCGCATACTAGCTCATTATGAAATACTTACCTTAGAACGAGCCCCCGCCGTGCCGCTCTCTTACCTGTATGACGAGCGACATGTCTAGTCGCCCGTCTTCCGGGATCGTGGCATCCGGCCATCTGATTGGCCGAAGCCGCGGTGACGTCACTCCCGCGCACGCGCGCGGGAGCCGACGGTCACGGCATGGGGCTCTGAAGGAACGGCACGATCAGCCGTTCCTTCAGAGCGCATGCGCCAGTGACGTCACTGGCTGCATTAAAGGTAAATATCTCCTAAACCGTACATGTTTAGGAGATATTTACAGTACCTATAGGTAAGCCTTATCATAGGCTTACCTATAGGTACAACTTCCTGAGGAGGGTTTACTTCCTCTTTAAGTGTGAGCCCGGGGGATGTTTTCTAACTGTGAGGGGGATGGGCTTGTGACATCAACAGAGAGACCTCTGTTCCTAAATAGAAGGATCACAAGTGCTCTGTGTTGATAGTAGAGAGGACACGGTCTGCTGTGTTTACAATAGCAGACCGCCATTTTCTCTCCACGGGGAGCGATCGCGGGTGCCCAGCAGCAATCGGAGCAGCAGGCCCCATAAATCTGCTTCCTCGATGGGGAATGGGGGCGATTCGCGCAGCTGAGCCAGCCTGCCGCAATATCTGTGGCGGACGGTCGGCAAGCGGTTAAAGTGTTACTAAACCCAAAACGTGCATTCACTTTATTTGGTCTCCCGCAGTACACAGAACAAGGAAATGCAATTATTTTAGCAAATATGAATTGCTAAACAGGGCCGATCCTAGGGTAACAGACGCCTGGGTGCAGAAATATTTATGGCGCCCCCCGTGTGGGCGTGGTCATCTTACTAACTCCTCCCCATTCCTAATGGGACCTGGAGGGGGTCTCTCCAAGGAACACAGAGAGGGCCTCTGTTAGAGAGTCTGTTAGAAAGAGCCTCCACCAGGCCCCATTAGAGACTACAATGGGGTTGTATCATTGGACCTGGAGGGGGGGTCTCTCGAACAGAGGTCATCTCTGTGTGCATTTTAAAGTCTATGTTAGAAAGACCCCCCACCAGGCCCCATTAGAGACTACAACAGAGTCTAATGGGACCTGGAGGGGGGTTTATCTTACAGAGGCCCTCTCTGTGCCTATTGGAGAGTCTCTGATAGAAAGAATCCCCTCCATCCCCGATGAGAGACTACATTAGAGTGTCACCAAACAATAGAAAAATGGTATGTTGGGCTCTGTGGTGTGTTGGGCTCTGTGGTGTGCTGGGCTCTGTGGTGTGCTGGGCTCTGTGGTGTAAAGCTCTTGTGTGATATCTCAGCGGGGCTGCGGCTGTCACTGTTAGAACGGCCCCTCCATAGTCCCGGCTCACAGGCGGAGTGATATCAAATGCACTCCGCCTGTGAGAGGAGGAGCCGTACAGAGAAAGCAGGAGGCTGCAGTAGAGAGCAAAGCCGCTGCTTCCTCTGTACGGCTCCTCCTCTCCAGGGCTGGTGCAAGGATTTTTGGCGCCCTAGGCAAAATAAAAATTGCTGCCCCCCCCCTATATGCTCGTGAATGTGCGGCACAATGCGCATTATTAGTACACATACACTTCCATAAGCCTAAAACGTTTTACTATGCATTAAACTTCAGTCTAAGTTACAGTCAGGCTCGGTTTCCACTAGTGCGGCTAAGAGGTCATGCTACTTCTAGCGCGACTTCGTAGCTTAAGTTGTTTGCGGCTTTCAGTGAGACTTGTCCCTCATTATAGAGGGAAGTCGCACTGAAGACGGCTCAAAAGTAGTGAACGATCTACTTTTGAAGTCGCCGCAACTCAAGACACGGCAGTGGAAACGGGCCCCATTGAAAACAATGGCTTTTGACTTGCTGTGCGACTTGACATGTGTCAAGTCGCACTAGTGGAAACCGAGCCTTAGACCATGTAATGTAGTACACTACACATACACTTCCATAATGGGTAGTATACGGACAGGCTAGGTAGGGTAGTATACGGACAGGCTAGGTAGGGTAGTATACGGACAGGCTAGGTAGGGTAGTATACGGACAGGCTAGGTAGGGTAGTATACGGACAGGCTAGGTAGGGTAGTATACGGACAGGCTAGGGTAGTATATGACAGTGGGATCAGTGGCAGTGCTGGTGGGGGATGGGGAAGGGACTTCTTTTCCATGTTGCTCATGAGTAGGGCAGCCCATTGAAATGAATGGGCAGCCCTACATGTGATGCATAAAAACCACACCTGCGCTTGTGTGCAAAAAAAAAGCTAAACTGTGTAAATTCAAAATAACAGATTTTCTCCAAATATGTAGTGTTCATAGAATTGCACTACCATGTAAATGGCCGTGAACACTGTGCTCTGCTCTGTTTATTGAGGACAGTTAACTTGTATTGAGTGGTTAGGTAATGTGAGGAATTAGACTTTGATAACAGAGGGTTAATGGAATGGTCATAAATTTTCTTCACATTATCTGGACATACACAGAGTGTGTGTGTGTGGGGGGGGGGGGGGGGGTATGTAGTAATAGCTCTATCATTCTCATCTCCCTGCAATCAAATCCTCCTGATTAGTGCTGATGTAAAACGGGCAGCTTATCTCCCTAAATTTACTTTTCTTAGAACATCAGCTCACCCCCTCCTTGCACAGTGTCAGCAGAACCCACCTCCAGGTTCTCTGAGCAGACACTGAGATGGAGGGAATCTAAGAAAATCAGGGAACAGATAGAATGTACAGGAGATTTCTGGGGAAGATAGAAAAAGAGTTTGAGAGCTGTAGTGGGACAGTGACTGCTGTGGGCAAGTATGTAATGTGCATGAGATGATTAGTGTGTGCACGCCTATGAGTACTCACTTTGGCTCCGTGGTGTCTGACACTAGCAGCAGTGACACCTCTGCCGAGATCAGCTCCAGCCCTCCACATTCAGCCCTCACGAGTCAGCTGACCTTTAGTCTCCGCCCCCCGGCCAGGCTCCAAAGACAGCCCATCTGCTGATGCTGCTTTGTGTCCCAGCTCACTGGGATGCACCATCTGCCCGCCTGGACGGGGGGGGAGACATGGAGCTTGTCGGTCCAGAAGTCCCCTTTCCTTCTGCTGTCCCTAACCCCAGACAATGAGGAGGGGGCACCTCCGGCGCCCCTGACTTATGTGCACTAATAGAAGCGGCCCTGCACACAAAACTGCTAGAAAAAAATGTGGGTGTCAATTTGCCTCCCCCACTGTCGCCCCTCCCCTCAGCTCACAACTACAAAGGATATAGCAGGCAGCTCCGAGGCTGCAGTGAGAGACTTGCGGTCGGGAGAGGATAGTGCGCCCCCCACCAGGCGGCGCCTGGGCGCACTGCACCCTAAGAACCCGCCTGGGATCGTCCCTGTTGCTAAATACCTTTTCTCATCAGCAGTATGTAGCAGTCTTGTGACTCCTATCAGTTCCTAGTAAAGCTTGTAGGAGGAGTTGTCATTGATCCTCTGTCTGGGCAGTGCTGGTTGGCCTTGTGCTGATCACATGCACTCTCCCAAGAAAATAAAGAAAAAACTCTCTAGCAATACACACAAAACTGAGCATGTGCAGTCCGTCCGTTCAAATATCAGGTTATTTTTTAGAGACAGCGGAAGAAGAGGATGATCATAGAAGACAGGATCACACAGCCTTTATACATAATGCAGAGGATTAACCCCTTAGGTTCCACAGTGAGTATAACAGGCATGCTTTACTGTATA
The DNA here is from genome assembly GCF_965119305.1 of Pelophylax lessonae. NCBI lineage: Eukaryota > Metazoa > Chordata > Amphibia > Anura > Ranidae > Pelophylax > Pelophylax lessonae. The sequence goes on along the minus strand of NC_138769.1, from coordinate 61,744,986 downwards.
TACAGACTGATTTTACGGTTGTGGGTTTAGTAACACTTGAAGTGAAACTGCAGCAACCCTTGTTCTTGTCCTTTTGATCTGCTGAGAGAAAGAGACAAAGAAAGAACATTCTTTTGACTATGCAGCAAACACACATAACTGTTATCTGATCTGGTTTTACTGCTGTGGATTTAGTAACACTTTAACCACTTACCCACCAGCCACGTATACCTACATTGGCTGAATTTAAGTGGCTGTACGGGGGTGATGTCTCTAGCTAGAGGCATCACCCCCAATACCGTTTTTTAGAGCCGGCAGTCGGCCTTCTGGTGGTAATGACCGATGCTACTTGGGACCTGCTCGATCATTACTCCAGCGAGCGGGAGGGGATGCCCCCCCTCCCACCGCCTTCCGCGGCTCTGCCCAGGTCTCCCGTCCCACCGGGATACCCAAGCAGCAACCGGCATGTCTGCCAGCTGGTTGAAGTCCCAATTAAAGCCAGATGCGGCTTCGATCGGGTCTCCAATGACGTAACCCGGAGGCGGCGTCCATGACATCACATCCGGGTTACTCGGCTGCTAAAGGCACCGGATTTAAAAAGTGAATGTATTCAAAAATGCTGTTTTCAGCGTTTTGAATACATGGAAGTGGAATGGAGGGGTCTAGGGTCTTTAAGACCCCCGATCCCTCCTTAAAGAGTACCTGTCACTGCCTATTACTGTCACAAGGGATGTTTACATTGCTTGTGACAGCAATAAAAGTGATCAGATTTTTTTTTTAAAAACCTGTGCTAAAATTCAAAAAAGAAATAAAATAGGAAAAAAAAATGTTTTAGCTACTCCCGTCACCGTGAGCTCGCGCACGAAAGAAAGTGTATACGGGAAGTCGCGACGCATATGAAATCGCTATTCAAACCTCACCACGATCACCAGAGCAAGAGAAATAATTAAAAAAAAAAGAGCTACACTCTAACTCTAAACTGGTAACCGTTAAAATGTTTTAAAGCGTCGCCTATGGAGATTTTTATTGACCGTAGTTTGTCACCATTTTGCGGGTGTGCGCAATTTTAAACCATAACATGTTGGGTATCTATTTACTTGGTGTGACACCATCTTTCACAATATATGAAAAAATGGGCTAACTTTACTGTTTAGTTTTTTTTTTTAATTGCAGTGAAATTTAATTTTTTGTAATTTAAAAAAAAAAAAAAAAAAAATGGCGTTTGAAAGACCGCTGCACAAATACCGCATGACACAAAATATAGCAATGACCACCATTTTATTCTCCAGAGTCTTTGCTTAAAAAAAAAAAAAAAAAATATATATATATATATATATATATATATATATATATATAATGTTTGGGAGTTCTAAGTAGTTTTCTAGCAAAAAAACGGAAAATTTATATCAATACTTACCGTAATTTTCCTTTCCTGATGGACTCCATGGCAGCACACGTATGTGTAGGCTCCGCCTCCTCTCCTACCCTATAGGACCCCACTCCCATAAATCTTTGCTCCATACCAGGAGCTTTGTTCCATAACTAGAACTACTCCAGCAGATGGGAGGGGACTCCTGCTGCCATGGAGTCCATCAGGAAAGGAAAATTACGGTAAGTATTGATATAAATTTTCCGTTTTCCTGACAGACTCCATGGCAGCACACGTATGGGAAATAACTAGCCATACACACCCGGGCGGGTAACTGCTGGTTTAACAGAAAATGGTTTAATTTGCACCGTCAACAGACAAGACTTTTAAACCAAAATTGACCGAAGATAAAGAAGCCGGTTCAACACAGTAATGCGACATAAAGGTATGAATTGATGACCAAGAAGCCGCTCTGCAAATCACGTCAGGAGCTACATGAAGAGAAGCTGCCCACGACGTAGAGATCCCTCTAGTGGAATGAGCCGTCACCACCTCTGGAGGAGCCAGTTCCTTGACTTTATATGCCCACTGGATGGTCTGAACTATCCAACTCGCTATAGATCTTGAGGAAGCTTGTTTGCCCCTGTTTTTTCCACAGATGAGGACAAAAAGATGGTCTGACTGGCGAAAAGGAGCTGTAGTCTCCAGATATAGCCATAGAGTTTCCCCCACGTCCAAAGGATGGATAGAGTTTTCATCTTGAGATTTGAACGTGGGTAGGACAATTTCCTGGTTGACATGGAATACCGACATTACTTTCGGATTGGAGCCAAGCATCGGAACCAATACTACCCGATCAGGGAAAAACGTAAGGAATGGTTCCTTGTAACCCAAGGCACAGAGTTCAGAAACCCGTTTGGCCGAAGTAATAGCCACCAGAAAGGCTGTTTTCATGGAGATATTTTTAAGGAAGAATGGATCCTTCTGATTCAAGGTGACTGAGGAAAGAAACTCCAAGACTGTAGGAAGATCCCACTTAGGAAACCTGGGCTTTCTAGGAGGTCTTAACCTAGTAGCGCCTCTGAAGAACTGGCGAACCAGGGAGTGTTTCGCCCATGCAGTCCCAGTGAAGGCCGAAATGGCTGAAATTTGGACTCGAAGGGAACTTACTGCCAATGACAGGTCCAGTCCGGACTGGAGGAAGCCCAAAATATCCTGGATTCCTGGGTCAGAGACAGAGCCAGATTTGCTATACACATAATCCTTGAACTTGGACCAGATTTTTTCGTAGACCTTGTTCGTGGCGGGTCTTCTGGCACTCATCATTGTAGCGATTGCCTCATTTGGACAACCAAGCGCTTTCAATCTTTCCCTTTCAACAGCCATGCCATGAGATGAAGCTGTGCTGGGCAGGGGTGAAGAATAGGCCCTTGGGACAGAAGGTCTGGCCTGACTGGTAGAGGTACCAGGTCCCGACAGCTCAGCTGGAGCAACAGAGGAAACCACGGTCTCTTTGGCCAGAAGGGAAGAATCGCTATGATCTGCACTCTCTCTGTCCTGAGTCTGTGAAGAAACTTGAATATGACTGGCACTGGAGGAAACGCATAAGCTGTTTGAAAATTCCAATGATCCGTCAGGGCATCTACCCGTAGGCCTGGGGATAGCGCCACCTCGTGTAGAATCTCTCCAGTTTGGCATTGTTGGAGATGCGAATAGGTCTACCTCTGGACGGTAACCTAGAGACATGACCCATTTGAAGGTCTCTGGATGGAGTGACCACTTGTTGTTTTCCAGAACAGACCTCGAAAGGAAGTCTGCCTGGACGTTCTGGGCACCTGGAAGATAGGCGGCTGACAAGTTGGACAGATGTCTTTGAGCCCAATCCATAATCAGTTTCACTTCTTTCAGAAGAGAAGAACTGCGGGTGCCCCCTTGTCTCTTGATGTAGGCGACGGCTGTCGTATTGTCCAGTCTTAGGAGGACCGAGGCATCGGTCGCCAGATGCTGAAAGGCCTGGAGAGCACAGAACGCTGCCCAAAGCTCCAGCACATTCGAGACCACCCCGCATGTAGGGAAATCCCAACTGCCCTGGGCCACCGCCGACAGGCTGGCGTCCGAGGTCACGACCAGCCAGGACGCTGGAATGATTGAATGGCAGTTTAATAGATTTTTTCGCTGAAGCCACCAGGTTAAGCTCTCCTTCATGGACGTTGTTATCCGAATGAGGACTTCCGGACTCTCGAAACTCCACTGTTGGAGGAATCCCATCTGAAAGGGCCTCATCCTCCACTGTGCCCACTTCACCATGGGAGCCGTGGAAACCATGGTCCCAATTATCTTCATGCACTGGGACGCCCGGAGATGAGAGGCTGATAATGCCGGACGAATCCTGTTGCGAATTGTCGGAATCTTCTCTAATGGAAGGGAGATAGTGCCTCTGGAAGTGTTGAAGAGGGCCCCTAGGAAGACCAACGACTTTGTGGGTTCCAGATGACTTTTTTCCAAATTCAGGAGCCACCCAAACTCTTGAAGGGTGGAAATTACTTGAGATCTGTGGAGCAGAATTTGATCCTGGTGCTTTGACAGAAGGAGCAAGTCGTCCAAGTAATGGCAAAGACGAATTCCTTTTGCTCTGATCAGGGCTACTACAGCCAGTAAGATCTTTGACAAGGTGATGTGGTAAACCCGAAAGGGAGACAGGTAAATTGAAGATGCACCTGACCCACTGCGAATCGAAGAAATTTCTGCATTTCTGCTGCGACTGGGACGTGAAAGTAGGCATCTTTCAAGTCTATGGATATCATCCAATCCTCTGGCTGTACCACTTGTCGAATTGTAAAAAGTGTTTCCATCCTGAACCTCTCTTTCTTGATGAAGGTTTTCAGATGTGTTAGGTCTATAACCGGCCTCCAAGAGCCGCTTTTCTTCAAGACCATGAAGAGCGGAGAGTAGATGCCTTGGAACCTTTCCTCGGTTGGGACAGGCACTGCCGCACCCTGGGCAACCAGGGATTCTACATATGAAAGAAGAGTTGACTTATTTTCTTCTGAACGGGGTAAGGCCGTAGGAATGAAGCGAAGAATGGGACTTCTGTCGAAAATCCACACATGCCAGTGTGATACGGTTCTGACGGCCCATTGATCTTCGATCGAGGCTGCCCAGACGTGCGCAAATTGAAGCAAGCGTACGCCTACCCGCACCGTCTGGACAGGCTCGATATCAAAAAGACTTTGTCGCCTCTCGGCTTGCTGAAGATTTTCCTTTGGAGAACTTCTGCCCTGTAGACTGAGGGCGCTTCCAGTTCTTCCTGAACTCACGACCGGGCCTGTAAAAATGGGCCTCTCTGGCACGATCAGGATTTTGCCTGTTTTGAGGTCTTCTCTGGTCTATCAACCGGCGATCCTGGGGAAGGAACCCCGATTTACCACCAGTGGCACGGGTAATAGCACTGTCCAGTTTATTACCAAAGAGGGAAGAACCCTCAAAGGGAATTTTGCACCAGGCCTGTTTAGAGGCAGGGTCGGCCAACCAGGGACGCAACCACAAGGCGCGTTTGGCCGTGACAGAGGATAGCATGACCCGCGCCGCCAAGCGGATGATATCAATGGATGCCTCACCCAAGAAAGCCGTTGCCAGTCTCAACTCCTGAATGGCTGAACTCCTGGCCACCTCTTCGGAGACACTCTGAAGTGTAGCCTCCACGCTTTCTACCCAGGCTTCCATTGCCTTGGATGTGGCTGCCAAAGCCAGAGCCGGCTTACACGCCATACCTGCGGAGAGATAAATCTTCTTAAGATCTGTGTCAATCCGCCTGTCAAGAGCGTCTTTGAATGAGACTGAGTCTTTCAATGGCAAGGTCACGTGTTTCACCAACCTCATCAAGGCCGCATCCACCGTGGGAGCGGAATCTAGATGTTTCACCTTATCATCCTTAAAGGGATACATTCTGGAGACCTTAGATGACAAAGAGTTTCTCTTTTCAACTCCCTGCCACTCGTCTGTAATAATTTCTCCCAATTCCCCATGGAAGGGAAAATGGGAACGCTCTTTTTTAATATGTTTGAAGTATTTCTTCTGTTTGGCTGGGGACTCAGCTGGATCCTCCCATTTTAATGCCTCCTTAACCGCCTTAACTAGCAGTGGGACCATAGCAAGTTCAAAACCTACATTCTGGTCTGCCAAATCATCCTCACTGTCTGTAGAATCTTCATCCCTCGGGAGAAATCCAGGAGCCTCTGAAGAGTGACCCGAAAGCCTGCTGGGATCCCAATCTCTGAGGGATTCTTGTACAATCCGCCTGACCATAGACTCCACTGGTTGTACAGTGTCTTGCTTTTCCCTTAAAACCCTGGAATAACAGGTATCACATAGGGATCTATCCTCAGGGATACGGGCTCGACAGCCCCAGCATGATTTCCCTGAACTGTGGTCAGAATGGCGGGATTGTCGCGGTGCGACTGAACTGGAAGTGTGCTCATGTCCTTTAGATCTGGAGCTAGACCTATGACCAGACTTTGATGAAGAATGCCGATGGGCTGAAGGAGAACTATCCTTTGATCCAGAAATGGGGCGTTGGTCAGACCTAAAAGGGCTGAATAGGGAAAGAAAGACACACTTAGGCTACATTCCACCAGCCAACGCAAGCAGGTAAGGGTTAAGAAAACTAGCTTAACTGTTGCGCAGGGACTGGCCACCGGGGGGTGGTGAAGCATCCATTTGCAGATAGAAGCAAAAGCCTGCACAGGAAGAAAGTAAGCATACATGTACTAACTTTCGTCTCCACGCCATCACTTTACCCCAAATGGCACCTGGTTCAAAGCATGACTCACCGCTGAGGAGCAGAGAAACAGCACGGGGAAGCCACCGCAACGCCCGTAGACATCCCATTGAAGACAGCAATGACAGCTGCTTAAATCTCCCGGGCGCCGCAAAGCCACGCCCCAAACAATGCAATAGCGTCATAGGAGATCGGGAGCGATGCGCGCGCATGCGCAGACAAAACCAGAGCCAAGCCTCATCCTGGACAACCAATTGAGGGTCCAGTGAGGCAGGGGGAGGAGCCTAAGCGACGATCTGGAATGCAGGAGTGCTCCACCGCACAAACAGGAAATGCAATGAAACCAAAGAAAGCTTTATACTTTACCACCATGATGATAACCGAACAGTCTCAGGCCTGGATGAATTCATGCGTGTGTGACAGGGCATCAGGGCCTATCCGCTCAATAGCAAGGACGTATTGGCCATCAATGCAGCCCACCTCTCATTCAGGATTTACGGCATCTTCAGCATTTAAAATAATATTGCCCGGGTCCACCCGATAAATATCGAGATTGCTGGACATAGAACAGGAGGCATCTGACATCAGTAAAGTCCACACGCCACCAGATCGCCTGAAACCGATAGACGTCCTATAAGGTAAGACTTCCTCCTTGCAGGAGGAGGACAAAAAAGGAACACGTCTCCTGGTATGGAGCAAAGATTTATGGGGGTGGGGTCCTATAGGGTAGGAGAGGAGGCGGAGCCTACCCATACATGTGCTGCCATGGAGTCTGTCAGGAAATACTGATTTTAACTTGTGAACAAAATGTGCCAAAAATGGGCTCGGTCCTTCAAGCGGAGTTCCGGCTTCGGGGGGGGGGGGGGCAATTTTAGCTAAAAATACCCCCGGGACAGTCAGGGCTAGTACATTCCACAATGGATAGCCTCTGAACTGTCCCGGGTCGCACTTACCTGTAAGAAGAAATACTTACCTTGAAAAGTTCTTCTCCAGCGCTGCCATCTCAGGTGTGGGCAGCTGAAGCCAGTGCAGTGCATCTTCGTGTCCTCTTCCGTGACATTGGAGTCCCACAATGCACTGCACTGGCCCCGCTCGTCACTTCCGGTGCCGGCACGGCATCCCTGCACAGCTTCTGGGCATGCCCAGAAGCTGTTTAGCAGGGAATGCCGCACCTGCACAGGAAGTGACGAGCGGGGCCGGTGCAGGCGCATTGACTCCTGGGAGCGATGACGTTCAGCTCCCAGGAGTCATCGCAAACCGGAAGAGATGGTGCGGCCCGTGGCAGCAGAGGGAGGAAGTGGAAGGAAGGTGAGTATATTTTCTTCTATAATAAGGTAAGTGACCAAAAAAAAAAAACGTCAGTATCCATCTCTTTTTCAGGTTGCACTCAGCAAGCGGATGGCCCAAAAACAATTTTGAGGCCGGAACTCCGCTTTAAGTAGTTAAAACAAATATGAATACTTCTCTAGGCAGACTAAGAATTCAACCAAATTATTCCTAGTATCAACAATTTATCTCCACCAAGTGTCTGAGAAAATGCTAAGGACCTTCAGCATAGTGAACCACAATAATATCAACTAACAACTGTTTCTATTGCTTTATATCTTTATTAATATAAAGGATTTTTCTTTATTTTATTTTATTTCTGTTTTCTTTCTTTGTTCTTTTTTTTTTTTTTTTTTTATATTTCATAGTAGATCTATACTGGTTATATTATCGGTTAAATGGAAATTACTCATACAAGCTTTCACTATAAATGATTAATTTGGTAATAGTTACCTATTTACATATATGTTAATGTGATGACAACCACATTATATTAGGTACAAAGACATAATATCAATGCAGTAAAAGGAAACCTTGGTAGTGGGTTAGATACAATCTTTGTAAATCTACCCCTTTCTGTTTCTGTTTGAGGCTTGCAAATTTCAAACTTTCAATTAAAAAAAAAAAAAAAGGGAAAAAAAAGCCTGTAGTGTGCAGTAGGTAAACAGTTATTTTGCAGTGCTCATGTGCTAACAAGCATCATGCTAATGGAAGGAGAAAGCAAAGTGACTGAGAGATTAGGACATCAGTCTTTTGCTTCTTCTTTTACTGTCCAGCTGCAGGAAGGGACAATGCCTGTAAATGTTACTCAGATATGATGGAGACCATTCAGGTCTCCTGTCCTTCCACACATGGCTATGCTGTGTGGCAGAGTTGCAGAAATCTTAGAACAGGGTTGATAAGTATATGAATCCCTGGGTAAAACCATTTCCATTTATGTATTTGATCTATGTTTTAAACTATAAACTTGGAGTTCAGCTCTAAAACCGAATTTTATACAAAACTCATTTTGTTTTCCATAGAATGGGAAAGGGTTAGAACCCCTGCCAGGTTGTAGATAAGAAGTTTGACAGTATGACAGAGGTTCCAAAACTTTACTGGAGGAATTTCCCTTCCTATAGCAGTGACAGACAGGAAGTTGGGGAAAAACTCCCTAAAAGCTCATATTAGCTCAGAAACATCCCATTGACTTTAATTAAGAAGTAGGTATGGCAGTTCAAAGGTTGTGTTTGAATGGATTTGCATTGCACTGTGTTTCCTAATGTAGTGTGTCCTATTTGGGTGTGTTTGAACTGAAGGAAAAGTAGGCCAAAGGTCACCTTTTTTTGGCAAACACAGCTGCAGTTGTAGACGGGGTCTACTGCACCCATGCACATGGAGGTATACTTTGTGAGGAGCACCCTTATCATTACCAGGACCAGGCGGGGACTGCAGTCATGTGAAAATTTTGAACATTAGGGCAGTTACCCTATTTAGAGACTGTGTATAGTGATAAAGTGCAGAGTTCCTCTGATGGTGATTTGTCCCATGTTGCTACACACTGTACTTGTATGTTTTGCATTAGGAAGGGCTTTCTGAGCCTGCACCCACTCCACCAGTCCAAACGCAATTATCCCCATGCATACATTCAAGGTAACTAGCTCTTCAGTGATGTTGGATGTTGTAATGACCATAGGATGGAAACCGTTGATACTCAAAATGAAGAAATGTCATCAGCACATCAAGGATTCCTCTTAAGGGTCCAAAACTTTATTCCATGGTCATATAATAAATATGCAGCAAAGTTTCTGAGCCACGCAGGGCCCCTGGTCAGGCAAGTCAGGACCCAGAGTTGAACCAGGGACCTCCAGTGTGTCTGCGAATGACTCTACTTGCTGAGCCACCTGGTCCCACTTTACCACTTACAGGACAGGCTACTGATGGCTTGGTGCCAAATTCCACAGCATACCTTCAGAGGTCTAGTGGAGACCATACCTCGGCAGGTTATAGTGGGTGGTCATAATGTAATGGATGATAGGTGTATGTGCCCTGGCTTTGAGCCTATGCAAATCAACGCAGCTCAGCTGAAGTGATGTCAGGGGGTCCTAATGTACTTGCAATTTGATTTCATATGTTATATAAAAAAGGTGAAAGTGAAATGTAAAAAATGTAATTTCTCATGTGTGTGCATTTTAAATATGGGAAAAAAATTCTGAAGATTTGGAACTGCCAAACAATAATTATTTGTCAAAGTAAATTTGATTAAAGTAAAAGCAGAACATTTGCCATTGTACAATAGATTACATATGGCAAAGTGCATAATTTATCACCCACAATTCACTGCTACCAATGTTTAGATCTGTCCATATGAAAGACATTACTCTCCCACATAAAGGCACTATAATTAAACATCTTGCCATAAAGTCACCATTCACTACACCAACATAAATTTCGGTGTAACAGCAGCACTATGAAAATACTCCTTTTTTTCACACGTTTAGCAACGGCTATAACACTTCATAATTTAAAAGAACATATTGGTTTTACAAATGTAATCTTAAAATCCCAATGCTAATATCAAAATAGGGAAAAGGCTACAAACACAGAACCACAGACTCTGTTAAAACAAGACAAGTGCATTACGTTCCACATATTTGGAAAATAAAGTAGGTATTAAAACCATATTAGTGTCGTGAAAAAGTAGGTGTGAACATTTACATAAGTATTCATATATAGCTAGTAAAGCAGAGGGCAGTTTATGCTTTTTTCATGGTATTAAGAAGCTATAGGAAAACTAATAAATGGCATTGTCCTTTGATTTACCATGGTACCTTTTTCTTTTGCATTTAATGATTTAAAGTGACCCTATCAGCGTACAAAAAATCCTAGGGAAGTAACATTGTAATAGCAGATTCTTATATTCTTCTCTCCGATGGCTTGTGTCTCCTACACTCTCCGTTGCAACACTGTGTTACCTGCCATTAGGGGCTGACTGGCAACTTTTGACCCAGGGGGCTAGGACAAACCAGAGGCCCTTGGTGCAGTGACTCGGCCCCCCCCCCTCCCACTCTCTCTCTCTTCCAGGCCTCCTCCTGACCCCCCATTCTAGGCTGAAGCTTCGCTCCAGGTACTCTCTACTTACCTGCCGAATCCGGTTTCCCTGCCTGGCCATCAGCAGGCAGTTGGGGGCAGCTGGGACAGCTTGGTCAGGGCTGCCCGGAGAAGGAGAGTCTCCAGTGGGGCATGGAAATGGCCTCTGCTCAGACACAGTTTACACCATGCATGCTGGGGGGAGGCCTGAGCTCTGTCCTTGTCTTTATCCTGCACTGATGAGGTCAGCGGCAGGGACATTTTACTTCTCTTTACCAGGAATCCTTTGGGTATGTCTGTGGCAGTCTTTTTAAGGGGCATCAGAGAGGCCCAGGGGGCAATTGCTACCCTGCCCCCTGGCCCAGTCCTCCCCTGCCTGCCATATGCCTTAGTTTCTTCCTTAATCCTACACCACTGTTGTGTCCTTTACTGAGGTATTCTGGTGTAGACGGATAGTGGAATCCGTTTAAACTCAAGCGCTCATAGAGCAGAGTGGGCCCTGTCTGCTCTGCTTTGATCAATGGGGGATCTTTGAGCATACTTACAGTACAAGCGTAACGTTTACTGGTTTGTGCCATGCTCTGCAAATATAGCCAGGCTAGTGCGCAGTTTCACCTATAGCAGCCCTCTGTGTCTTACCGCTAGAATGACTACTGGTATTTGGATATCCTCAAGACTTAAGGTGTGGAGCTACAGTAAATTTGCAGAACTGGGATGCTCCCCAGCAACTCAGAGAGGTAGCACAGTGGCTAAGAGGTTAGCATCTCTGCCTAGCAGCCCTAGGGTCATCAGCTTGAATCCCAACCATGGAACTACCTGTCTAGATTCTCCATGTTCTTCCTGTGCTAGCGTGGGATTGCTCCGGTTTCCTCCCACACTCCAAAGACATGCTGTTAAGTTAATTGGTTCCTGTCTAAATTGACCCAAGTATGTGTATGTATGAATGTGAGTTAGGAACCTTAGACTGTAAGCTTCTTGAGGACAGGGACTGATGTGAATGTGCAATATATATGTAAAGTGCTGTGTAAATTGACAGTGCTATATACTGTAAGTACCTGTAATAAATAAATGGCATGTCAGATGGCTTTAAGATGCGGAAAAGGTTCAAGGCAGGAACAGCTTGCAGGAGCTAGTGACTAGCTGGATGCCAAGCATGCGTCATCTAATCTGACTTGCAGAGAGCACACGCAAGGGTTTAGCGCAGGCAGCAAAAAGTAGTTTATTGGTATCCGGGCAAGGGTTAGGGCTGGCTGCAATTAGTATAGTATTTTTAATGCAGACAAGAGGGTCAGAGCAGGTTGTAGTAAGAAAAGGAAGTTGGTCATTAAAAAGTTAGTACCAGAGAAATTATGGTCTGGACAAGGCACATGGAACAGGAGCTAGGTAGCTAAAAGGCTGGTCTTGTGTAGCTCTAATAGATGACCAGAGTGGAGAAGAAGGAGCATCCAATGAGGACACCTCCTGCCACTGGAGTGAGAGTGGAGGGGTGTTACTGAAAATGTTGAGGCTGGGGATCAGAGTGCGGCAGGGTGATGGCTGCAGCAGGAGCTTGTCCCACTCTTCTAACAACAAATTTACCAGTCAAGTCTGACTGATAAAAAGAAATGCATTTGGCTGAGATTTTATTTCAGCAAAGTAATAAATACGTTGAATACTGTATTCATTGAAACCCCTATAAATACTGATTTGTCATACTTTTTGAATTGTATTCCATGATCTTGGAGCATGTATTTAAAAAAAATAAATAAATAAAAGCCTAAAGCAGTTTTCTTGGTTACTGCATTAGGTGTTAGATTAAGTCCAATTCCATATACATTAATTTCATGGCTGAACACAAAGAACCCACAAATTACCCACACATTCGTTGTCAGACAAACCACAGCTTATGGGGAAAAAGTTAAATACGTGTAAATCTTTTTTTGTAACAAACAAGAAGGAAAAGATCATTGGATATTTTCTTACAGCCAGAAAAAACCACCAAGATAAGTTTAAAAGGTTGTTTGTGTTATTTATGAACAACAATCTTTACCCACCATAACACAATTTGAGTCATTGCGGCTGTCCTAGCCTACGCCGATCGTATTTCAAGGGCAACTGCGTATTTCTGCAGACGTTGGACTAAGCTGTACGCAGCAATTTAGTCGCCACCCTCTTGCAAACATATTCCGCAAAACTTCTTATCAGGGTTTGCACAGTAGGGTGAAGGTGCTTAAAATGGAAATGATGGCTGTTATTGTACTCCATTTAAACTGTGGTTTTCCCAAAGGTGTCGTTATTTGTAATGTCAACAAACTCGCAGCTTTCCGGAAAGGCAAGTCAAAGCACAAAGGAAAAATCTTCACTGACAAAGACCACACAGCAACTTTATCAAGAACCAGCTATGTTTAACATTTTTTCTTCATACAGTATATGGCATATTTAATATAAAATATTTGTTTTATACATATGTTCATGTGGACGCACTCCCAGTATGAATGTCCCTGTACAGAAGAGTATCTCCATTCTTTTGGTATTCTTTTAATAGTGAACTTTGTGTTCTACTTAACAGAAGCATTATATTTTATTATTTATGTTAGAATAATGCTTAGAATAAAACTTCTTAAGGACCAGGATTTTTCCATCTTTCCTTGGCTTCTTTATGCACATTAATACAAATTTTTACCTGGGGCGCCCAAACTTTCGATCCCCACTGTATATATCTATATCTATATCAATATATATATATATATATATATATATATATATATATATATATATATATATAGATAGATTTTTTTTTTTTTTTTTAGCATAGACCCTAGAGACTAAATTGAAGATCGTTACAAAACTTTATGTCACACCGTATTTGCGCAGCAGTCTTACAAATGCATTTTTTAGGAAAAAATACATTTTTTAAATAAAAAAAATAAAAAAACATTTTTCTATAATGTGAAAGATAATGTTACGCAGTGTAAAATGATACCTAACATGTCATGCTTTAAAATTGTGCACGCTCGTGGAATGGCGACAAACGTTGGTACTTAAAAATCTCTATAGGCAACGCTTTAAAAATTTCTACAGGTTACCAGTTTAAAGTTACAGAGGAGTGCTAGAATTATTGCTCTTGCTCTAATGATCGCGGTGATACTTCGCATGTATGGTTTGAACACCATTTAAATATGTGGGCGCGACTTGCGTATGCGTTTACTTCTGCGCACAAGCTCGGAGGGACGGGGCGCTTTACATTTTTTTTTTTCTCTTATTTTTTTTTTACTGTCTATTTTTTATTTTTACACTGTGATTTCTTTATTCCTATTATAAGGAATGAAGGAAATAACAGGACAGGGCCTCTTTAATGTGAGATCTTTTTAAAGTAAAATATGTAATGATTTGCCAAAAAATCATGTATCATAGACAACTGTCTTTTTTTTTTTTTTTTGTTTAATATATTTTTAATTGATTTTAATAAAGAAAGCATAAGCATACACAGAAAGAAAATAAAAAGAAAATTTACATGTCCTTCAAGTTCAGTACAAGCAACATTAGAGATACACTCCAATACATTCTGTATACGATCAATACTGAACCACCTCATATTAATAAACAACAAAAAGAAGGAAAAAGAAAGAAAAGAGAAAAAAAAAAAAGAGGGGGGAAGGGGGAAAACATATGTATATATATATATATATATATATAATGCTGGCAATGGGTGGTGGGCCCAAAACAGACCAAGCTCACATACTCGCTCTTTGATCTTTTTTTTTTTTTTAGTAAAATACATAATATTTTTTTTTTAGTAAAATACGTAACAATATTTTATTAAAATACTGTTTTTTTTTAGTAAAATACGAGTCTTAAAGCAGAAGTTAAGTTAAAGAGGAGCTCTGGTATTACATGGCCAGGGATCCAGTGAGGTAGTCACCGAGCCGATTCTTTAATCCGCTTTGGGTGCAGGCAGTGGCATCTCAAGTAAGGGAAACAGGAAGCGAAGCCTTGCAGCTTCACGGCCGGTTTCCTACTGTGCATTCGGGGGCCACACTGTGCCTTGTAAATGATCTCGTAGTCTTGAGCTTCCATCTCAGATCGCCGCAGCAATCTGAGCCAGTAGTGGGACCAGGTACCTCAAAAACACATAAATGTGGCAGGGAAGGGAGGGAGGGTGCAACACTTTATGAAAACATCCCCACAGCTTCAATTGCATCACTTAGCTGTAATGAAGCATGTTACATGTTGTGCAGGCAACTGGAATCTGGAGAAATCTTCACTGCAGGGATGCCGGATCTCTTCCTGTCTCTGAACTTCCAGTGCTGCAAAAATTAACATTTTCAAGTTTTCTGGCAGAACAGCAGTACAGATGGTCTAAAAAGGACACGTTTTCTCCTTTCTTATCTTCCATTAAGAACAGTTCTTTCATTGATTACACTGCTTGTTACATGATCTGTGAATGGAGGAGAGTCTAATCAGTCACATGAGTCTCTTTTCTTTGTTATAGATTGTGTTACAAACAGTGTAATCAATGAAAGAATCCGCCGCTGGGACCACCCTTATCTGAAAGCGGATCGCCCGCCGTCTAAAATATCCGGGTTATGGCAGCTATCTGCTGCCATAACCCCGGTATTTAGCGTCAAATCGGTCGGTAAGTGGTTAACATATTTCAAATCGGTGGCTTTTAATTAACCTGGAAATAAACAGCAGCAACTAATTTATTCCCCAATGTGATCAGGTCATTCAAGTGTACAATGACTGCTTCTGTTCTGACATAAGATTAGCTTATTTTCCCTAAAGTGGTTAGAAAATCTCCAAGAGATCTGGCGATCCTGCGGGTAATAAGTACATGTTCAGCATGTCTTTTTCTCGGGGCGTGTTGAAATAAAATAGGCAGCAGGTCTTGGAGTTTCAGATGATGGACCCCACCAGATGTTCTCAGGGAAACTATTTGTAAATGCTATGGATGGCTTTACAGCACTTTTTATCCCACCCTTCATTTTGCCTTACTAAATATATTTTAGGTTCAAATGTGATTTATTAGAAGGTAATACAATCCCACCTTTCCACAATTGATCTGTTTATTTAATATAATAGAGAACAATTGCAATTTTAGTAGCATTATGGACAAATAGCAGAAATATTTTTTTCACGTTACTAGATAACTAGATGGCCAACTACTGTATGCAGTTGTAATAAGACACATATTATTTTTATCCTCCACTGATAATTTTTGTGACTATTTTCATAGTATGTTGAGCCAACACAAGATTTTGACCAAATGGAGGTATTTTCCATGTATTCTTAGTAGGTATGAAGCCACCAAGCTTGCACATGCTGCTTTTATCATTTTGTGGTAGGACCAAAAATGATGCAGCAAGGTGCTGGGACCTTACTATGTCTCTCATAATAAATAGATTTTTGAAGTTCTGATGGGTCACATCTAATCAGCTATCCTAAACACCCATGTGAGAAATGTGGGGTCTCAATAAATTAAAATATGGAGACAAAACTGTACAAGATAGACTAAGATAAAAGGGACTCAAGCACAAGGGTGAGAAAGAGATTAAAGGCAATAACTAAAAACATTCTACAAGCATTCTCCTATTAATGTTATTATAACCCAAACATGTATCATTAGCAGGGATGTACACAATTAAGGAGGTCTTGTCCGTTAATAATAATGTTGGCAATGATATGTATATATCTGTATCTAAAACACAAACAGTATTGCCCATAAAATAACTGTCTTCTGACCAGGGACAGATTTTTGAAGAGTTAACATTAACCATGACCTAAGGGGGCAAGACTGCTAGGGGGTGACACACATTCACCCACATTGTTTGCTCTCTGCCAATAACCCATTCCTTTGTATAATAAAAAGTTCCAGATTGCCAGCCATTGCAGTCTGCCCAGGTCTTCTTTGCTGTTGTCACTGCATATTGTGTGCATTTTTGTTAGTGGATTATTGTGCTCTGTACTAACAGTTCATCTCCAGTGGGTTCATAAAATTATAAACACAATAATGTGTCATAGTGAAGTAATAATTTGCCTTACATGTCATCAGTTTTAGGTGTACCAATGTGGAGGTTGTAAATCTATGTTTCAGTCCCTCTGACTCCTTTATCAGTGTGCTTTGTGTGACTATGACTACAGATGAACAAACTTTAGAAAAGTTTGATAATTTGAACTTTCATTCTTTAACCACTTCAATACTGCGCCAAAGCAAAAGGACGACTACAGCACGGCTCTGTTGTTCTGGGAGGGCGTCCACGTGCCCCCCCTGAGGCGTGCATTGGGCGCGATCTGTGATCGCTATATCACTCGCACACAGCTGATCACGGATCCAGGTAAACCACATGTAAACAATTTTTCCAGTTATCGGCAGAGCGCTGTTAGAAATTACAGGCTCCCGTACAGCCCCCATAATGATATTTTAACTAAAAATACATGAAAATCATTATTAGTGGACACAAAAATTCTTTCATACATAAAAAAATATAAATTCGACTTCCGGTTCTGGCGCCTCATGTGAACGGACGCCAGGAACAGCGGCTCCGCACTCGTCGGCTAATAAGTCCTTGACTGAGCCCATCCGTGCCCTCAAACCGCCCGCTGGGGATCCTCCGGTGCCGATGGACAAATTCCTTCTACACGGTCCCCCGCCATCCTCCGTCCCGGCCCACAGTGAGCCCGCGCTCCAAGCTTCATCCGAAGCAGACATGGCGGACGCAGCGCAGCTGCCCGCCCCTCTCCCTCAGAGCGCTTCTCCTTCCGGGATCCCTGAGGCACACATCGCTTCGTTAGCCCAGGCGGTAGCAGCGCTTCTCTCCCCCACAATAACGGCTGCTGTGGACAAGGCGATTGCTCAGGGCATCACCCAGCTCCGTAAAGAGCTGGGTGAACACTCCTCGAGGCTGACAGAGCTGGAGCATCGCATGTCTGAGGTGGAAGACGAGTTCCAATCCTCCTTCTCTCAGGATCAGGCTGCCAGGCAGACACAAAGATACCTGCTGGAAAAGCTGGATTACTTAGAAAATCGATCCAGACGGAACAACCTCAGGATAATTGGCCTGCCAGAATCCTTCAATAATGACTCCCTGCATGATATCTGTGTGAATAGGATCCCTTCAGCATTGGGCCTCACAACGCCATGTATTGCTGAAAGAGCCCACCGTCTTGGTGCCCCCTCCAATGAACGTCGCTCCCCACGACCGGTAATCGTCCGTTACTTAAACTACATGGACAGAGTGAATATTTTGAAATCCTTCAGAAACTCCAAAGCCCTGCAAATCGACGGCCACAAGCTATTGCTATTTGCGGACTATTCGCAGGAAGTATCCAAGCGGAGAAAAGCTTTCCAACCCGTATGCCAGGCTCTTTTCCAAAGGGCTGTCAAATTCACACTAGCGTACCCTGCGATCCTACGCTTCTCTGACTCCACTGGGGAACAGAAATCCTTTACCCATCCGGAGGAGGCTGCCCAGTATCTCCAGCATTACATGCATATCCACCTGGACATCCCAGGAAGCTCTGAAGTTCTGCACACCGACATCCCTAGGGACCAACGTAGTCCTAGAAAGGATCCGGCCAAGAAACTTCGCCTCTCCGGTCCCAGCCGCAGATCACGCCATCGCTGATCCTCCTGGCTTCTATCACTCTGACTCTTAGATGATCCCATGCCTGCCCTGATTGCTCTTTTTGGCACTTGTCGTTGCTCATTGATCAGGCATCAGCCTGCTTCTACTGGTATTTTCTAAGTAGGGCTGTCTACCAAGCCTTCTGATGACTTATTTTGGTTTCCACGTCCTGCAATATGTTACTTGGTTATTTTTTTCCTTTTCTCTAAGGTACCTGATGTGTGGCTCCCTGGGGCCCCCCTGTTCTCCCCATTACAGGAAACCAGCCTTCCCGGTGATCTGCGCTCCTGACCCTTCATAGGTTCCCCGAATGTGTGAGTACTGGCGGTTACACTAGTACTTCTTTTGGAAATACTCTCGGGCGCCCACCGCTGATCCCCGGTAACGCTGCTTCCGATGTGTACTTTGTGTTCCATGAGGAAAAAAGCGAAGGCTCTCCATCACCTGGTATGTACCTGGTATGTTACTCCCCTGGTCCCCTGTTGGGCGTTCCCTTTCCCTCTTATGCCCGGTTTTACATGCAGATGTTCATTACCTATGCTCCCCTTCTCTGTCAGGCTAGATTGCATGGGCATCACTACCACATGGTGTGCACACTCACTGTTGTTAAGGCTGCAAATACATCCCAACTGGTACCCCCCGATTAGATGAAAGTTGTCTCATGGAATGTTAAGGGACTGCGGTCCCCTCACAAACGTATGGCAATCCTCAGACACCTTCGCCGCCTGAAAGCAGACATTGCTGTCTTGCAGGAGACGCATCTATCTGAGGAGGACATCTCTCGTTTGCGTAAGCTGTGGGTGGGCCAAGTCTTTGGCTCTCCGGCTGTTCAGGGCAGGGCTGGTGTTCTCATCCTAGTCCACAAGTCTTTGTCGTGCGAGGTCTCCCTGTCATATGCAGATGATACAGGTCGCATTCTCATAGTACAATTTCGCTCGGATTCCCGGACCTGGGCTCTGGCAGCGGTTTATGCCCCTAATTCCCCGACGCAATCGTTCTTCCAGACGCTCACGGCCAGGATAGCCCCTATCTACACCTCCCCCTGCTGGTAGCGGGGGATTTCAATACCCTCATGGTTGATAGTGAGGATAGATCGGGGAGCAGGGTTCGCTCCCTGCCCTCCCTGTCGAGCTCCATCTCACCTCTCCAGATTTTCACGGATGGGTTACACCTCACGGACGCGTGGCGTTTGGCTCATCCCTCGTCTCGGGATTTTACCTTTTTTTCTCACCCCCACGACACGCTGACTAGAATAGATTACATCTTCCCAAATGACCTCCTACTCCCCTTTACTTCAAATCCCGAGATCCATGATATTGCGGTCTCAGACCACGCTCCTATTTCCATCGACCTCTCCTTTTCTCTTTCATCCCCTCTCAAAGGGTCCTGGAGATTTCCTAGCCAAAGATCCAGGAGCCCGCAAGCTAATAGTGGACTCATGGAATGAATTTCTTCAGCTCAACGCTACCCCTGACTGCTTCCCCACACTACTTTGGGAAACGGGCAAGGCGGTATTACGGGGACGGATTATCTCCTATGCCTCTGCCCATAAGAAAAAGATTAATAAAGCCTATACGGCAGCCAGCGAGTCTCTCAGAGAGGCGCAGAGGCTTGTGAATCACTCCAACACTCCAGAACACAGGAGTCGCTGGCGCGATGCCAAGCTGGACTTTGATAAATGGGCTGCGGCACAGGAGTCCATCCATGCGACGTGGCAGGCCTGGAACTTTCATAAATTTGGCAACAAGCCAGGTAAACTTCTGGCTTCCCTCTGCAAACCTCCCTATACACCTACCCATATCACGACACTGACGGACGCCCAGGGTAACTCGGTCGACTCTCCCCAAGGCATCACTGACGTTTTTGAGCATTTCTATAAATCGCTGTACGGCCCTGATCCCATTGATGAGGCGGAGGCTAACTCTCTTCTAGCCTCCATCTCGCTCCCCACGATATCCCCTGACCAACTGACTCTCCTTAATGAGCCAATAACACTGGAAGAATTAGTCACTACGGTACACGCCCTCACCCCCGGGAAAGCCCCTGGTCCAGATGGGTACTCCTCAGACTTTTATAAGATGGCCATCGATGCTGTAGCCCCCACCCTTCTAAACCTTTATAATCTCATATACTCTGACGGCCCCTATCTGCCCACCGGGTTCCAAGCGCACATAAAGCTTATTCATAAGAAAGGAAAGGATCCCACCAATCCGGGATCGTACCGTCCCATCTCACTGCTCAACCTTGATGCAAAAATTTTTTCCAAAATACTCGCGAATCGCCTTGCCACTATTCTCCCCTCTCTTATTCACCCCGCCCAGGCGGGTTTCATCCAAGGCAGATCCGCCACCTCCAACATTAGAAAGGTCGTAGCGGCCTTGGAATACGCGAGGACCAATCCAACCTCGGACTCTGCCATCATCACGCTCGACGCTGAAAAAGCATTCGATAATGTGAGCTTCCGTTGGTTGGATTTGGTCCTCGCCAAACTCGGGTTCTCAGGACCTTTTACCCACTTGATCAGAACTATGTATTCCGAACCGATGGCTCAAGTGATGGTGGCGGGTTGTGCTTCAGGCTCCTTCAGGTTGCACAAGGGTACGAGACAGGGCTGCCCCCTGTCTCCGCTGTTGTTCAATTTGGCAGTGGAGCCTTTGTCTAGACTCATTACCGCTCACCCGCAGCTACATGGCATTCTGGTGGGGGACAAGGACTTGCGTTCGGCGCTTTTCGCTGACGATGTCCTGATCTTCACTGCAAACCCCAGTCAAGACCTCCCAGTGATACAGGACCTCTTTGGCAACTTTCGCCGGTGCTCAGGGTTGCGCATAAATTTCAGTAAGAGCGAGGTGCTCCCTCTCCACACCCACCGTCAACCCCCCTGGGCCTCCAGTTCGTCGTTCAAGGTAGTACACTCCTCCATCACTTATTTGGGACCATCCGTCCTCCCTTTATCGTTTAAATCTATCGTCCACTATTGATAAAATTATAGCTGAACTCCATTCCTGGCAAAAACTCCCTATATCGTTTCTAGGTCGCTGTCACCTATACAAAATGATGAGCTTCTCTAAACTACTATATCCTCTTCAAACTTTACCCCTCCTCTTAAAACACACTGATGTCTCGAGACTAAACAAGGCCGTTGCTAAGTTCATATGGAAAGGTCGTAGACCACGTATAGCTATAACCAAACTGTTCCTGCCCACCAAGGATGGGGGGGTAGGTCTCCCTGATATACGCTTATACAACTTGTCATGCCTCATCCGGGTTGCTCTAGATTGGATCACCAGAGATTCCAGATATACCAACTTAGAGCTAGAATACAGTATGGTCGGGCCGTATGATTTGGTGGCGCTGCTGCATTGTGGGCACAGGGATATTCCCCCGCCGTTGCGGCAGAATGTCTTAATTAGAGACACGGTCTTGGCATGGCGGGAAGTCCGGAAGAAACTGGGAGCCCCCCAAAGGCTATCCCCCTTTCTTCCTATTTGCAACCATCCTCTGTTCCCCCATGCCCAGCAGCGCTTCCCCTTCTCTGACTGGGCCTCTAAAGGCCTGACCAAGTTTGTACAATTGTTCGACCCTATTTCAGGTACCCCAACCTCCGTAGAGGCACTCAACGCCCAATTTGGCATCCCGCTCTCCCATCACTTGTATGTACAACAATGTATTTGTTTTGTTAACTCTTTATGTTCAAATAAGGTCACACGCTTTCAGCATACTCTGATTGATTGTTGGGTCTCGCAGGGCAGGCACAGGATCTCCCACATTTATGCTCCCCTTTGCCAAGAATGGCATGCCGCAGACATTCTCCAAGTAGCCAAACAATGGAATAAAGTGCTGGACTCCCCCAATGCTCACCACCTGGCCCTCAAAGGCTACAACGCCACACGCTTGTATGTCCGCAATGAATTTTGGAGGGAGCAGCAATTTAAGATTCTGCATGGAGCATACTTCCCTTGCCTTCGATGGTCAAATGATCCGGCCCACAAAGTGTGCACCCTATGCGGGATTCAGCTACCTACGTTACTCCACAAACTCTGGACTTGTACGGATATCTCTCGCTTCTGGGACAAGATCCTCTTTTTCATTTTTTCTACATTTTGCATGGACCTGCCTAAAGACATTTTCGCTTTGCTCTTTGGCTACACGGAGGGCGTCTGTGCTATGTTGCCGCCCTCCGATAGGAAATCCCTCCTCTTCCACAAACCATGGCTCCTCAACTGCCTCATGATAGCGAGAAGAGCCATCCTTCGACAATGGACTGCCACTTCTCCTCCTTCGGTTTCGGAAGTCTGCACTGAACTCAATACCCTACTGAAATTTGATCTGTTGGACTTATATCACAGCCCACACCCTCAACATAGGCGGTTCCACAGATCATGGACACCTTCCTATCTCGCCAACGCTCCCCCTCTCTCAGTCCACTTGAGGGCGCACCACCATACCCTGCTTACTAATCCCTCAGGATTGTCTTAATCTCCGCCGCAACTTTCCTGGTTCCGGAGAGTGCCCACACCAGTTGCTTTAGGTGATTGTTGGTAATTGATGATTAGCCTATCCCATGTTGACTATTCCACGGTCATCTTCGCTTATGTTAGATGGCACAACCTGACCCTGACTCCCCAGCGACTGAGTCTCCTGATGTTGTTAATTCTTCCATATCTGCATCTGCTACCCCTCCCCTTCTCTTCCCTCACCCATTCCTCCCCCCCCCCACTCCTCTCCACATCACTACCTACATTTTCGAGTTTTGCTGTTCCATTATTTTGCTATCTAACGATGTAGTGATAGAAAAAAAAAAAAATGTGAAATTTGCTCAAGTTTTGTATACCATTATCAACGGTTTTCTTTCTTAAGATACATGTTTCTTCCCTTGGATAAATTTTTTTTTTTTTGAAATGCCGTTACGATTTTATCACTGTATTTGTGACAAATTTCAATAAAAATGTTGTTAAAAAAAAAAAAAAAAAAAATATATAAATTCCATCTTCAAGCTAAAATTCTCCCTAAACAGAATTGCACATATTCCACCAACACCCAGTTCCAATCCCCCCTCCCAGCACAAGTCTTTGACCCCCCTCCTGCCCCCCAGCTCAAATCCCACCCAAATCCCCCCTCCTAGTGGTAATCAAACTGTGTGTGTTTACAGCGCACTGCAATCTACAGTAAGGGCAATCCAGTCTCATGTGCTGTATAGACAAGCGTCATTTTGTATATTTTAAAATCTAAAAAATATGAGTAATCGAATTTGTACAGGTGTGTAAATACTAAAAGCTCAGCTCAGCTTGTTTGCAGATATTTGTGCGTTCTTACAGTTAACGGAGTCTGTCTTTCTTAACCTCCGACACTGGTTTCAAACCTGTACCGGAGGGGAAGGCAGAACTCCGCTTTAACAATTATAGTATCCTTTTCCTACAAGTCTGTTCGAAATCCGACCTGCCAAAAACATCGCTTAAATTAGGATTCAGCTTGGGATATCCACATTCATGAAAGTTAGTCCCAATCTAATTTTATTGGGATTTCAGGTTCAACCTTAGCTATGACTTCTTTTTACTGTCATACTAAAGGCTGACTGGAGTAAGAGCCTGGTGGCAAAAAACAGAAAATATAAATCACACTCCAATTCTGATGCCATGTTTATGGGGTGTTTTCTGTGGGTAACACACAGTTCTTCAAGTCGCTTTTATGTATCATACCATACTTCTCTTGCAAATACAGCTTTTAGCATTCCGCAGTAAATTTTTTTTGATCACAGAGAGTTATTAATGAACCACCCGTGTGATAAAAGTCTTTTGGACATTTACAGATACTTCAGATTAGAAAAGAGAAAATCAAAGGGCATTATTATATCACAGATCAGCACTATTGATTAAAGGGAAGGAATTATTGGATGTTATTCTTAAAAGTGATTTGGAGCAGCACAGAGAAGAAATCATATGTAGAGAGAACTTCATTTATGGTAATTTCCAGAAATTATAAATGAGGGTTACATACAGTTCATGAGATAAACAGCAAAGGGGGAGGACGTGAAATGAGGTGAGCACAGACAGATAATAGGAAGGAGGAGATGCAGCATATCATGACTTGGCTTTGCTAATAAAACACTTCATGGTTTACATACCAAATGCTGACTGGTCACCTACTCAGCATTACAGATAAACCTACTAGTAATTAGTGTTGAGCGAACACGGACTGTATTATTCGTGTTCGTACCGAATAATTGGATTTTTTGTACCCGAACACGGACACGGACACTTTACTGTATGTTCGGGTAAAAATCCGTGTTCGGTCGTTTTATTTCCGGGTTTTGCATGCTTTGGCGCTCTTTTCATGGCGGGCTTTCAACAGCCAATCAACAATCGTTTAACTGGTGTGCCTTAAGCCATCCCAGCCATGCCTGCAAATGTCTCAGTAGCTGTGATTGGCCGTCTGAAGCATGTGACCAAGTCTTTATAAGTTCGAGGCAGCCGCAGCGGCGTCATTATGCTGCTTAGATTCAGGGACAGAGCACACATCAACGTGCTGGCTGCTGATTAGGGAAAGATAGGCAGGAAAAAACCATTTGTGTCCGGATAGAATTGAGGGACAGGTCGGAGTGTTTAGGCAGGGCGAGTTGTAGGCATTTTAGGGATAGAGTCTGCTGAATTATATAGGGTCAGTGTCTTCTACAAACTACAATCGATATTGCTGTGTGGGGGGTGGGGTCTGCACTCAATCCTGATCTACGATCTCTTCTCAATCCTGTTAGGGACAGAGTCTGCTGAATTTTAGGGAAACTGTGTTCTACAAACTACAATCGATATTGCTGTGTGGTGTGGGATTGGAGATAGGCAGGTGTCAGTGATCCACATCCATTTTTCTGTGTGTGAGCTGCAGTGAACACAATCTTTTTGGGCTGCAGTGAACACAATCTTTTTGGGCTGCAGTGAACACAATCTTTTTGGGCTGCAGTGAACACAATCTTTTTGGGCTGCAGTGAACACAATCTTTTTGGGCTGCAGTGAACACAATCTTTTTGGGGTGCAGTGAACAAAATCTTTTTGGGGTGCAGTGAACACAATCCTTTTTGGTGTGCAGTGAACACAATCTTTGTGGGGTGCAGTGAACAAAATCCTTTGTGGGGTGCAGTGAACACAATCTTTTTGGGGTGCAGTGAACAAAATCCTTTTTGGGGTGCAGTGAACAACATCCTTTTTGGGGTGCAGTGAACACAATCTTTTTGGGGTGCAGTGAACAAAATCCTTTGTGGGGTGCAGTGAACACAATCTTTTTGGGGTGCAGTGAACACAATCTTTTTGGGGTGGAGTGAACAACATCCTTTTTGGGGTGCAGTGAACAAAATCCTTTTTGGGGTGCAGTGAACAAAATCATTTTTGGGGTGCAGTGAACACAATCTTTTTGGGGTGCAGTGAACACAATCTTTGTGGGGTGCAGTGAACACAATCTTTTTGGGGTGGAGTGAACAACATCCTTTTTGGGGTGCAGTGAACAACATCCTTTTTGGGGTGCAGTGAACACAATCTTTTTGGGGTGCAGTGAACACAATCTTTGTGGGGTGCAGTGAACACAATCTTTGGGGGGTACAGTGAACACAATCTTTGTGAGGTGCAGTGAACACAATCTTTGTGGGGTGCAGTGAACACAATCATTGTGGGGTGCAGTGAACTCAATCTTTGTGGGGTACAGTGAACACAATCTCATACTTCTGAAGGTTTGAGGGTGCTGCCTGTTCCATACTCCCCCTACTCCTCATCTAGCCTTTTAGGGGTACAAACAATAGTAATTGGGGCCTAGTGTGGTTGTGTACGTGTGATATACATACACTTTTTTGGGATCATATTTTCTATTCCGCTATTTAATCAAAAACCTTTGGGGATCAGTTAAATTGGGGGATAGTCTGTGTTGGTACGTGTGAGAGAGATCCACCTTTCCAAGTTGTTGGGGTTCATCTCATACTTCTGAAGGTTTGAGGGTGCTGCCTGTTCCATACTCCCCCTACTCCTAGCCTTTTAGGGGTACAAACAATAGTAATTGGGGCCTAGTGTGGTTGTGTACGTGTGATATACATACACTTTTTTGGGATCATATTTTCTATTCCGCTATTTAATCAAAAACCTTTGGGGATCAGTTAAATTGGGGGATAGTCTGTGTTGGTACGTGTGAGAGAGATCCACCTTTCCAAGTTGTTGAGGTTCATCTCATACTTCTGAAGGTTTGAGGGTGCTGCCTGTTCCATACTCCCCCTACTCCTAGCCTTTTAGGGGTACAAACAATAGTAATTGGGGCCTAGTGTGGTTGTGTACGTGTGATATACATACACTTTTTTGGGATCATATTTTCTATTCCGCTATTTAATCAAAAACCTTTGGGGATCAGTTAAATTGGGGGATAGTCTGTGTTGGTACGTGTGAGAGAGATCCACCTTTCCAAGTTGTTGGGGTTCATCTCATACTTCTGAAGGTTTGAGGGTGCTGCCTGTTCCATACTCCCCCTACTCCTAGCCTTTTAGGGGTACAAACAATAGTAATTGGGGCCTAGTGTGGTTGTGTACGTGTGATATACATACACTTTTTTTGGATCATATTTTCTATTCCGCTATTTAATCAAAAACCTTTGGGGATCAGTTAAATTGGGGGATAGTCTGTGTTGGTACGTGTGAGAGAGATCCACCTTTCCAAGTTGTTGGGGTTCATCTCATACTTCTGAAGGTTTGAGGGTGCTGCCTGTTCCATACTCCCCCTACTCCTAGCCTTTTAGGGGTACAAACAATAGTAATTGGGGCCTAGTGTGGTTGTGTACGTGTGATATACATACACTTTTTTGGGATCATATTTTCTATTCCGCTATTTAATCAAAAACCTTTGGGGATCAGTTAAATTGGGGGATAGTCTGTGTTGGTACGTGTGAGAGAGATCCACCTTTCCAAGTTGTTGGGGTTCATCTCATACTTCTGAAGGTTTGAGGGTGCTGCCTGTTCCATACCCCCCCTACTCCTCATCTAGCCTTTTAGGGGTACAAACAATAGTAATTGGGGCCTAGTGTGGTTGTGTACGTGTGATATACATACACTTTTTTTGGATCATATTTTCTATTCCGCTATTTAATCAAAAACCTTTGGGGATCAGTTAAATTGGGGGATAGTCTGTGTCGGTACGTGTGAGAGAGATCCACCTTTCCAAGTTGTTGGGGTTCATCTCATACTTCTGAAGGTTTGAGGGTGCTGCCTGTTCCATACTCCCCCTACTCCTCATCTAGCCTTTTAGGGGTACAAACAATAGTAATTGGGGCCTAGTGTGGTTGTGTACGTGTGATATACATACACTTTTTTTGGATCATATTTTCTATTCCGCTATTTAATCAAAAACCTTTGGGGATCAGTTAAATTGGGGGATAGTCTGTGTTGGTACGTGTGAGAGAGATCCACCTTTCCAAGTTGTTGGGGTTCATCTCATACTTCTGAAGGTTTGAGGGTGCTGCCTGTTCCATACTCCCCCTACTCCTCATCTAGCCTTTTAGGGGTACAAACAATAGTAATTGGGGCCCAGTGTGGTTGTGTACGTGTGATATACATACACTTTTTTGGGATCATATTTTCTATTCCGCTATTTAATCAAAAACCTTTGGGGATCAGTTAAATTGGGGGATAGTCTGTGTCGGTACGTGTGAGAGAGATCCACCTTTCCAAGTTGTTGGGGTTCATCTCATACTTCTGAAGGTTTGAGGGTGCTGCCTGTTCCATACCCCCCCTACTCCTCATCTAGCCTTTTAGGGGTACAAACAATAGTAATTGGGGCCTAGTGTGGTTGTGTACGTGCGAGATACATACACTTTTTTTGATCATATTTCCTACTCCGCTATTCAATAAAAACCTTTGAGGATCAATTGAATTGCGGGATAGTCTGTGTCGGTACGTGTGAGAGAGATCCACCTTTCCAAGTTGTTGGGGTTCATCTCATACTTCTGAAGGTTTGAGGGTGCTGCCTGTTCCATACTCCCCCTACTCCTCATCTAGCCTTTTAGGGGTACAAACAATAGTAATTGGGGCCCAGTGTGGTTGTGTACGTGTGATATACATACACTTTTTTGGGATCATATTTTCTATTCCGCTATTTAATCAAAAACCTTTGGGGATCAGTTAAATTGGGGGATAGTCTGTGTCGGTACGTGTGAGAGAGATCCACCTTTCCAAGTTGTTGGGGTTCATCTCATACTTCTGAAGGTTTGAGGGTGCTGCCTGTTCCATACCCCCCCTACTCCTCATCTAGCCTTTTAGGGGTACAAACAATAGTAATTGGGGCCTAGTGTGGTTGTGTACGTGCGAGATACATACACTTTTTTTGATCATATTTCCTATTCCGCTATTCAATAAAAACCTTTGAGGATCAATTGAATTGCGGGATAGTCTGTGTCGGTACGTGTGAGAGAGATCCACCTTTCCAAGTTGTTGGGGTTCATCTCATACTTCTGAAGGTTTGAGGGTGCTGCCTGTTCCATACTCCCCCTACTCCTCATCTAGCCTTTTAGGGGTACAAACAATAGTAATTGGGGCCCAGTGTGGTTGTGTACGTGTGATATACATACACTTTTTTTGGATCATATTTTCTATTCCGCTATTTAATTTAACTGGGCCTCCATGCGAGACCTGTGTGCCTTGTTGCGCTGTTTTGAGTACTCCACCAACATGGCCAGTGGCAATGACGCCGTTCTCAGCTTAACTATCCCACTTCCATGCCTCCTTGAAAAAACAATTCGGGCGATGATGGAAGAGGATGTGGCACAGGATGAGGAGGAGGAGGAGGATGAAGAGGTAACATTTCCAAGGCTTTCAGGGCAGTCATTCGCAAGGGGCTCCGAGGGTGGGTTCCTGCACACGCAAACGCCAGGGACGCAATTGTCCAGCAGGGGCACAGTTCTGGAGGATGAGGAGGATGAGGAGGAGGAGGAGCTGGAGGAGGAGATGGAACCATGTTCACAGCAGGGTGGCACCCAGGCCAGCTCATGGCCATCACTGGTGCGTGGCTGGGGGGATACAGAGGACACGGACGATACACCTCCCACAGAGGACAGCCTTTCGTTGCCTCTGGGCAGCCTGGCACACATGAGCGATTACATGCTGCAGTGTCTCCACAACGACCGCCGAGTTGCCCACATTCTAACTTGTGCTGATTACTGGGTGGCCACGCTGCTGGATCCCCGTTACAAGGACAACGTACCGTCCTTAATTCACTCACTGGAGCGCGATCGCAAGATGCGCGAGTACAAGCGCACGCTGGTAGACGCCATGCTGCTGGCATTCCCATCTGACAGCGGGGCCACAGTGGAAGCACAAGGCAGAGGAGGAGGAGGAGGAGGTCGCCAACGCAACCAGGGCACCGCCAGCACCTCAGAAGGCAGGGTTAGCATGGCCGAAATGTGGAAAAGCTTTGTCAGCACGCCACAACAAACAGCAGCACCAGCAGCTCAGATGGAACGTCTTAGCAGGAGGCAGCATTTTACCAACATGGTGGAGCAGTATGTGTGCACACGCCTACATGTAGTGAATGACGGGTCTGCCCCCTTCAACTTCTGGGTCTCCAAATTGGGCACATGGCTTGAGCTTGCCCTTTACGCCTTGGAGGTGCTGGCGTGCCCTGCAGCCAGTGTATTATCTGAACGGGTATTTAGCACGGCTGGGGGCGTTATAACAGACAAGCGCAGCCGCCTGTCCAGAGACAATGTGGACAAGCTCACGTTCATTAAAATGAACCAGGCATGGATCCCACGGGACTTTTCCGTACCTTATGCAGAATAGCAATGGATACCGACCTTACCCACCCATTGTTCCATTTTTGCTCTTTCTCACTCTTTTGGGGTGTACCCTCATTTAAAATTTTTGAAAAGAAGCAGTGTTGGCTACCTCGTCCTCCTCCTCAGGGCCAGATTAATGTAGGGGCTATTGGAGCTGCAGCTCCAGGCCCCTACCTTTTATATAGGCCCCGGGTTGGCCATATTCACTGTTACCGCTCTTCTGTCACTTGTAAACACAGAAGTCTGGCTTCTATGCTCGCTTCCCCAGGCAGCACCCTCAGAACCTCCCCACACAGCGTGAAGGCCGGACAAGGAGGGACAGTTGGCGATGCATGGATGTGTTTATGGGCTTCAGAGACAGCATCCCATGTTGAATTAGGCATGCATGGCTGCACCCTTCCTCCTCTGGGTGCATGGCAAGGCACGGCCCTTAAGGCCCTTCAAAATCCTCAGCACCAAGCCCATGATGCTGTTAATCCGGCCCTGGTCCTCCTCCACCGCCGCTTCCACCTACACCGCCCATAGGTGTGCGCAGCCTATTGCATTAAGGTGTGCACCCCAAAGTTGAAATACACATGCATGTGTTTGCCAGCAGGGAGAGTAATGTATCGGGGCCATGTACCTGTAGGCAAGGAGAAATAGAGCAGAGCAGGTCCCAGGGAGATCTTTCCCATCTCCTCACTGGCAATGCTATGTGCCCTAGGTGATTAGGGTGTGCCCAGGCACACCCAGCACACCCTGTGCGCACGCCTATGTCACCGCTAGGCTTGTGACGGTATCAGATTTTCATGCTGCGATTAATTGATTAAGGTTTTGCCACGGTATACGGTATTATCACGGTATTCTATTATTAAATTTAAATTATTAAATTTCCACCTCACTTCAATTTCATTGCTGAATTTAGGGGCTTTGGTTCACTTATGCACATTATTATATAGTCAGTCAGTACAGACTCTGTGAACCAGGCCTAAAATAGGTCATCAAGCAGTGTCTGGCCTAACTGGTGATAACTGGTTCTGGCGCTCGGCTCCGATCCGATGGCCTGGTCATTAAGAGGGCAAATCCTTGTGGTCAAGAAGTGGTTAAACCTGAAGGAGGTGTTGTTTATAAATTACTTTACTATTGCTTTAGGCCTGGTTCACATGTATGCGGGTTGGTGGTTCACATTTGCACAGGCATAGCAGCCCATTGATTTGAATGGGCTGCTATGCCCTCATTTTCCGCAGAAAAAAGGTGCATGCAGCATTTTTTTAAAATTCAGTGGCCTTGAAATCCATCCTGCTTTTGCACCATGCGACTAACCTGCAGTTCCTGCTCTGGCAAGCTTTCTGCATTTTTTGTATACGTGGGCACGGCATTTAAAAATAAACAGTTTGCGTGTGCAGCAACGGCAGGTAAGTCGCATGGTGCAAAAGAAGGATGGATTTCATGGCCACTGCATTTTTTTAAATTCTGCATGCACCTTTTTTCAGCTGAAAACGCAGGCATAGCAGCTCAAGCCCATTCACATCAATGGGCTGCTATGCCTGTGCAAATGTGGGCCCCCAACCCGCATACATGTGAACCAGGCCTAAAGCAATAGTAAAGTCATTAATTGGTTAAACCTGCAGGAGGACCGGTGTTTTTATCTATTAATGACTTTACTATTGCTTTAGGCCTGGTTCACATGTATGCGGGTTGGGGGCCCACATTTGCACAGGCATAGCAGCCCATTGATGTGAATGGGCTTGAGCTGCTATGCCTGCGTTTTCAGCTGAAAAAAGGTGCATGCAGAATTTAAAAAAATGCAGTGGCCATGAAATCCATCCTTCTTTTGCACCATGCGACTTACCTGCCGTTGCTGCACACGCAAACTGTTTATTTTTAAATGCCGTGCCCACGTATACAAAAAATGCAGAAAGCTTGCCAGAGCAGGAACTGCAGGTTAGTCGCATGGTGCAAAAGCAGGATGGATTTCAAGGCCACTGAATTTAAAAAAAATGCTGCATGCACCTTTTTTCTGCGGAAAATGAGGGCATAGCAGCCCGTTCAAATCAATGGGCTGCTATGCCTGTGCAAATGTGGGCCGCCAACCCGCATACATGTGAACCGCCAACCCGCATACATGTGAACCACCAACCCGCATACATGTGAACCAGGCCTAAAGCAATAGTAAAGTCATTAATAGATAAAAACATCGGTCCTCCTGCAGGTTTAACCACTTCTGGATCGCAAGGATTTGCCCCTTTAAAGACCAGGCCATCGGATCAGAGCGCCAGGACCAGTCATCACCAGGTAGGCCAGACACTGCTTGATGGCTATATAATAATGTAATGTGGGCTGCTAGGCGTGTGTGTGTGTATATATATATTTATTAGAGCTGCACGATTCTGGCCAAAATGAGAATCACGATTTTTTAGCTTGGAATAAAGATCACGATTCTCTCACGATTCTCTGTGTAACAAAAAAAAAAAAAATTGGGATAACTTTACTGTTACGTTTTTTTTTTTTTTTTTATTCATTAAAGTCTAATCATTGCGTTTGAAAGACTGCTGCGCAAATACAGTGTGACATAAAATATTACAACAATCGCCATTTTATTCTGTAGGGTCTCTGCTAAAAAAATATATAAAATGTTTGGGGGTTCTAAGTACTTTTCTAGCAAAAAAAAAACTGATTTTAACTTGAAAACAGCAAGTGTCAGAAAAAGATCCAGTCTTTAAGAGGTTAAACTTCCTTTCTCCCTGGCAGAGGGAAGGAAAAGATACAAATGTAATCATTTTTGTTTATAGTTAGGAGACTTAATGCTGAAAGGTGTTAGCTGAGTGAGTGAATGAGTCATCCAGCTCACTGAAATGTATCAATTCACAAGTCAGGCAGACTTGACAGAGAAACTCGGTATTTTAAAAATGCCACAATAACAATACCGTGGCTATGCAATACCGCGATATATCGAATTACCGAAAACCGGCATATGTCTAGTCACCGCCACATCCACCACCACCTCAACCTCCCTCCTACTCCATATGGGCCTCGTCCTTCAGAGATGAAGAAGAACATTGTTTTATTTTTCTGTTTTTTTTTGTTGTTTTAAGTTATTTCCCTATCCACATTTGTTTGCAGAGCACTTGCCATGCTCTTAATTACGTTTTGCTGCCATTTGCAGCACTCTAGCCCTTTCCTTTGGTGTTTTAGAGCCATTTTAGTGCCTTAAAGTTCGGGTCCCCATTGACTTCAATGGGGTTCGGTGTCCGGGAAAAGTTCGGTAAAAGTCCGGGACACGGACCCGGACTTTTTTTTAAAGTTCGGCCGAACCCGTCGAACACGGACATCTAGGTGTTCGCTCAACCCTACTAGTAATCCTTAAATATACAGTCAAAACTGCACCCCTGACACTTTCAAAATGTGTCAGTGACTCTGTGTCTTCTTTAATTCCTCTTCTATTACAAAATATATTTGGATACTTCTCAGGTGCAAAAGGGCCCCCAGGCTATCTGTAGTATCCAGAGCCTAATGCTTTGTTATGGAATTTTCAGAATTTATAAGCTTTTATATGTAATAAGTTTACTTTTATATGATGTCAGAGTGTTAAAGTGGATGTCCAGCCAATTGCTTTTTTTCCTAGTTTTGGATAGTTTGAGGAAGGCTTATAACCCCCTTAAGTGGCGCCTGCAAACCTGCAAATGCAGTGGCTAAGTGGTTAGCACTTCCACCTAGCAACACTGGAGTTGTCGATTCATATACCAACCCCAGCACTACCTGATTGGAGTTTGCATGTTCTCCCTGTGCATTTGTGGGTTTCCTCTGGGTACTCTGGTTTCCACCCACACTCCAAAGACATGCTGATAGGTTAATTGCCTCCTGTCTAAATTGGTCCCAGTTTGTATGAATGTGAGTTTGGGACCTCAGACTGTAAGCTCCTGGAGGATGGGCACTGATGTAAATTTACAATATATACGTTTATATGTAAAGCGCTGTGTAAATTAATGACACTATATAAGTACCTGTAATAGAACCATTTCCCACTCAATCTCAGACTAAGAAGATGTGATCGGGCTAGACACGCCTTACTACTCTATCTTTGCAGCACTGAGGTCTCAGACTCATTTTCAATTAGTGATGTTGTGGTTGGTTTATTAAAGACCAATAGCCTGTTCACTTTACAAGGATTTTTTTTACCTACATCTGGTTTCATCATTTTATTTTATTTTTTTCACCCATTCTTTTAATATGCAAGCAGCAATATCATATCCGATTCATTATACCCTACATATACATATACATATATACTGTTTATATATTTTTTGACAGATACTCTCGTATGCTGCAATAGCAAAGACTCGTCTTCTCATCTCATTACCTCTCACACTCACCCCACCTGTTGGTGCCACGCTCCGCCACACGCGCCTGACCTGTGCTCCCTCAGCTCCCGGTGGGGATACATGCATTTCAGCCTTACCTCCAATGCCATATACAACCCGAGCTGTTTGTAAGTGTGGGACTTTGGGTGGTCTGTGTCCCCCCTCCCTCCCCTCTCCATGTTGGTATTTTCCCACACATATTTTTATATTCTTTGCAGATATGCATCACTTTTTTGCTCCTGATGAAGTGGCGATTTTTGGTCCACGATATGCACCAAGCTTATTGATGATATGACTTCAATACTACTATTTGTATACTCCATGGAATATTTATATGTTGGTTTTTATTAACCGCTTGCCGACCACCCACAGTATATTTACTGCGGCAGTCAGCCCCTCCTGGGCAAAGCGAAGTAGTACTACGTCGCTCGCCCAGGAGCCTGCAGGGGGGTAAATGCGCGTCGCCGGAGGCACTCCCGCCACCGCTCTTTTACCGGCATCCCCGTGCGAGTGACCGGCGGCTCCGATGTCCGCCGGCCACTCACAATCTCCCGCTGGAGAGGGAGAAAGGCAGGCGGCTGATGTAAACAAAGCCACCTGTCATTCTCCCTGGTGTAACTACAGAGATCATACGATCCTGCTATGTAGGATCGTATGTCTCTGTGGCTACATCACAAGCCACGCCCCTTTACAGTTAGAATCACACCCCTAGGGACACACTTAACCCCTTGATCACTAATAAAGTTAACCCCTTACCTGCCAGTGTCATTTTTACAGTAACAGTGCATATGTATAGCACTGATTACTGTAGTAATGTCACTGGTACCCCCAAAAGTGTCAAAAATGTTAGTCAGGGGTCCGATCTGTCCGCCGCAATGTCGCAGTCCCGCAAAAAAAAATCGCAGATCGCCGCCATTACTAGTTAAAAAAAAAAACAATTAAAATGACATAAATCTTTCCCTTAGTTAGTAAACGCAATAACTTTTGCGCAAACCAATCCAAATACGCGTATTGCAATTTTTTTTACCAAAAATATGTAGCAGAAAACAAATTGGCCTAAAATGTTAAAAAATTTTGATTTTACATTTTTTTGGGGGGAATTTCATATAAAAAATGTGAAAAATAATTTGTACACCAATAAATGTTAATGTATATCCCTTCCAGCTTTGTCCTGCCTCTCCCAAAGTTCCAAACCCTCTTTTATTTTTCAAGTTTACATGGAAACTTTCCTTCAGCTTAGTGAATGAGGTGAAACTCGGTTGACTTCCATCTTACAATCATATGTCATATCCCCTTGCAAAGTAAACAGTCTACATTTAAATCAACCCATTGTCTACAATAAATGGGTAGATTGTCATTTGTTTGTGTGGATACATTTGGTATTATTATTGCTGACCAGAGCCATACTAGTAGGCAGTATGGGTAAGTTTATGTACAGTAGTTGAAGAATGTGAGACTGGCAGCTACTGTGAGGCAGTGATTGATGTACTGAAAATAGCTCCATTAACACCACAATTCGAAGTGTTGTATAATATTTAAATGTTATATAAATGAACAAAATAAATATATAGTTTCAGCATTAATTTAATCACAAGGCATGTTGTTTATCTAGCTTATTATATTCAATAATTATTGATATAACTATTCAAGCAAAAGTTTTTGTGTTTATCACTAAACAATAATTTAAAAAAAAAGGTCAGCCATCTTCTTTCACTGATAAAGTTTTTTAAAAACACTGTATATTTTACTATTGTTTTACTATGTATGTATTTTCAAAAAACCAGTGTCGGAGGTTAAGAAAGACAGACTCCATTAACTGTAAGAACGCACAAATATCTGCAAACAAGCTGAGCTGAGCTTTTAGTATTTACTAGTGTTGAGCGAACACGGACTGTATTATTCGTGTTCGTACCGAATAATTGGATTTTTTGTACCCGAACACGGACACGGACACTTTACTGTATGTTCGGGTAAAAATCCGTGTTCGGTCGTTTTATTTCCGGGTTTTGCATGCTTTGGCGCTCTTTTCATGGCGGGCTTTCAACAGCCAATCAACAATCGTTTAACTGGTGTGCCTTAAGCCATCCCAGCCATGCCTGCAAATGTCTCAGTAGCTGTGATTGGCCGTCTGAAGCATGTGACCAAGTCTTTATAAGTTCGAGGCAGCCGCAGCGGCGTCATTATGCTGCTTAGATTCAGGGACAGAGCACACATCAACGTGCTGGCTGCTGATTAGGGAAAGATAGGCAGGAAAAAACCATTTGTGTCCGGATAGAATTGAGGGACAGGTCGGAGTGTTTAGGCAGGGCGAGTTGTAGGCATTTTAGGGATAGAGTCTGCTGAATTATAGGGTCAGTGTCTTCTACAAACTACAATCGATATTGCTGTGTGGGGGGTGGGGTCTGCACTCAATCCTGATCTACGATCTCTTCTCAATCCTGTTAGGGACAGAGTCTGCTGAATTTTAGGGAAACTGTGTTCTACAAACTACAATCGATATTGCTGTGTGGTGTGGGATTGGAGATAGGCAGGTGTCAGTGATCCACATCCATTTTTCTGTGTGTGAGCTGCAGTGAACACAATCTTTTTGGGCTGCAGTGAACACAATCTTTTTGGGCTGCAGTGAACACAATCTTTTTGGGCTGCAGTGAACACAATCTTTTTGGGCTGCAGTGAACACAATCTTTTTGGGCTGCAGTGAACACAATCTTTTTGGGGTGCAGTGAACAAAATCTTTTTGGGGTGCAGTGAACACAATCCTTTTTGGTGTGCAGTGAACACAATCTTTGTGGGGTGCAGTGAACAAAATCCTTTGTGGGGTGCAGTGAACACAATCTTTTTGGGGTGCAGTGAACAAAATCCTTTTTGGGGTGCAGTGAACAACATCCTTTTTGGGGTGCAGTGAACACAATCTTTTTGGGGTGCAGTGAACAAAATCCTTTGTGGGGTGCAGTGAACACAATCTTTTTGGGGTGCAGTGAACACAATCTTTTTGGGGTGGAGTGAACAACATCCTTTTTGGGGTGCAGTGAACAAAATCCTTTTTGGGGTGCAGTGAACAAAATCATTTTTGGGGTGCAGTGAACACAATCTTTTTGGGGTGCAGTGAACACAATCTTTGTGGGGTGCAGTGAACACAATCTTTTTGGGGTGGAGTGAACAACATCCTTTTTGGGGTGCAGTGAACAACATCCTTTTTGGGGTGCAGTGAACACAATCTTTTTGGGGTGCAGTGAACACAATCTTTGTGGGGTACAGTGAACAGAATCTTTGTGGGGTGCAGTGAACACAATCTTTGGGGGGTACAGTGAACACAATCTTTGTGAGGTGCAGTGAACACAATCTTTGTGGGGTGCAGTGAACACAATCATTGTGGGGTGCAGTGAACTCAATCTTTGTGGGGTACAGTGAACACAATCTCATACTTCTGAAGGTTTGAGGGTGCTGCCTGTTCCATACTCCCCCTACTCCTCATCTAGCCTTTTAGGGGTACAAACAATAGTAATTGGGGCCTAGTGTGGTTGTGTACGTGTGATATACATACACTTTTTTGGGATCATATTTTCTATTCCGCTATTTAATCAAAAACCTTTGGGGATCAGTTAAATTGGGGGATAGTCTGTGTTGGTACGTGTGAGAGAGATCCACCTTTCCAAGTTGTTGGGGTTCATCTCATACTTCTGAAGGTTTGAGGGTGCTGCCTGTTCCTAACTCCCCCTACTCCTAGCCTTTTAGGGGTACAAACAATAGTAATTGGGGCCTAGTGTGGTTGTGTACGTGTGATATACATACACTTTTTTGGGATCATATTTTCTATTCCGCTATTTAATCAAAAACCTTTGGGGATCAGTTAAATTGGGGGATAGTCTGTGTTGGTACGTGTGAGAGAGATCCACCTTTCCAAGTTGTTGGGGTTCATCTCATACTTCTGAAGGTTTGAGGGTGCTGCCTGTTCCATACTCCCCCTACTCCTAGCCTTTTAGGGGTACAAACAATAGTAATTGGGGCCTAGTGTGGTTGTGTACGTGTGATATACATACACTTTTTTGGGATCATATTTTCTATTCCGCTATTTAATCAAAAACCTTTGGGGATCAGTTAAATTGGGGGATAGTCTGTGTTGGTACGTGTGAGAGAGATCCACCTTTCCAAGTTGTTGGGGTTCATCTCATACTTCTGAAGGTTTGAGGGTGCTGCCTGTTCCATACTCCCCCTACTCCTAGCCTTTTAGGGGTACAAACAATAGTAATTGGGGCCTAGTGTGGTTGTGTACGTGTGATATACATACACTTTTTTGGGATCATATTTTCTATTCCGCTATTTAATCAAAAACCTCTGGGGATCAGTTAAATTGGGGGATAGTCTGTGTTGGTACGTGTGAGAGAGATCCACCTTTCCAAGTTGTTGGGGTTCATCTCATACTTCTGAAGGTTTGAGGGTGCTGCCTGTTCCATACTCCCCCTACTCCTAGCCTTTTAGGGGTACAAACAATAGTAATTGGGGCCTAGTGTGGTTGTGTACGTGTGATATACATACACTTTTTTGGGATCATATTTTCTATTCCGCTATTTAATCAAAAACCTTTGGGGATCAGTTAAATTGGGGGATAGTCTGTGTTGGTACGTGTGAGAGAGATCCACCTTTCCAAGTTGTTGGGGTTCATCTCATACTTCTGAAGGTTTGAGGGCGCTGCCTGTTCCATACTCCCCCTACTCCTAGCCTTTTAGGGGTACAAACAATAGTAATTGGGGCCTAGTGTGGTTGTGTACGTGTGATATACATACACTTTTTTGGGATCATATTTTCTATTCCGCTATTTAATCAAAAACCTCTGGGGATCAGTTAAATTGGGGGATAGTCTGTGTTGGTACGTGTGAGAGAGATCCACCTTTCCAAGTTGTTGGGGTTCATCTCATACTTCTGAAGGTTTGAGGGTGCTGCCTGTTCCATACTCCCCCTACTCCTAGCCTTTTAGGGGTACAAACAATAGTAATTGGGGCCTAGTGTGGTTGTGTACGTGTGATATACATACACTTTTTTGGGATCATATTTTCTATTCCGCTATTTAATCAAAAACCTCTGGGGATCAGTTAAATTGGGGGATAGTCTGTGTTGGTACGTGTGAGAGAGATCCACCTTTCCAAGTTGTTGGGGTTCATCTCATACTTCTGAAGGTTTGAGGGTGCTGCCTGTTCCATACTCCCCCTACTCCTAGCCTTTTAGGGGTACAAACAATAGTAATTGGGGCCTAGTGTGGTTGTGTACGTGTGATATACATACACTTTTTTGGGATCATATTTTCTATTCCGCTATTTAATCAAAAACCTTTGGGGATCAGTTAAATTGGGGGATAGTCTGTGTTGGTACGTGTGAGAGAGATCCACCTTTCCAAGTTGTTGGGGTTCATCTCATACTTCTGAAGGTTTGAGGGTGCTGCCTGTTCCATACTCCCCCTACTCCTAGCCTTTTAGGGGTACAAACAATAGTAATTGGGGCCTAGTGTGGTTGTGTACGTGTGATATACATACACTTTTTTGGGATCATATTTTCTATTCCGCTATTTAATCAAAAACCTTTGGGGATCAGTTAAATTGGGGGATAGTCTGTGTTGGTACGTGTGAGAGAGATCCACCTTTCCAAGTTGTTGGGGTTCATCTCATACTTCTGAAGGTTTGAGGGTGCTGCCTGTTCCATACTCCCCCTACTCCTAGCCTTTTAGGGGTACAAACAATAGTAATTGGGGCCTAGTGTGGTTGTGTACGTGTGATATACATACACTTTTTTGGGATCATATTTTCTATTCCGCTATTTAATCAAAAACCTTTGGGGATCAGTTAAATTGGGGGATAGTCTGTGTTGGTACGTGTGAGAGAGATCCACCTTTCCAAGTTGTTGGGGTTCATCTCATACTTCTGAAGGTTTGAGGGTGCTGCCTGTTCCATACTCCCCCTACTCCTAGCCTTTTAGGGGTACAAACAATAGTAATTGGGGCCTAGTGTGGTTGTGTACGTGTGATATACATACACTTTTTTGGGATCATATTTTCTATTCCGCTATTTAATCAAAAACCTCTGGGGATCAGTTAAATTGGGGGATAGTCTGTGTTGGTACGTGTGAGAGAGATCCACCTTTCCAAGTTGTTGGGGTTCATCTCATACTTCTGAAGGTTTGAGGGTGCTGCCTGTTCCATACTCCCCCTACTCCTAGCCTTTTAGGGGTACAAACAATAGTAATTGGGGCCTAGTGTGGTTGTGTACGTGTGATATACATACACTTTTTTGGGATCATATTTTCTATTCCGCTATTTAATCAAAAACCTTTGGGGATCAGTTAAATTGGGGGATAGTCTGTGTTGGTACGTGTGAGAGAGATCCACCTTTCCAAGTTGTTGGGGTTCATCTCATACTTCTGAAGGTTTGAGGGTGCTGCCTGTTCCATACTCCCCCTACTCCTAGCCTTTTAGGGGTACAAACAATAGTAATTGGGGCCTAGTGTGGTTGTGTACGTGTGATATACATACACTTTTTTGGGATCATATTTTCTATTCCGCTATTTAATCAAAAACCTTTGGGGATCAGTTAAATTGGGGGATAGTCTGTGTTGGTACGTGTGAGAGAGATCCACCTTTCCAAGTTGTTGGGGTTCATCTCATACTTCTGAAGGTTTGAGGGTGCTGCCTGTTCCATACTCCCCCTACTCCTCATCTAGCCTTTTAGGGGTACAAACAATAGTAATTGGGGCCTAGTGTGGTTGTGTACGTGTGATATACATACACTTTTTTTGGATCATATTTTCTATTCCGCTATTTAATCAAAAACCTTTGGGGATCAGTTAAATTGGGGGATAGTCTGTGTTGGTACGTGTGAGAGAGATCCACCTTTCCAAGTTGTTGGGGTTCATCTCATACTTCTGAAGGTTTGAGGGTGCTGCCTGTTCCATACCCCCCCTACTCCTCATCTAGCCTTTTAGGGGTACAAACAATAGTAATTGGGGCCTAGTGTGGTTGTGTACGTGCGAGATACATACACTTTTTTTGATCATATTTCCTATTCCGCTATTCAATAAAAACCTTTGAGGATCAATTGAATTGCGGGATAGTCTGTGTCGGTACGTGTGAGAGAGATCCACCTTTCCAAGTTGTTGGGGTTCATCTCATACTTCTGAAGGTTTGAGGGTGCTGCCTGTTCCATACCCCCCCTACTCCTCATCTAGCCTTTTAGGGGTACAAACAATAGTAATTGGGGCCTAGTGTGGTTGTGTACGTGCGAGATACATACACTTTTTTTGATCATATTTCCTATTCCGCTATTCAATAAAAACCTTTGAGGATCAATTGAATTGCGGGATAGTCTGTGTCGGTACGTGTGAGAGAGATCCACCTTTCCAAGTTGTTGGGGTTCATCTCATACTTCTGAAGGTTTGAGGGTGCTGCCTGTTCCATACCCCCCCTACTCCTCATCTAGCCTTTTAGGGGTACAAACAATAGTAATTGGGGCCTAGTGTGGTTGTGTACGTGCGAGATACATACACTTTTTTTGATCATATTTCCTATTCCGCTATTCAATAAAAACCTTTGAGGATCAATTGAATTGCGGGATAGTCTGTGTCGGTACGTGTGAGAGAGATCCACCTTTCCAAGTTGTTGGGGTTCATCTCATACTTCTGAAGGTTTGAGGGTGCTGCCTGTTCCATACCCCCCCTACTCCTCATCTAGCCTTTTAGGGGTACAAACAATAGTAATTGGGGCCTAGTGTGGTTGTGTACGTGCGAGATACATACACTTTTTTTGATCATATTTCCTATTCCGCTATTCAATAAAAACCTTTGAGGATCAATTGAATTGCGGGATAGTCTGTGTCGGTACGTGTGAGAGAGATCCACCTTTCCAAGTTGTTGGGGTTCATCTCATACTTCTGAAGGTTTGAGGGTGCTGCCTGTTCCATACTCCCCCTACTCCTCATCTAGCCTTTTAGGGGTACAAACAATAGTAATTGGGGCCTAGTGTGGTTGTGTACGTGTGATATACATACACTTTTTTTGGATCATATTTTCTATTCCGCTATTCAATAAAAACCTTTCTAGGGCAAGATCTTAAATTACAGAAATATGAGGAGACCGTCAAATAAGGGCCGTGGCCTGGGTCGTGGTGCTGCTGGTAGAGCTCCTGTTGCAAGGAGAGGACATGGTCGATCTGTGCCAGCTACACGCACAAGTGAAACACCTTCCTCAAGTGTGAGTAGGCGACAGAACCTGCATCAGTATTTGGTAGGGCATCAAACGCCCCTAGAAGTGATGAGGCCAGAACAAGTTGAGGCGATAGTAGATTGGTTTGCTGCTGACAGTGCCTCCAGTTCCTTCACATTGTCTCCCACCCAGTCTACTGCAGAAAGGTCAGAGTTGGCACCTGCAGCCAATGTCCAACCGTCTTTCACCTCACCCCCTTGCAAATCAGGCCAGCAGTCTGAGCCCCAAGCCATACAGCAGTCTCTTATTCTTTTTGAGGACTCTGTCAGCAGGGTTTCCCAGGGCCATCCACCTAGCCCTGCCCCAGAAGTGGAAGAGATTGAGTGCAGCGATGCCCAACCACTTATTTCTCAAGATGAGTACATGCAAGGATCATCGCAGCACGTCTCCGATGATGACGAAACGCAGGTGCCAACTGCTGCGGCGTTCAGCATTGTGGAGACCGACAAGGAGGGCAGGGGTGAAGACTGGGTGGAAGATGATGTGGAGGACGATGAGGTCCTCGACCCCACATGGAATGAACGTCATGCAGGTGACCTGAGTAGTTTGGAGGAAGAGGCGGTGGTCGCACAGAGCCACCAGCACAGCAGAAGAGGGAGCAGGGTGCAGAAGCGGAGCGGCCGTGCCCTAGACACTACGCCCGCTACTGCCCAACGCAGCAAGGGAACGAGCGCACCAAAGTCAGCTCAAAGGAGTTCTCTAGCGTGGAAGTTCTTTAGAAAATGTGCTGATGACAGGACACGAGTGGTTTGCACCCTGTGCAATCAGAGCTTGAAGCGAGGCATGAACCTTCTCAACCTGAGCACAACCTGCATGATCAGGCATCTAAGTGCAAAGCACGAGCTGCAGTGGAGTACACACCTTCAAAACCAAGAAACGTCTCTGGCTCATCCTGCTTCCTCTTCTGCTGCAGTCTCGGCCGCTCCAGCCACATCTGTAGTGATACCGGCACCTGCCACCCCGCAAACAGACGATCTGTCAGCAACACCACCACCTGGGTCACCAACAACCATCTCCACAATGTCCCGTGGAAGCGTTCAGCTTTCCATCTCCCAAACACTTGAGAGGAAGAGGAAGTACCCCCCTACCCACCCGCGATCCCTGGCCCTGAATGCCAGCATTTCAAAATTATTGGCCTTTGAAATGCTGTCATTCCGTCTGGTGGAGACGCACAGTTTTAAAAACCTTATGTCGGTGGCTGTCCCACAGTACGTCGTGCCCAGCC
Organism: Pelophylax lessonae; assembly: GCF_965119305.1. Lineage (NCBI taxonomy): Eukaryota > Metazoa > Chordata > Amphibia > Anura > Ranidae > Pelophylax > Pelophylax lessonae. The sequence continues at coordinate 61,701,263 of NC_138769.1, read as the reverse complement.
GCCACTACTTTTCCAGGCAAGCCATCCCTTCCCTGCACAACCAAGTGGGGGAAAATATCAGGTGTGCACTGCGCAACGCCATCTGTGCCAAGGTCCACCTAACTACGGATACGTGGACCAGTAAGCACGGTCAGGGGCGTTATATCTCCCTAACGGCACACTGGGTAAATGCAGTGGCGGATGGGCCTGAGGCGGATAGCAATTTGGCGCATGTCCTTCCACCACCGAGGATTGCAGGGCGCTTCAGTTTGCCTCCTGTTCGTAACTCCTCCTACTCCGCTTCCTCATCCTCTACCGCCTCCTCATCCGGACAGCGTAACACCTTCACCACCAACTTCAGCACGGCCAGGGGTAAACGACAGCAGGCAGTTTTACAACTTGCCTGTTTGGGGGACAAACCACACACCGCGCAGGAGTTGTGGAGGAGCATGGAACAGCAGACAAATGAGTGGTTGCTGCCAGCGAGCCTCAAGCCCGGCCTGGTGGTGTGTGATAACGGGCGAAATCTCATAGCAGCTCTGGGCCTAGCCGGTTTGACGCACATCCCTTGCCTGGCGCATGTGCTGAATTTGGTGGTGCAGAGGTTCCTTAAAAACTACCCCGATATGTCAGAGCTGCTGCAGAAAGTGCGGGCCGTTTGTGCGCACTTTCGGCGTTCTCACCCTGCTGCTGCTCGCCTGGCAGCGCTGCAGCGTAACTTCGGCCTTCCCGCTCACCGCCTCATATGTGACGTGCCCACAAGGTGGAACTCCACCTTGCACATGCTGGAAAGACTGTGCGAGCAGCAGCAGGCCATAGTGGAGTTTCAGCTGCAGCACGCACGCGTGAGTCGCTCTGCGGAACAGCACCACTTCACCACCAATAACTGGGCCTCCATGCGAGACCTGTGTGCCTTGTTGCGCTGTTTTGAGTACTCCACCAACATGGCCAGTGGCAATGACGCCGTTCTCAGCTTAACTATCCCACTTCTATGCCTCCTTGAAAAAACAATTCGGGCGATGATGGAAGAGGATGTGGCACAGGATGAGGAGGAGGAGGAGGATGAAGAGGTAACATTTCCAAGGCTTTCAGGGCAGTCATTCGCAAGGGGCTCCGAGGGTGGGTTCCTGCACACGCAAACGCCAGGGACGCAATTGTCCAGCAGGGGCACAGTTCTGGAGGATGAGGAGGATGAGGAGGAGGAGGAGCTGGAGGAGGAGATGGAACCATGTTCACAGCAGGGTGGCACCCAGGCCAGCTCATGGCCATCACTGGTGCGTGGCTGGGGGGATACAGAGGACACGGACGATACACCTCCCACAGAGGACAGCCTTTCGTCGCCTCTGGGCAGCCTGGCACACATGAGCGATTACATCGACCGCCGAGTTGCCCACATTCTAACTTGTGCTGATTACTGGGTGGCCACGCTGCTGGATCCCCGTTACAAGGACAACGTACCGTCCTTAATTCACTCACTGGAGCGCGATCGCAAGATGCGCGAGTACAAGCGCACGCTGGTAGACGCCATGCTGCTGGCATTCCCATCTGACAGCGGGGCCACAGTGGAAGCACAAGGCAGAGGAGGAGGAGGAGGAGGTCGCCAACGCAACCAGGGCACCGCCAGCACCTCAGAAGGCAGGGTTAGCATGGCCGAAATGTGGAAAAGCTTTGTCAGCACGCCACAACAAACAGCAGCACCAGCAGCTCAGATGGAACGTCTTAGCAGGAGGCAGCATTTTACCAACATGGTGGAGCAGTATGTGTGCACACGCCTACATGTAGTGAATGACGGGTCTGCCCCCTTCAACTTCTGGGTCTCCAAATTGGGCACATGGCTTGAGCTTGCCCTTTACGCCTTGGAGGTGCTGGCGTGCCCTGCAGCCAGTGTATTATCTGAACGGGTATTTAGCACGGCTGGGGGCGTTATAACAGACAAGCGCAGCCGCCTGTCCAGAGACAATGTGGACAAGCTCACATTCATTAAAATGAACCAGGCATGGATCCCACGGGACTTTTCCGTACCTTATGCAGAATAGCAATGGATACCGACCTTACCCACCCATTGTTCCATTTTTGCTCTTTCTCACTCTTTTGGGGTGTACCCTCATTTAAAATTTTTGAAAAGAAGCAGTGTTGGCTACCTCGTCCTCCTCCTCAGGGCCAGATTAATGTAGGGGCTATTGGAGCTGCAGCTCCAGGCCCCTACCTTTTATATAGGCCCCGGGTTGGCCATATTCACTGTTACCGCTCTTCTGTCACTTGTAAACACAGAAGTCTGGCTTCTATGCTCGCTTCCCCAGGCAGCACCCTCAGAACCTCCCCACACAGCGTGAAGGCCGGACAAGGAGGGACAGTTGGCGATGCATGGATGTGTTTATGGGCTTCAGAGACAGCATCCCATGTTGAATTAGGCATGCATGGCTGCACCCTTCCTCCTCTGGGTGCATGGCAAGGCACGGCCCTTAAGGCCCTTCAAAATCCTCAGCACCAAGCCCATGATGCTGTTAATCCGGCCCTGGTCCTCCTCCACCGCCGCTTCCACCTACACCGCCCATAGGTGTGCGCAGCCTATTGCATTAAGGTGTGCACCCCAAAGTTGAAATACACATGCATGTGTTTGCCAGCAGGGAGAGTAATGTATCGGGGCCATGTACCTGTAGGCAAGGAGAAATAGAGCAGAGCAGGTCCCAGGGAGATCTTTCCCATCTCCTCACTGGCAATGCTATGTGCCCTAGGTGATTAGGGTGTGCCCAGGCACACCCAGCACACCCTGTGCGCACGCCTATGTCACCGCCACATCCACCACCACCTCAACCTCCCTCCTACTCCATATGGGCCTCGTCCTTCAGAGATGAAGAAGAACATTGTTTTATTTTTCTGTTTTTTTTTGTTGTTTTAAGTTATTTCCCTATCCACATTTGTTTGCAGAGCACTTGCCATGCTCTTAATTACGTTTTGCTGCCATTTGCAGCACTCTAGCCCTTTCCTTTGGTGTTTTAGAGCCATTTTAGTGCCTTAAAGTTCGGGTCCCCATTGACTTCAATGGGGTTCGGTGTCCGGGAAAAGTTCGGTAAAAGTCCGGGACACGGACCCGGACTTTTTTTTAAAGTTCGGCCGAACCCGTCGAACACGGACATCTAGGTGTTCGCTCAACCCTAGTATTTACACATCTGTACAAATTCGATTACTCATATTTTTTTAGATTTTAAAATATACAAAATGACTTTAAATTTATAGTTTGGAATAAAATCATAAACAATAAAAAGAAAAAAAAAAAAAAACAGTAGCATTCCCTGCGCTCACTAGGCATTCATACAGGCTTTCATGAGTTTTAGCCACATCCAGAAAGCTTGTTACCTTCAATAATAGCTTTGAAAATAATTATTATTTTCCAATTTTTTAATGGTTATGCCTGTTTTGTTATTCTCTGGACAGCTGTATTTCTTTAAAAATATCAGGCAACATACAGATTGAATTTGAGCTATTTTGCATATTTGGCATGTTCTCTTTTATGCCTACTTCAATCGTGTAAAGTATTGGATTGAAAATGAACTCTGCTGTCATTGGAATGAATGTAACAAAAAGTATTTGATCATATTTAGCCATTTCAGATATTACATATTTTAAAACGTAATCTTACATTTTAATTAAATGGGAGACCCTCTTAAATTTTAATGCAATAGGTTTGTAGTAGTCCAGCAGTCTCGACCTGGTATTCTCATGGATTGTGGCTGTTAAAAATCTCTCCAGGAAGTGGTGGCTCATCTGCAAAAAACACACAGCTATGCTTCTGTTAGTTACCAATATGATCCCATTTCCACACTTGTAAGTAATCATTGGAAGCAACCTTTTTAGCATTAGAACATCTCATGTAACCCAGAGTTAGGAGGTGCAGTGAGCATTCAGAAAAATAAACATAACTGTGTATGATGGTAACAAAAGAGTCCCTGATATATAATTAACCCTCTATTTCTTATTAAGTTACTTTCATTTTCATTCAGACGCTCTTTTGGTCACTATGAAAATATGTTTAGAAAAATAATATTTGATCATGGAGGTAGAACTAACCATATACAAATAATAGTAGAGCAAAAATATGACAATATTAAATCATCATAAATGAAGCCTAAAAGATCATGCAGACCCAGGGAAAGAAAAAATAAGAAATTAAAATCCACTAAAAGTCCAACAGTCCTTCAGCCAAAAAAGCAGGTAAGATGATGTGCGTTCCACATATAGAGTCCCGGTATACACCTGGCACTTGGTGGTGGAGATTGAGGTGATCCCTTCTATATCTCACATATACCGGGACTCTATATGAGGAACGCACATCATCTTACCTGCACTTTTGGCTGAAGGACTGTTGGACTTTTAGTGGATTTAAATTTTTTATATTTTCTTTCCCTGGGTCTGCATGATCTTTTATGCTTCATTTATGATGATTTAATATTGTCATATTTTTGCGCTACTATTATTTGTATATGGTTAGTTCTACCTCCACGATCAAATATTATTTTTCTGTACTTTGTCTTTCAAGTAGCTGCATTTAGTATTGTTCAGCAATTTGAGCTGACATCTCCTCAAGCGCATAGGCCTCTATATATGGTGTCTCATATACTGTGAGATTTAAATTTATGAAAATATGTTTAGTGACACCGGGAGAAACAGTTTTGGCAGTAAAAGAATGCCTCATAGATAAGAGCAGGTAGTCCACTGGAGAAATCTCAATAAAAACAGATGGGTTTGGTTGACATAGGGAATAACCTATGGAGGATGTGGGGAAGTGCTCCTGTGTGGAACAAATGCAGCTGGGGCAGTGATTGAAATGGACCTCTGTTGGTGGGTGTTCAGGCCAGGGCTGTTCTTCCAAAGCAGGAAGCCGTGTCAACTAATAATCTTAGGACTGCATCGTAAGTAGGACTACAGGTGTCCAAGAGTAGGACAGACAGGGGTCAGGTGTGTCCATGCCTGCTCTGGCTAAGAACAGATAGGCACACATTCCAGTGAGCAATTATCAACCATGTATGTCTTCTAACTCAGTGATGAAATAACATGGGTAGGAAGCCCTAAAACAAACTTGTGATTTTTATGCTTAATCCTGATATGTGCCTCAGAATATATTGAAAATGTTTGGATCAGTATGACAGCCAGGAAACTAGTACTTTCAGAAGTAGAAGTCAGCAATGACAGCCTCCAAATGTGCTTAGTGTATATTACACAAATTCTATAACGTCAAAGTGGAGTTCCACCCTAAAATGTGACTTTGGTCCATCTTCATGCCCGGGGTCACCTGAAAAACAAATGGATAATAGCAATTTTTTTTTTTTACTTACCTTGTTTAGAAGATAATATACTTACCTTACTTCCTCTTCCTCCCCTCGGCGGCCACGGCCCATCATCACTTCCTGGCTTGCAATGATTCCTGGGAGCTGAACGTCATCGCTCCCAGGAATCAATGCGCCTGCACCGGCCCCGACGACAGTTCTGGTGCAGGCACCGTCATACCTTGCTAAACAGCTTCTGGGCATGCCCAGAAGCTGTGCAGGGATGACGCTGAAGCCCCGGAAGTGACGGCGGGGCCGGTGCAGTGCATTGGGGTGACCGAAGAAGACGGAAGAGGACGCAGAAGAGGATTGCGCTGGCTTCAAGCTGCCCACACCTGAGATGGCAGCGCTGGACAAGACATTTTCAAGGTAAGTATTTCTTCTTGCAGGTAAGTGCAACCCGGGACAGTTCAGAGGCTATCCATTGTGGAATGCACTAGCCCTGACTGTCCTAGGGGTATTTTTATGTATTTTTTTTTTTTTTTTTTTTTTTTAGGTGGAACTCCGCTTTAATGTTCATATTGTGACACCAGTTGGCTAGCCCAGCTCTGTTCCATTTCTGTGATTGTACATCAATCCAGCAAGTATTCTAAATACTGTCTTCTCGTGCGTATTCTAAAACTCTTGTTACATTTTGTTATACCATAAACACCAACTCTGTTCTCAACATATTTTACACATGTTGCTGAGCTTAAAACCTTGTTTGCCATTCTGGAGTATTCTTGCAATAATCAATCTTATCTTCAAATTTTGAAAGCCGAAAAAAAAAGAATGTTGTTTATTTCATAAAAAGTTTACAGTGGTCCAAAGAAGCAGAAACATCTGTTGCAGACAAAGAAAGTTTATTGGCTCAATTTAGAAACTGTTAGATGGTTAGGTCTGACCATCAACAATGTAATTCTTTAAAAATAAACACTGATTTCTTTTCTGCTTGTAAAATAAAGATACCCATTTTTCACATAAAGCAGAAAAAAATACATTCATATTTTTTCATTTAGCTTTTAGCCTACAGCATTGTCTATTGTTACCACTTGAAACACCAAGAGACCAACTTGCTTATAAGTACTCTCTTGTTGAACATGAAGATTTTTCATTCAAGGAGGATGCCTGTGAAAAAGTTGAATTCTTTCCATTTACTGATGGAGTAAAACTATTCCATGATTTAAAGCTTTAGGCTCACGAACTTCCCCAGGAGAGGTTTTTATAGGTCTGTGCTCTTACCTGAATATTAGGAGAGAAGCATAGTTACCTATTCAATTCTAAGAGCAAAGTCACATCATTGGTAATGGCCACTCCATCTCAATATGGCCGATTTTAGATAAAACTTGAGACTTCAAACAACCCTTAACTGTGGCATTAATGTGCTGAGGGATGTAACTTACTGAACTGCTTCCATCTGCAAGAGAAACACATTTACACTCTTGTATAGCATCTTAATGCCAACATATATACCCATACAAATCTTGAATGTTGTATAATAATTCATATGAATGTAAATTTTCTTGCATGCTTTTTTTTTTTAAGATATTTTTATTGAAGTTTGCCAATACAGAAAAAAATACAAAAAACAAAATCCAAACATCAAGGCTCAGGGAGCCCACAAAAACAAACGTCAGTAAATAAATCTTCTGTACAGTCAGTCTAGGATACACAGGCTAATATCAACAGTGATGTACAGTTGGTGCAACTAATAGCAACAATCAATTCACAGGAGTTATCTAACAAAGTAATTATGCAATTACATTCCTGGTTCTACAGAGGCAGTGGTAAGAGAACTATCTTGCCAGCGATGCCACACGTTTGGAATGGTTTGGGGTTTCTTCCTAAGATTGAGGGTCAAGTTATACAGTGGAAGATTCCCATGAATCATATCTTTCAAGTCTCTATTGATGAACTTGGGGTGCCCTTCCAGGAGATAAGTAACACGTTCATTTCCGACCAGAAGACAGAAACCAGTGGGCAATCCCACACACAATGAAGAAAATCAGTGTCTGCTCTACAACCTTTAAAACAGATTGCCAATTGTTGAAGGAGCAGCCTGTGCAATCTGACCGGGGTGTAATAGCTATGATGAAATAGTTTTAAATGATTTCCTGTGTACTTCAATGGTCCATTGCCTTTTTATTTTGGTAACCAGTCTTAGCTACAAGTCTCCATAAAGTCAAATGACGGGTCACATACCCTACCTCATATAGGTCTGTAAGCTATGTATTGATGTCAGCATTGCTATGAATGGGTTTAGTGGCTGGCCTGGTTGTAATGTTGCGCTATCAGCACTAACCTCCCCCTGATTGATTGATTGATTTAAACCTCAATGGGGCTGCAGAGCACCATATGAGACAAAAATAAAGCATGCAGAAAAGCCCCTTATAATTATGTTGAGTTTAAGTGGTTATAAGCCTTAAGGTTTTTTTCTATCTCAATTAAAGTAAAAAGCTTTCCAGTATCAGCTTCCCCCAGCACCCCCTAAATACTTACCTGGCTCCTCTTTCGATCCAGAGGTGTGCCCAAGAACAACATCCCTGCTCTCTCTCTCTCTCCTCACAGGACACAGAGGCAGCTGTGGGATACATTGGCTCCTGCTGCTGTCAATCAACTTCTAGTAGGAGGAAGTGGGATCAGGGACCGAGCCACACTGTGTGTGTCTATAAATGCACAGAGCCTGGCTCAGTAACGAACCTAAATGTCTACCCCCATAGCAAGTCCTTGCTATGAGGGCAGACACAGAAAAGGAGGAGCCAAGAGCATCTGCGGGAGACCCCAGAAGAAGAGGTTCTGGGCCGCTCTATGCAATACCATTGCATAGAGCAGGTGAGTATAATGTTTATTATTTGCATTTTTAAAAAAAATGCCTTTGATAATGCTTTATTATTGGCTTTCTGAAATTCTGTAAGAGTGAGGCTGCTAAGAACAAGATCATTTGACAAGAGTTTGCAGCCCCACCCATCCAGAAGGACTTTTTAATGTTTTCCTGAATTAGGTTTTTATTGCATAGTTAAAAACAGGATTAAAAGGTAAATAGATTTGCATTATCCTGGATAGCATGATCACTCCATTAATAGATTTATTTCCTCTGAACTGATCTTTGAACAAAGCATACAGGATATATTAAATCAAAATTATAAGTACAATATAACTGAAGTAAATATGCCACTTAATGAAAAACGTTTTTTTTTTTTTTATTCTTTTTAGGCAATAGCAGGAAAAGGCCAATATGCACAGCTGCGTAATTATTTACAATTAATTTATGAACGTGTCAGGACTTTTCCTTATATTACAGGAAAGCACTGCAGTCATTTAGAATTACACGTGGGAGAGAAAAATCTTTTATAAATAATAAAAAAAAAAGTTTAATACATTGCCAAAAACATAAAAACAATTTTAATCACAGATTCTAAATGAAGCATATATATTTATGATGCAGTTAAGCAACGTAACATTACCTTGTGTGTATATATATACGGTATATAAAGTTAATTATCTCAGGTTAGACTTGGAAGCAAGAGCTGGAGAGCCTATAGAATGCCAAAGGGTTTAAAGGGATTGATAAAATATATATTCAGTGACAAATCTTCCCCAGTCTTCTCCCCTTGAGGGTTTATTATATGTACTGTATCCCAGGGGCAGATACCTATTCACACTTTGGTTTAGGAACACAGCATTGTACACTGCCTGGCCAAAAAAAAGTCGCCACCAAAAAAAAAAAAAAAGGTCACACACGTTGGACCGCCTTTAGCTTTGATTACGGCATGCATTCGCTGTGGCATTGTTTCAATAAGCTTCTGCAATGTCACAAGATTTATCTTCATCCAATGTTGCATTCGTTTTTCACCAAGATCTTGTATTGATGATGGGAGAGTCAGACCACTGCGCAAAGCCTTCTCTAGCACATCCCAAAGATTCTCAGTGGGGTTAAATTCTGGACTCTGTGGTGGCCAATCCATGTGTGAAAAGGATGTCTCATGCTCCCTGAACAACTCTTTCACAATTTGAGCCTGATGAATCCTGGCATTGTCATCTTGGAATATGCCCGTGCCATCAGGGAAAAAAATCCATTGATGGAATAACCTGGTCATTCAGTATATTCAGGTAGTCAGCTGACCTCATTCTTTGGGCACATGCAGTAACTATCCAATTAGATAGTTATGCATGCTAAGTTTAGTTAATTGCTTAGTTAATTCCAGGAGGCAACTTTTTTTTTCTGGCCAGACAGTGTATATATATTCAATGAACTTGTACTTTAAATTATTATGGCATTGCTTATCTTATAGTCATTTTGACACGATTTTCACATTAATGCAGGTTTTCTGTTAAATTTTTTGGTATTGTACTCTGGCAACTATGAACTATACTAGCTTGCATTCTTTTTGGAAGGGTTTCCATATCTTGGAGTGTGTTGAATTTGTACTCTGAAGTTAGGTACTGCTGTTGGAAGAGAAGACTTGACAAGAAAATGGTATGCTAATTCAGTCCAAGGGTGTTCAATAGTGTTGTGGTCAGGACTCTGTCGCCACAAGGTTAGAAGTACATAATAGTCTAAAACGTCTTTATACTTTTATGCTGTGGCATTGATTTGGGATGTTTCCGCATCCTTTAGCTCATATATTGTATTAAAGAAAATTTCAAAGCATGGTGTATGTTTACAAAATTTGGACCAATTTAACTATGTATATACCAGACCTCAAAAAAGAAAAATGTGTATCTCTGTGCTGGCCTAATGTGGAACTACTGCAACTCCAATCCTAGAAGCGGAAATAAATAGTAAACTACAAATAATGGTGCACTGTTCCTTGAAAAGTGTAAACACATATAACTAAGTGCTAAAATAACAGATTGAATAAAAACAATCTAGCTGAATTGAGTGAATCACACAACGTGCAATAAGCCACCTCATGCAAGCTGTGTGCATGAATTGTGCTCTAATTGCAAAATACAAGTATATGCAGCAAAGTGCACAAATACAAATAACGAATATAAAATGAGGTGTAAAATATTAACCGGTTGCCGACCGCCGCAAGTACATATACTGTGGCGGTCAGCCCCGGCCAGGCAAAGTGATGTACCGGTACGTCACTAGCCTGTCACTGGCTTGTGAGCCAATAGCGGGCGAGCGCGTGCCCACTGAGGCGCACGCCCGCCCCGGCTCATTCCCTAACAATGTCCGCCGGTCACTCGCGATCGTTCGCCGGGAAGGGAGAAAGGCAGGCGGCTAATGTAAACAAGCTGCCTGTCATTCTCCCCTGTGTAAAAATGGAGATCAGACGGTTCTACTATGTAGAACCGTTGATCTCTGTTTTTACAGTAGTAGCCATGTCCAATCACAGTTAGAAGCACACCCCTAGGACACACTTAACTCCTCCCTCTCCAATACAGTTAACCCTTTCCCTACCAGTGTCATTTTTGCAGTAACAGTGCATATGTATAGCACTGATTACTGCAGTAATGTCACTGGTAACCCCAAAAGTGTCAAAAATGTCAGTCAAGGGTCCGATCTGTCCGCCGCAATGTCGCAGTCCCGCAAAAAAAAAATCGCAGATCGCCGCCATTACTCGTTAAAAAAAAAACACCAAAAATGACAAAAATCTTTCCCTTTGTTAGTAAACGCGATAACTTTTGCGCAAACCAATCAAAATACGCTTTTTGCGATTTTTTTTACCAAACATACGTAGCATAAAGCAAATTGGCCGCAAATGTTAAAAAATTTTGATTTTTACATTTTTTGGGGGGAATTTCATATAAAAAAATGTGAAAAATATTGTTATTTTTGCAAAATTGACGCTTTTTTTTGTTTATAGCGCATGATCAAAAAATCGCACAGGTGATCAAATACCACCAAAAGAAAGCTCTGTTTGTGGGAAAAAAAGGACGACAAATTTGTTTAGGTACAGCGTCGCACGACTGCGCAATTGTCCGTTAAATTGACGCAGTAAAAAAAATTGCAAAAAAACCCCTGGTCAGGAAGAGGGTAAAATCTTCCGGGGCTTAAGTGGTTAATATAGAAACACGTGCATAAATAAAAATGCCAAAGTCTCAATGCAAAGTATGAAAATTCATGAATTAGGTCAACAGCTTTGCAAAAGTGCACATAGCAGGTAGAAAAGTGCATAAATATTGAATGCTCCACTCTGTGTACACCAGTATTCAAAGGTTGAGAAAAGTGCCCTGTCAACAAGTTAAGATTGGCCTCTTACCAGACACAATAAATCCCTATTACAGAGATCAAGGCAGCTTGTGAAGAGGTGACTACAGATGCAGATATCTCAAAAACCAAGTCTCCAAATACTTGTAGGGATAGGCTCCCCATATCCAGAAACCATATATAAAATATGCAGAAGCCTCATAGTGTAAATCAGCCAGACAAATTTTATTTAAAAAGGTAATGGTTACACTTAAGTAGAGGTTAGAAATTAAAGCATGAATTGATGTATCTAGCGGCAGTGTTATCCGTTCTGCTAGATCAGAAGACATCACGCGTACTGTCCGTCCCGACGCGTTTCTACAAAACTGTCGTCTACTGGGGTTTTTGAGATATCTACATCCGTGGTCATCCCTTCACAAGATGCCTTGATCTCTGTAATTGGGATCCATTGTGTCTGGTAGGATTCCAATCTTATCTTGTTGACGGAGAACTTTTCTCAACCTTTGAGCACTGGAGGAAACTGAGTGGAGCATTTGATATTGATGCACTTTTCTGCCTGCTATGTGCACTTTTGCAAAGCTGTGGACCTGATTCATGAATTTTCATACGTTGCACTGAGAATTTGGCATTTTTATTATGCATGTGTTTGTATATTACTTTTGTACACATCATTTTTTATTCGGTATTTGTATTTATGCACTTTATTGCATACACTTGAATTTTGCAATTAGAGCACAATTCATGCACACAGCTTGCATGATTTGGCTCACTGCAAGTTGTGTGATTCACCCGATTCAGCTGGATTGTTTTTATTCAACCTGTTATTGTAGCACTTAGTTATATTTGTTTACACTTATCAAAGAACAACGCACCATTATTTTTTAGTTTTATATACCAGACCTGACCGATGCCCCTGGAAGCTGGAAATCACTGAAGTAGAGATTGCTAAGTGGCCGGCATGATGTTCATCATGGGCATCTTTCAGAGAATGCTTTGCATTTTCTGAATTAATGCAAAGCATGGGTGTGCGCAACCTTTTGCATTAGGGTGTGCACGCCAAAGCTCAAACACACATGCTTTTCTTTGCAGCCTCAGCTGCACTGGAAATTGAATAAATGGTGCTCAGTGCTGAACAGCCTACTGTTCATTCACAAACTGAAGCATAGTAAACATGGTTTACATGCTCTTAATCCCCCACAGCAGCCAGGGGGAGAGAAGAGGAGAGGAGGAAAGCCAGCAGCACTGCAGTGGGGGGCACAACACGGGGAAAAGCCCAGGCAGTAGGGGGAATCAGCATCGTACAGAGTAATTAGGGTATGCCCAGGCACACCTGGCACACCCCCTGTGCAGGCCTATGATGCAAAGCTTTTTCTTATTAGATAATTCTTATCTGAGCTCTTATTGGGGCCTTCTCTGGATTAACTCTTCCAGACCCAGTGGATGAAAGGGAGGCAGAGTACTGGGTCCTATGGTAGCCTCATTCAAAGCAGTACCTTATACCCAATCCCACTTCAGGTTCAGCATCCTGTCAATGTTAGAGTCAGGAAAGTTGTTTCTCCTAATGACTTTGGACATTCTCAAAACACATGGCAGTCTGTTGGGATAGGGAGGAGTCGTCTGAATATTGATGGGTCAAGGAACCTGGTCAGTGGACGAATCTAATCTTCCAATAAACATTTTGGAGCTCAAAACCATTCAGCTGACCCGCCAACACTGATCATCTCAGCTTCAGGGACTTCCAATGCAGGTTAAGTCAGACAATGCCACAGGCATTGCCAAAATCAACCATCAAAGAGGCATAAGAAGTCAAGCAGCCAAAAGGGAAGTGGAAAGGATTCTGACCTGGATATGCAACTGGAAGTTTTTCAGGACCTTGGTCACAGGTGGGGGATGTGGATCTGTTAGCATCCTGGTTCAACAACAAACTGAACAGATATATCATCAGGTTTAGAAAACCTCAAACTTTCACAATGTGATCAAGTTCTCCTGATCTATGCTTTTCCTCCACTGAAGCTTCTTCCACAATCTCTGCAGGATCAAGTCATAGGGCATTCCAATGATTCCTATAGTACTAACTTGGCCTAGGAGGGTTTGGTACTCAGACATACTCAGGTTTCTGGCAGACTCCCGTTGGCCTCTTTTCGAATTGCATAGACCTTCTGTCTCATGGGCTGATCTGCCATCCTGCTTCTCAGTTGCTTGCTTTGACAGTCTGGCTGTTGAAGCCAAGGTCCAGAGGGACAGAAACTTATCAAATTCAGTTGTCCTGGAAGACTTACTTTGCATGGTGAAAGCAGAGACAGTTCCATCCTAGACAATACTACGTGGGATGTATCCTGGCTTTTCTCCAGTCAGGTCTGGATCAGAATCTGGCCTTGAGTGCCTTCAAGGGACAAACTTGGGCCTTGGCTATCTAAAATTTCATTCTAGACAATATACCTTGTGACATGTACTGGCTTTTCTTCAGTCAGGTCTGGATAAGTATTTGACCTTGAGTACCCTCAAGGGACAAATTTCAGTCTTGTCTATCCTCTTCTAGCATCCTTTACCCTCTCATTCCATGGTGAAGGCCTTTGTGCAGTGAGTTGTTTATTTAGCTCCTCCTAGATGCTCTCCAGTGATGCTGTGGGATCTTAGCCTGATGCTTACAGCTCTTCAAAAGGCTCCCTTCGGACCTATCACTGAGCTCACTTTCAGGGTGTTTTTTTCTTGTCACCATTACTTCCGCTAGGCAAGCATCAGAGTTGGTGGCATTGTCTTATAAGGAACCTTTCCTGGTGTTGCACAAGGATAATCTGTCCTGAACCTTAAGGCTTCCTTTCTGCCCAAGGTGGTCTCCTCTTTTCATCTTAATCAGGATGTCATCCTGCTATCTTTCTGCTCAGCTGCTAAGTCCTCTAGAGCAGGGGTCCCCAACCACCAAGCCATGGACTCTTTGCAGCCAGGCTGCAAGTTCATGGGCCAGTTGATGGATGGGAGAGAGAGCTGGTCACTGGGTGGGCAGGAGAGAGAGCCGGAGGGCAGGCAGAGAAATGACATCATCTCTCACCGCCTGCCCTGCATCACCGCAGCTCCACCCACACTGTGCAGCCGCAGGCAGCAAAGAGATTACATCATCTCTCACTGCCCATCCTCACTCTGGGACCCAGCCAATGCACATGTGCTGAAAAGCTGGGGAGAGAAGTCTCTTTCTCTGCTGTCATTGTTGCCTGCCACCAAATTGCATTTACATTTAAAAAGGGACAAGCTGCATCTTGTTTTTTTTTTATGGTGGCAGGCAACAGTGGGAAGTTTCAGCTGGTGGCAGAATAGTGACAATTAACATCTGGTGGCAGGCAATGTGGCTAGTGACAATCCGCATCTGGTGGTAAGTGACAGTCCGCATCTGGTGGCAGGCAATGGGGCAAGTGACGATCTGCATCTAGTGGCAGGCAACAAGGCAAATGAAAAACAGCATCTGGTGGCAGGTGATATGACAAGTGACAATCCGCATCTAGTAGCAGGTGACATGACAAGCTGCATCTGGTGGCAGGCGATGGCGGCAAGTGACAATCCACATCTGGTAGCAGGTGACGTAGCAAGGGACAATCCACATCTTGTGGCAGGTGACATGACAAGCTGCATCTAGTTGAAGGCAAATGATAATCCGCATCTGGTGGTGGGTGACATGACAAGCTGCAACTTTTGGCAGGCGACGTAGCATATGACAATCTGCATCTGGTGTGACAAGTGACAAGTGACAAGCTGCATCTGGGGGCAGGCGACTTGGCAAGTGACAGGCTGCATCTGATGGCAGGTGATGTGACAAGTGACAAGCTGCATCCGAAGGCAGGTGATGTGACAAATGACAAGCTGCATTTGGCGGCAGGCGACGTGGCAAGCTGCATCTGGTGGCAGGCAATGTGGCAAGTGACAATCCGCATCTGGTGGCAGGCAACATGGCAAGTGACAAGCTGCATCTGGTGGCAGGCGGCGTGGCAAGTTACACGCTCAGGGCTCCCACTGATTCTGAATTATGGCGAGTTGAACTATTTCATTTTATATTTCAATGTAATAATAGAAATAATGCTCTTCAATCATCTTGACACCATATCATGGTGTCGTGATGATTGATGCACCAACACCAGCCATTGCCCTAACAAATTGCCTGCGAAAAAAACGCATTGCTGCCCATATACTGTCAGCTACAACCTACCTTAGACTTTTAGAGCCTCCATTTTTTCTTCTTGCAGGCTCTCACAGTGACTATCTTGCTTCTTGTTCCACCATCACTAGGTGAACTCATACAGTTCAAGCTTATTCCCTACAGAATAAAGTTCCCCCCTTTCCTGTTAAGGCCCACTTTACTAGGTATGTGGAAGTTTCTTATGACTTTCAGCATCAAGCAACTGCTTCACTGATTTGTAAGGCTGCCACATGGTCATCTGTTCACACATTTGCTAAGTTTGGCCATGTGAATGTTTAAGCCTCTGCTTGTTCTGGCTTTGCCAAAGGCGCTGCTCCCCTCCCCTCCCCTATCCTCCCCTCCTTTTTTATTTTGGACATCCAAGTCATATAAGAATATACCTGTGTCCTGTACTGTATGATCAAGAGAAAGGATTTTTGACTTACCTGTATAATCTGAAACTCTCAGAATCAATCATTGAGCTATTTATATTATGTACCTTTTTCTCCTTATTTAGATAGTTTGAGCTTTTGTGGGATATTTTTAGGTAGTTAGGCTTAGTCAATATACTTTAAACATTTTTTTTTTTCCTTTGCGTTAAAAGATTGTAAAAGAATGAGGGTCATTTGAAGGACAATCGTGTATCAAGTCATAGACACACTCACAAATTTTCTACCTATAAAAAATCTTTGTAATCAACCATTCATTTCCCTCCAAAAAAGGAAACAGGCCACTCTTAACAATGGCTGAATCTTGTGGATCTTGTGAGTAGTGTCAGTACCCAAAGTCGTAGTGATCGGAGCTAGCATGGACAGATCCTGCTCATCAGTCTTAGAGAGACTTACATCCATACATCCTTTTAAGACCAGCCCAATTCTTTATTTTCTATTCTTATTCTGTTTTTTTTTTTTTGTGTTTTTTTTTTATGTGATGTTTCTTCTGAGTCTACTGTTTGTTTTCAGACAAATACAGAAAGTTAAATCTAAATTGAATAAATGGTAAGTAGCTGCTTCGAATGACTGTGTTCATCCACTGGAGCTCCATTGTCCTTCACTGGAAGTTCTTCATTTTCCCTCAGACAATAGAATGTGTGACAGCAGCATATGATAAATTCCTATGGATCCTGGAGAACAGAAAGTCCTTGTATCTGTCCCCAAAGTGCATCCAAGGCAGCCAACTACACTATATGTCATCACTTGTCATTTCCATGTTGCTTTAGTACTAATAAAGGACATACAGGAGATCTTTTATGTGAAAAATGTGAGTCAGGTTTCATCCATGTTTTTTTTTTAGAGAATATATTTTTTTAACCCACAATCAAAGCATAGTACAGGTCATGTACACACTACTGTGGTTTCTGTGCATTTTATTAAATCGTAAACACTTATGTTTCTATTTTTTTTTCTTTATTTCTTAGAAGAACCAAATTATTCTCCATTTATGCATTGCTTTGTAATAAAGTAGATGTAAGCTCAATCGCTGCAATCTCATATACTCTTGAACATGGTAATGTATATTTTTAAAAATTACCCTTTTAAAACGCCTCTTCCACATGGGTGGCTTAAGGGCAGTAAAAACAGGCAGATGAACTAGCTGAACCCGAGTGCCCATCTAAAGTGTAGAATACAACAGAAAGTGACTGTTCACATGCCATGGTGCAATGCTTTGCATTGTGGCTGCGGCAAATTTGACATGGCATGCCAAGTTGACAGGTGGCATTGGTTTTCAGACTTGGCCTTTCAAGTCAACTGGGCAAATGCTTGGCTCCTGTTAGAAGCGCATTAGGTCTGTTTGTTTTTCAGCAAAAAAATAAAAGACATTCAGGTGAATACAACAGTATTTCTGCCTCATGATCCACTGCGAAACACTTTTCAGGGGCTGCAGATGTGTAATAACCTGTGCACCTTATCTTCTGTGGAAACAGAAGCATAGCTAAATCTACCTCCGTTAAATTATGTGAACTGATCGCACATGTATGTGAAGATTGATGACAGATGTATCTGTACTTCTGAAGTGCCTCAGTAAAGGAACAACAATTAACCATATAAGTGGTCAGTGTCTTTTACTCAAGAGTGTTAAGAGTCTGTGTAACCTTGGTCTATCTGAAGAATCAAATATTGGGAGTTTAAGCCACTTAACCCTTGGTTATGCAGCCTTAAGCTGTGACCGAAAAGTTGTACTAGTTCAACCCTTATTATAAAGAACATCTGCAGAGGTGCACATTTTAACCTTCAGCATTGGCACAGAACTCAAGTGATGGCGGTCAGTCTGAAGAGGAAGCAGGTGACTGTGGCAGGTGACAGTGGCCCTGCTTAGTGGGATGACAGGTGCGCTTACTGTCCCTGACCTAGCAGTGTGGTAATCATCTGGGACTTGCTGTTGCACAGGGTTAACCTAAGGACCCAGCCTGGGTAGTTACAGGAGTAAGGCCTCACATCAGTCCTAAATGGTGGCATCAGTGGAACTGAATTCTGAATACACATATCAGTGGTACCAAATTGTGTTCTGGGGAGACATGAGATACTAGTGAGGCATGAGACATGTTCAGCATCCCCATGCTGTGACGGTGATTAACTTAAAAAAGAAATAGAGAGGGGAGTATATAATTTCTGTTGGTTCCAAGTGTGAAGATGTCAAATACAGGGGAAGCACATTTGTGAAGACTTACTTAATGGATTTCTAACCTGCCCTTTAGGGGGTGAACCCCACTCCCCAACAACAACCCACTTGCAAACCAATGTGAACCTAGGCTAAATCTTTATCAGATATTAAAATAGATGTATGGAGTATATAAAAAACAAACATACATACTCATGTACACACCTTAATGCTGCAGCAAGGGTTTGATGCTGCCGCACGGTTTGATGCTGCCGCATTCCTCCTTCAGGTCTAAGCCTGAGAACTGAGCAATCACAAGACCACTGATTGCTCAGCTCTTGGTCTTTTCAGTTTGGAGAGCAGTGACAGTCTGATTTTGTTTAACTAGTAATGGCGGCGATCTGCGATTTTTTTTGCGGGACTGCGACATTGCGGCGGACAGATCGGACCCTTGACTGACATTTTTGACTCTTTTGGGGGTACCAGTGACATTACTACAGTAATCAGTGCTATAAAAATGCGATGTTACTGTAAAAATGACACTGGCAGGGAAGGAGTTCACTTTTATTGGTGATCAAGGGGTTAATGTATGCCTGGTGCTTACTGACGTGTGTGGGGGGAGGGGACTGTGTGACACAGGCACAGATCGCAGGTTCACCTATGCTGAATCCTGCAATCTGACCCTGCCTGTCACTTAGAAGATCCGCCCGCTTTGTTTACACAAGCGGGCGGATCTCCACACTCGATCCCCGACGATCGGGGAAGAGCGGTGGTGATCACCGCCACTCCTCTCCTGGCCCGACTCCCGCTGTGACTGTGACTGTGACCCCATTCACACCTTGTCACACGGCAAAATGCACTAAAAATGTGAATTGCAAAAATGCTAGAGGCTCACTTCCAAAAAAAGGTACATAAGCTACTTTGGCGTGTTTGTCCCGTGTTTGGCAGCCCATTTAAGTGGAAAAAATGCAACACATCATGCAGGTGGTGTGCATGCTGCCTAACACTAAACATTTCTGTGCAGCCTCTGGCCTTTGGGGTTGGCTCTTTTAAACTTGTTTCAATATTTCCTGGCAGTACAGCTCATTCACTCACATAATTGACAAAAAGTGCCAAATAATGATAATGCATCTGTGGTGTCGGAGACAGCAGTCCTGAGTTCTTATGAGGAACCCCAATTACTCCTTCCTATGGATCTCCTGAGCCCTATAGCCAATAGAGATGGATGAACATCGGCCGGGGCGGTTCGCGAACGTCAGCTGCAAATTTTCTCAAAAGTCCCTGAACCAGAAGTTCGCGGCGGGCCCCATTGACTTTAATGGGAGGCGAACTTTAAAAACCTTTAGGTCATATTTGCAGCCACAAAAGACTTACAAGCTGTGCACAAATAGTCCCAGCACATGGACAATGTCATAAAAAAAAAATATATATATATATATTTTATGCTGTAAAAAAAAAGAAAAATTAGGGCAACGTTTTCAATTGCAATACTTCTGGTATTGCAATTGAAAAAGTTGCCCTAATTTTTTTTTTTTTTTTACAGCAAAAAATATATATATTTTTTTCATAAATCAGCCAGAACTGACAGCAGCCGGTAAATACATGTCAAATACATATAGGGTCCATTCCCACATCTGTAAAATGGTTCCGCATTCATTCCACAATTTGGCGGAACCTTTACAGACCCATTGATTTTCAATTCCAGTCTGAAAAATTAGGCATTCACAGGATGAAGAAGTAAGTGTCGGCCATTCCAGGCCCCAAAAATTAGCCCAAATGCGTTTACCTGACAGCTAAGAATGTAGTATTCTGTGGCTGAAGGTACATTAGGCATTCACAGGATAAATAAGTAAGTGTCGGCCAGTATTGGTCCCAAAAAGTAGCCCACATGGGTTTACCTGACAGTTAAGAACATAGTATTCTGTGGCTGAAGGTACATTAGGCATTCACAGGATACAGAAGTAAGTGTCGGCCTGTATTGGTCCCAAAAATTAGCCCACATGGGTTTACCTGACAGCTAAGAATGTAGTATTTGGAGGCTGGAGGTACATTACGCATTCACAGGATACAGAAGTAAGTGTCGGCCTTTATTGGCCCCAAAAATTAGCCCACATAAAGGGGCACTCTGACAGGGACACACTGTCAGCCTGTGTTCCCCCTTATCCATGCTGTCATGCAGCCCATGTCCCCCGCCGTCATTCAGCCTGTGTCCGTGTCCCCATCAGAGTCCTCCTTTACATCCAGTGTGTCCCCGTCAGAGTGCCCCTTTACATCCAGTGTGTCCCCATCAGAGTGCCCGTTTATGTGTCCCGCTCAGAGTTCCCCTTTATTATTCCAGTCAGAGAGCCCCTTTATTATTCCCATCAGAGTGCCCACCATTGGGCGAACAGCAAGGCCATCTCTAATAGCCAATACTAATATTTGGTCCTCATACTCCTCTCTTAAACAATCTGAATTTCCAGCATCTCCTCCAAATTCCAGAGCCACTCATCTGGGTGTCAAGGGCAATTGGGTTCTGATGAACTTGTTTTTAGACAGTAAATTTCCACCTTTTGATATCTTGAAAATGAAGTACTCCCTGACAAATAGATATTTATTTCACTTCATTTAATTACACCATGCTTGCACTGCTCAGTTTCATCTAGCCTCTTTTAGTTTGGTGACAACAAAAAATGAATCTCTCCTGCGGATTGAGTCCTTGCCCAATGCTCACTCGATTCTATACAAACCATTACAAACGCCTACATCGTAAGTCTTAAATAAATGCAGGCAAAATTAGTTCTGGACCTTCCTACTCTGGAGTCTAATGTTGACTGGGAGAATGATCCCACTCAGAGATAGATTTGTATATAATTTGTGAACAACCTATATACTGCTGGCTCCTGAAGAAGTGGATAATGTCCATGAAACACGTCAGACCATTAGATATCAGTATTTCATGATACAATTGTACTATACTGTCATAAGTTGACTTTAATATTTTTATTTTGATATCTTACAAAATAGTGTACAACACAATGGAAATTATTTTATGTATGTTATTTAATAATAGAGAAGTAGTATTTTAATGTAACATGATGTGAAGTCCCACGTTCTATATCCTTCCCTCTTTCTCTCTGATTGTCAAATATGAGCATAGGGATGTGTATTTTTTTAATAGATCCAATATCTTTAGCTACATTTATTGAATTGTGATTTTCACCAAACCTAAGCAGCGGAATTAGAATTGTGTGTTTTTAATAACTTCTACTTTCTTTATTTTCTAGAAATTGCTTATAGGTGAACAGATGTAAATATGTTTTCCTGTCTATTTTCCCCACAGTGTTGACAGTTTTCAGCTTAATGGTGAAAGAAGCATTATTCATTTTCCATAATTAATTGACTGTGAAGGAACTTACCAAGTCACACACCTTACCCAATTTCTTACTGATTAGTATTAACTCCCTTCTGTGAATAAAGTAGTATTTAGCCAGGAAATGGATAAATGGGGAGCACGGGATAGAAACTACATGAAGAAATTTGAATTAGCATGCATGAATAATAAAGTGCCTAATGGCCTCAGGGGTACATTAATGTTATTGTAAACTTGTCCTGCAGTTACATGCTTTATGCTTTTTGGAGATACACCGTGCATTATGGTTATAACAAATTGAAAATAAGAAACTGCCAGCTAAGAATATGGCTTTCAGAGTAATAATCATAATTATTATACAATTTATGTCTATTAACTTGAGGAAGTACATATCGCTGTAGCAACATCCTAATAGCTTAAATATAATAGTTTTCAAATCAACAACATATTTTTTTACACACTTTTTAATATGTATTATCATCCCAGCAAACCAATACATAATATAAATAAGGAATTTCAAACACACTCCAGTTAAATAAATGCATTTTTATAATGCTTTAGAGGGCACTTCCTGCTTGCTGAATGGCTCTGATTTTCATTCTGGCATTTTATTTTCTGCCCTTTCCCTGTTTTTATTCCTACTCACTACATCTATACATGGGCATTATGAGGCATAGTCATTCTTTTCACACAGTCGTAGCTTGATAAAAACAATGTGTACAGCAAGCTATTACACTTTTAGCTAACGTGGAACAACTTTGTTAAAGCTATTAAAAGCACCATTCTGCTCCAATTTGAAGAGGTTACACAAACCATAATGAGAGTGCTGACTGTCCTTAAACAAGCTTCAGTAGGCATCAATACTACTTAATGTGATAAAAAAATAAATAAAACTTTAAACAAAGAAACGTATTTTTAGGTATGAATTCTTAACTCGAAAAATACATTCAATGTCTCTCCGTCTCCTCCAAATCTCAAAAACCCTTTTATGTTGCTGCTGTGATCAGACTTTCTGTGGCATGGGTGTGGGAAGCAATATGTGGGAAGGACGATTAGAACCGCCAATATCCGAATAGGCGAACATCTGGCCAACATTCGGAAGAGATTCCCAGGTCACAGCTTATCTAAGCATTTTTCCACACATCACCAAAAAAACCCTGGCAAACTAGAAATCATTGTTATTGAGAAATATCATCCTCACTGGCGGGGTAGTAATATGAAGAGAGCGATTTCCAGAAGGGAAACCTTCTGGATCTACGAACTCAAAAGTTATAGGCCCTCAGGACATAACATCGAATGGGATATCAATGCATTCATTAACAATAGTTGATACCCAGTGTGAGATGGTCCCCATCTTGTTTCTGCTGACCTGCATTCCTTATTCCTCCTTTATTATTTATAGGAATGTGAGTCCTTCTTTCCAGCCAATTCCAATTTGGAATTTCTTACTCTGTTTAAGTCCTTTTTTTAACCTTTTAACTTTTTTAACATCTTAATGTTTTTGCTGTAAGCCCAACCCGTAGGTTGTTTTTATTACATATGAAGTTTTTATGAGATGTTTTGTGTATTAACTTCAGGAGTGAGCACTTCCCATTGATTATATTTAACATTGTAATGTTTTTTTAATTTTTATTAATTAAGATACTGGGCTATTTATTTATTAGTTTTATTGGTCCTAATATCGTATATGGCATAAAATAGGTAATGTTTTTATATATGTCAGACTATTGAGACTCCTTTTTCTCCAATTGGTTATTGCGCCTATTGTTGAATAGGAAATACTCTGCAGACACCGGAAATGCTCCTTCTGTTTGTTTATTTGCATATCTTTATACGTCATTGATATGGGACATAAGAAACTAAAGAGGCAGGCACTTCCGGTTAAAAGCCCGACTTCCCGCACCGGACTTACTTGTAATTATACTTCGGAATATTATGTGCCGAGTATTTGAACATTCAGCGTCCCTTTGAGGATAATTTGGCCACCGGAGAATACTAAATTTCCATAGCTGAAAGTCCGTAGGGTAATGTGAGGGCGTCGTGGATACCGGAAGTACTCGTCCAATGCTATACTTAAGGGCAGAAGTGATGGCGCGGGCTCCACCTCCTATCTCAGTGGATGCCCAATCGGGGGAATCGCGTCAGAGAGGAGGCGCCGCGTCATCACTACTAGACCAAGACAGCGGTCCGCACTGCAGGCGGCCACCGCTACTCTGCTTTACTTTGAGGGAATCCGTGCATATTGTCTTCTACACTGTAAGTGCAATTTATCTACACTTTAATAAATATATTGTCGATAATGCACCATGGCGGTCCCCTTTGTTGTGTCCCCTACTATTGAGGTAAACTAGACACCTGAGGTCACATCAGCCATCAAGCGCCCAGCGATTCTTTGCAGGACCACCACACTTGATAGTTCCAGGCTCACATCTTTGCGTTGTCTGGTAAGAGTCCAGGTGCTACCTGTGTATAAGAGTGTCACCTGAGTGTTCTTGGAATCTCTCTGCAGCTGTATGATCTCTGAAGCAGTGATATCTTTATATGCCCTTAAAACTTCTTTTCTCTGGTAAGAGGCTTAGCCGGTGGTGGGAAGCTGAACTATCCTATAACAAGATTTGCACCTTCCAGATTCTTTTATGTTTGCAACACAGAATTTTGGAATCACCTTTTGGACTTTTTATAATATTTTGGACACTATTGTTTGATGTTCACTGGTGTTCCACCGGATTGTGTTTTGATTTGCACTTGTCATAATTTATATGAATGTATTTAATTTATGTCAATTTATGTTAATTAATTGTTGAATTTTCCACTCACGCATATTTTTGTATGGTTCAACACATATAATTTGGGTAGCGCACCTGATTTTGATCTTCACATTTCCATCCAGTTTTGACAGATCGGATC
Source organism: Pelophylax lessonae (assembly GCF_965119305.1). NCBI lineage: Eukaryota > Metazoa > Chordata > Amphibia > Anura > Ranidae > Pelophylax > Pelophylax lessonae. The sequence goes on along the minus strand of NC_138769.1, from coordinate 61,676,799 downwards.
GGATGTCAGCGGACATGTCTTCGCTGAAATCCGATGCCCCATTGAGATGCATGGGGCGTCCGTTCAGATCCGCCAAAAAAACTGACAGGCGGATCTGAACAGACTCTGTGTGTAAAAGGGGCCTAATTTGGGTGCCAGTCACATTGTATAACAAATTTGAAGAGGTTTAACTATTAATGGGAATGAGGGTGAGAAACAACAAAGATACGACAAATGCACAAAGTCACAAAATGTATGCCCTTCCCTCCAGATTTCACTTATGCCCCCACCCCAGGCCAGCCCCCCATGGATAATGTGCCTAGTCGCTCTGCTCCTCTCCCCATCCCCACACTCAGGACAAGTAAAATTAAGCAGAGAAGTGAAGAGTCCAGAGAGAAGTAATAGAGGCTATGCAGTGCTCTCCCCCTCCTGTCATTCCAGCGATCCTCCATATGGCAAGTGACACCGGATTCATAGACTGGACTGTGAACAGTATGATTAGTGCCCTTATGTCTTTCAAGGACTGCTCATCTTCTGGCAGCAGATAATGTGGATGGGGGGCAGTAATCATATTTGCACAGTCTGATATATGGATCCAGTATCATGTGCTGTATGCAGGGACACTGGTTTGACAAGCCTGATTTCCCACCTGTAAGATTGGTGGGGGGGAGAGGGGGTGGGACTTATAGGTGGGTAAATTGTACTGAGACCACATGGGGGGGGGGGGGTGTATAGAATAATAATCATTTGTACTTAGGTTGGGATGAGAGGTTTGTGGCGCAGTGGGGGGGGGGGGGGCTATTTGTGCAGAGAAGGTTAATTTGGGGGAGGGATTTTTGCTTGAAGCAGGAATGGGGGGATTGAGGGTAATGTTTTCTAGGTGGGGGTTGGGGGATTTTGGTTAGGAGGAATGGGGGGGGGTTGACCCCTTGTCCTCCATCCAGCTGACCCTTGTACCCTACTCTATTGACTCCATGTCCTTCATCCATATGACCCCTGTACCCTGTCCTATTGACTCCCTGTCCTATGTCCTGCTGACTCCTGTACCCTGTCCTAATTACTTCCTATCCTCTATCCTGAGAACCCCTGTATACTGCCCTACTGACTCCCTGTGCTCCGCCTGCCGACCCATTTACACTGCCTTACTGTTCTCCTGTCTGCCTTCCTGCTGACCCTGTAAACTGCCATACTGATCCCCTGTCCTCCATCCTGCTGACCCCTGTAAACTGCCTTACTGACCCCATGTCCTCTGTCCTGCTGATCCCTGTCCTTCTCCCTTGCTACCCCTCTTCTCTGTCATACTGACCCCTGGTCTCTGCCCTGCTGACCCATGGCCTCTGTCCTGCAGACCCCCATACACTGCCTTGCAGATCCTTCTCCTCTTCTATGCTGATCCCTGTCCTCCACCCTGCTGACCCCTGTCTTCTACCCTGATAACCCCTGCTGTCCACCCAGCTGACCCTGTCCTCTATCCTACTGACCCCTTGTACACTGCTCCTCTGACTCTTGTAAACTTCCCTGCTGACCTCCCATCCTCTGCCCTGCTGACCCCCTGCACAGTGCCCTGCTGAATCACTGTATCAGGTTCTACAAACAAATGGCCTCTGTACACTGTGCTACAAACTGCTGACTCTATCCTCTGCCCTGCTGACCCCCTGTACACTGGCCTACTGACTCATAAACACTGCCCTGCTAGCCTTGCATCCTCTACAAACTGACATTACTGCATCCACACATCAGACAGGCTAGATACAGCCCAGCTCCTCACCAAGGTGTTCATGATCTCAGCTGTTGCCGGTCATTATGCAGTCCCTGATTGTTTCAATTAAATTTTTTAAGGCAGGCTTAGAAAAAAGCAATCAAAGCATATTTTATACTGTAGGTATGAGGAAGCTCGGGTATTGTTTAACCACACTCCTTAGGCCCCTCCCACTGTTAAGAGTTTGGCCTAACTCATATTTTGCCACAGCGTGCTATGCTCACTGCAGATCACTTTCTCCCTTAAGTGTACCTCATTCTGCAGTTCAAAAGTTGGGAGGTATTGTTCCAGCGATGTGCACAACATGTGCGCAACAGGTCTCCCTGGTCTCTTCCTCCTCATTGGCTGTGACAGCAGCAGGAGCCATTGGCTCCCACTACGGTCAATCACATCCAATGAGCCAATGAGGAGAAAGCGGGGTTGGGGAGCACAGCTGCTTGCTCCAGAGGCACTCGGCAGGAGGAAGGGGCCAGGAGCCCTGTACGGGGGACCCAAGAAGCGAAGGATCATGGCTACTCTGTGTAAAACCACTGCACAGAGCAGGTAAGTATGACATGTTTGGTATTTAAAAAACATAAATCTGCCTTTAATATCACTTTAATAAAAGCTATTTTACTGAGAGGCAGTGACCATTACAACCAGATTTTCTTTTCTAACTGGAGTATGTCTTTAAGAAATTATCATCATAAATTGCTTTGAATTTGGTGCACTTTAAAGATCTGAATTGATTACCAATCAAGAAAATCAAGGATCCAGTACACATACGTCATGGCATTAAACAATTAGAAGAAACTAAGGATATTATAATATGACCAATGGATAAAGGAGGGGCAATAGTAATTCAGTCAAAAGAAGCCGTTACAATGGAAATGCAGAGACAACTGCAGGATGCTACAACCTACCAAAAATTACTAGGAAACCCCACAATAAAATATAAGAAAGAATTATAGCAATTAATTCAAAAAGGCCGTAAGAAAGGAATAATCAATAAAAAAGAGGGGAGATACCTAATTCCAGACACCTGCCGGATACCTGTGATCTGCACAATTCCAAAGATTCATAAAGATAAAACAAATCCACCAGGAAGACCCATTGCAAATGGAATCAACTTGGTTGGAGCCAAACTTTGCCAATAGATTGACTGATTCCTCCAGCCTGTAGCACAACTAACAAAATCCTTCCTCCATGATACAAAACATCTTATCCAATTATTAGAGGAGGTCAATATTAGAACAAGACCTCTAATATTAGCAGCAAAAGATGTAGTCTCCTTATACACCATAATTAATAAAGAAGCATTAGATGCTACAAAATGGGCTTTTAGGCAATATAGAGATATGAAAGGCACACAAAGAAGATTTTTACTGAAGTGTTTGGTATACAGCCTTGAGCACAATTATTTTTGGTATGGGAAGAACTATTATGAGCAAGTGAAAGAGATTGCAATGTGGACTAAATTTGCCCCAAGTGTAGCAAACCTCTTTATGTTACAAGTCATATATATGGATAAACCTAAAGAATTGCTGATGTAAAAAAGATTTATAAATGATGTAATCATCCTTTGGGAAGGAGATGGAAAAAGTCTAGAAGAATTCACAGAAAAGCTTAATACTAACCAAAAAAATATTCGACTTTCATGGACACTTCCTTGACTTAGAAATAATACTGGATGAAAACTCATTAAGAACAAGGACTCACTTCAAACCACTTGATAAAAATAGTTATCTACTGATAGATAGCTGCCATTATCAATCCTGGTTAATGAATACCCCGAAGGAACAATTAGTGTGATTAAGGAGAAATTGTACAGAAAAAGAGGTGTATGAGGAACAAGCTATGGTAATTGGTAATCGGTTCGTTCAGAAAGGATATGAGAGGTCCACTATAGAAGAAAAGGTGAGGGAGGTAGGAATAATGATTAGAGAGGATCTAGTGAAAGATAGACAATCAGATGGAAGAAATGTACTTTAAATGGCTATAATCTTGTATTATAATGTCCAACATAAACAAATGGAGAAAATAATCAAGAAGCATTGAGAAATATTAAAGGCGGGCAGACAACTGGGGACACATCTTCCAAAAAAACAAAGTTTATCTATTGAAAGGCACCCACAATCAAAAATAAATTGGTTAAAAATATAGTAGACCCCCCAATAACTAACAAATTCTCCTTCTTTAATGAGACTGGATACTTTCTATGTAAAAAATGCTTTGCGTGTAAACATACTAAAGGAAATAAAAGGAGGAAAAGAGAAATTACAGCTAGAATGACAAACAAAACATATAAGATTAGGGATTTTGTCTCCTGTAGAACAGAAGGAGCAGTATATGTACTTGAATGTAGCTGTCACCTACATTATGTAGAAAGAACAAAGAGACCACTGTGGAAAAGATTACGAGAACATGTACAAAACATCATAAAAGGATACCCTAAAACACAGTGTATCTAGGCATTTCCTTACCCATCATAATACAAACCCAGCATAATTACTCTTCTGGGGGATAGAAAGGTTTAAACCCCATTGGAGAGGGAGTAATAAAGTTATGAGCCTTAGCCAGAGCGAGTCCAGATGGATATTTGAGTTACAGACCCTGACGCCCCTAGGCTATAACATAGAATTTGATCTAAGCTGCTTTATTGCTGATTATTAATGCATTTGTTGTCCTAGATTTCCCTAATTTGAATATTTTTGTCTATGAAGTTATAGGTCATATATTGTCCATATGCCTCACTACATACATTTACCCTAAATCGATTAATTATAATAAATTGGGGGGGGGGGGGGGGCTCTGGTTTTAAAATATTTGATGAGAGAACCCCACCTGGGTGGTGGCACATATCACTATACACAATTGTATATATATATATATATATATAGGATTGATGTATGAAATAGGTAAACTTGACTATATTTTATGACACTCTTCAGAGGTTGTTGCTAGATCACCCTTCGGGAAGTTTAAAATAGGAACATTTACCCGATCCAGGCACTGTAGGGCAATATTTTAGTTGGTATTAATCATTTTAATGTGTTGGGGCATGTTACTGGTTTTCATTTTGATTAGCAACCTAGATTCAGCTATGAATTTCAATGTTAAATATGGAGGAGAAATGGATTACTGAAATGTATGAAATCAGAAGGAGGGATAGGTGGCACTGCCTAAAAAGGAACTGTGGGTGTATCCAAGCAAAACACTAATGTATAAGGGTCTAAAGTGAGTATTAGACCAGAAAGGAGGTGGTTGTGACCATTAGGGAATCCTATATGTGTCTATAATGTATAAATCAATGAATTAAAGTGCTCTAGTAACACGTAATGGATAAAGAATCAATACACAATAATCTCATAAATCTATATTAAACCAAGGTGGTATATAAAGTGCTCTTTGTGCAAAGCACATACAGTGAACTCCAAAAATATATCAATATAAAGTGACTTGTGCCAAATAGGTAAAAAAAATAAAAAAAAATGGTAAAAAAAAACACAGTCTATAAGTGTGAACCATGCAAAACCACAATATGTTGCTCTTCAAGCCAATGAATAAATATATAAGTCCATAAAAAGGTGATAAAGTGCAGAAGTCGGTGCAAATTAATTGCAATCTCCAGTGGTCAGCCGTGAAGGTGGATACAATCCTGCTCCCCCTTTTTCCAAGATCCCCACTCACCAGAATATGGAACCCCTGCAGGGGTCATAGGCATCAATCAAAAAGCTGCATGTTTTCTCTTCTCCTCTACATGCCAAGTCATGGGGGGGGGGGGGCAGAGGATAGAAACCTCTAACAGGGGCCACAAACAACAGCTAGAAAGCAATATCCTAATATACTTGATTCCACAGCATATCACCACAGGTATATGGGGATGGAAAGAAGTATCTCATAGTGTGAATCCATAAAAAATTATTTTATTCCAAAGCAGTAAAGGTTGTACTTATAAACAAATGAAGTAAGGCAGCTTGTATGGTAAATGCAGGCGCTGTGTGCGGAACGCGATACAATCCAGGGACCAGAAGTACAAAACTGGAAGTGATGTGATAACGCTCTATGCGTTTTGTCAGAATTACATCATCAGGAGCAGCATCATTCACGCCAATTCAGCCATACTTATACAATGCACTTGTATCCCATGTTTGATTTGTAATAACTGATTATCAACTTATATAGATTGAGGATAATAGACCTTCTCCTGCATTTGTGTGCATACAACTACATAATGCACATCCATGGTGGTTACAGGATGTGTGGCCTATCTACATGGGTTGCATGTGGGTTCTTTCTGGTTTCCTGTCTATGTGTATATTGGCACCCATAGTGTTAGTTCACCTTACTACATTTTCCTCCTGTAGGTTATTTTGGTATACATACACACCATTTTTACTCTATGCATTTTGTATTTTTTATGCAATTTTTTTATATGTGTAATTTTTTTTTATATTTTTTTATTTTTATTATTATCTTTCTTATATGTATTTTTCATATGTATTTTTATTTTCAATTAACCGCTTGCCGACCGCCGCAAGTACATATACTGCGGCGGTCAGCCCCGTGCAGGCAAAGTGACGTATGGGTATGTCACTCACCTGTGAGCCAAAAGGGGGCGAGCGCGCACCGCTGGAGGCGCGCTCCCGCCCCTGCTCGTTCACAGACACCTCCGCACGAGTGACCAGCGATCATCCGTTACAGAGGGAGAAAGGCAGGCGGCTAATGTAAACAAAGCCGCCTGTCATTCTCCCATGTATAACAGCAGAGATCATACGGTCCTGCTATGTAGGATCGTAGATCTCTGCTGTTACATGAAAAACCACATCCCTGCACAGTAAGAAGCACGCCTCTAGGGACACACTTAGCCACTGCATCACTAATAAAGTTAACCCCTTCCCTGCAGGTTGTCATTTTTACAGTAACAGTGCATATGTATAGTAAAAGTATCAGAAATGCCAGTCAAGGGTCCAGGCTGTCCGCCGCAATGTTGCAGTTCCGCAAAAAAAATCACAGATCGCCGCCATTACTCGTTAAAAAAAAAAAACAACAAAAATGACAAAAATCTTTCCCTTAGTTAGTAAACTCAATAACTTTTGCGCAAACCAATCAAAATACGCTTATTGCTATTTTTTTTACCAAACATATGTAGCAGAAAACAAATTGGCCAAAAATTTTAAAAAAATTTGAAAAATATTGTTATTTTTGCAAAATTGTCGCTATTTTTTTGTTTATAGCGCATGATCAAAAAATCACACAGGTGATCAAATACCACCAAAAGAAAGCTCTGTTTGTGGGAAAAAGGACATCTAATTTGTTTAGGTACAGCGTCGCACGACCTCGCAATTGTCCGTTAAAGTCACGCAGTGCCGAATCGCAAAATAGGGCCTGGTCAGGAAGGGGGTAAAATCTTTCCGGGGCTTAAGTGGTTAGGAGGTACCTTAATTTGATTTCAGGCCAGAAGTGTTGTAATAATTATATTTGTTTTATCTGTTATTTATATTATATTTTGATTTGTGTAATGGCCACTTGGGCTGGCTTCCGGTTTTGGACTCTGTTGTTGTTTCTCACTGCCTAGCAACTGCATTGTATAAGTATGGCTGAATTAACATGAATGATGCTGCTCCTAAAGATGTCATTCTGACGAAACCTTCCGGCTTTGTACTTCCGATCTGTGAAACGCATTGCGTTCCAGACAAAGTGCCTGCATTTACCATACAAGTTGTCTTACTTCGTTTGTTTGTAAGTAAAATCTTTACTGCTTTGGAATAAAATTATTTTTTATGGATTCACACTATGAGAAAATTCACACTATGAGATAATTCTTTCCTTCCCCATATACCTGTGATGATATGCTCTGGAATCGAGCATATTAGGATGTTGAGGTCTAGCTGGTATTTGTGGCCCCTGTTAGAGGTTTCTATCTTCTGCACCCCCATGACTAGGAATGTAGAGGAGAAGAGGAAGCATACAGCTTTTTGAATGATGCCTATGACCCCTGCAGGGATTCTATATTCTGGTGAGTGCAGATCTTGGAAAGAGGGGGAGCAGGATTGTATTAACCTTCACGGTTGACCACTGGAGATTGCAATTAATTTGCACCGACTTCTGCACTTTATTACCTTTTTATGGACTTATATATCTCTTCATTGGTTTGAAGAGGAACATATTGTGGTTTTGCATGGTTCACACCTCTAGACTGTGTTTTTTTACCAATTGTTTTTTTTTTTTACCTATTTGGCACAAGTCAGTTTATATTGATATATTTTTTGAGTTCACTGTATGCGCTTTGCACATAGAGCACTTTATATACCACCTTGGTTTAATATAGATTTATGAGAATATTTGTTATTGATTCGTTATCCATTACGTGTCACTAGAGCACTTTAATTCATTGATTTATACATTATAGACACATATAGGATTCCCTATTGGTTAGTTACAAACACCTCCTTTCTGGTCTAATACTCACATTTAGACCCTTACGCATTAGTCGTTTGCTTGGATACACCCACAGTTCCTTTTTAGGTAGGGCCACCTATCCCTCCCTCTGATTTCTAATTTCTTCATATCCCTTCATTGGGATATGTGAGGTATGCTTTAGCCTGTTATATATAAATATATATATATATATATATATATATATATATATATATAAATAACCTAGCGTGGAAATTACCCTTTCTATTATTGTAACCAATATTGTAGAATATCTTAAAAATATGTTTTAACGTTGCCATATAAGAGCTTATTTTTCTACTTGTTCGTTTTAAATGGATTAAAGGATGTGTTCAAATGTGTGTACAATACTATATTACTGTTAGACCGATGATTATGCAATACCAAGAGATTTCCAACAGCGCATAAGGATGCAGATAGTTAAATTCCTGATTGCCATGGAGTATAAATAGAAAACTCATATACATCCGACTCCACCCCTGATGAAGTCACGTGTGGAGTGATGTAACGCGTAGGAAGGAGTCTGGGTGATGTCAGCACCCGTGTTTCGGCCGGACTGGGAGTGAATCTGCAGGATTAGTTATCGGAGCCTGAGCAGACTGTTGTGATATTATATGTGAGTGTTACTATATTCCTTTTAAATAAATTGTTACAATTTTAGACAATGAGAGTTCTTTCTGTTTTTATAGGGTGAAACGAGGAAGGCAAAGTGGAGAAGAATCATGGAGGAGATCTAACATGGACTGATTAGCGGGTTGTGACAGCACTAAGGAAATTTGTGCTGATAGGCTTGGGTAATCTATATGATGAGTAATCTATATGAGAGTATAGATCCTATCCTTGAGGTGAGCTGCCATCCACATATTAGGAATTACTTCATGTGGTGGAGAGTGACAACCATGGAATGATTAAAAGTTTGAAGAAAGTCACTACACTTTGGAAGAATTAATTTGAGCACAGAGTAAAGAGCACAGAAAATATATCTATGTTCCTGGGACTCTTTATTGTTTTGAAACACGGGTTTACATTATAAGGAGCACTTAAAAATATATATATATACATTTTTATATCTATGCACAACTTTGACATTTATAGGATTGATACACCAATATCACTTTTTATATGTTTACAATATATGTATGTATAAATAACTTGATGATAATTGGTATACACATTTTTATTTTTTATTTTTAGTCGGTAGGAGCGCTGCATCCTTCTTGTACATTTTTTAGTTCAATGTGGGGACACAATTCGATGCTAGCAGCTACTCTCATATACTTTTTATAATAATTTATAGTCCTCTATTATTGTGGTAGCGCATAGGCATCCCCCCAATCTTATTCTGGCCCTATTCAGCTGCCATCGAGGAGATTCCCTTGCCAAGGGCTGAATGAAAAAAAAGGGATGGGGATGGTGGCTCATGTCATTGACCAGATATGTCCATATTAGGTCAGTATTGTCAGCTAGCACTCCCGCCTTTCAATCTACAAGCTCTGAGTGAGGCTTAATTGCTTGCATTGGCTTTGATTCAGTTTGCATTTGCCAGCTTTCCGGAAGGTAGCTCCATCACTACTGCTAATAAATACTGCAACTGATAAATTATATAATAATATATACAGTATATTAAGTTGCTATTTATAATTTATTTTTGCATTAAGGTGATGCTAAACAATATCCTTTTTCTACAAAAATAATCTATACTCATCCACTACCTAATGGCCTGTAATCTATTTTTCATAAAATTGTTTCTTACTGTGTTCTCTGCTGCCTTGTAATGACCTCTTTGAGCTCTAAAACCCCTTCGTTTCCATTTGTTTGGAACAAGCAGTGAACGTTAGTTGCAGTTATATGCCCTGCTTTATGCACAACATAAATCCCATAGTCCATATTGTCTATAGTCCTTTGTACATCATGGGAAAGAGCAAGTTCCTACATACAATGGGACCATGGAAAATGAAGGTAGCTACCATCTAACAGGAAGACAGGTCACAGCAATAAAAAAAAAATTGGGATTTGGAGAAGGCTGAGAGCAATAGCAGGTACTTTTTGCATAAAGCATACTTTAAACTAGTTTTAAAGGCTCAAAGTTTTCTATGCATGAAGGTAAATAACATCTGTGTGCAGCGCCCCCTCCCCTAGCCCCCCTAATACTCACATGAGCTCCTTCTCGATCCACCGATGTGCACAAGAGCTTCTCCTGGATCTTTCATCTTTCAGTCCTCATTGGCTGTGACAACAGAGAGAGTCATTGGCTCCTGCTACTGTCAATTATAGCCAGTGAGCCAATGAGGAGAGAGCGGGGGTGGGGCCGAGCCACAGCTCTGTGTGTCTTATGGATACATAGAGTGGGGCTCGAGAGCGAGCACACACCAGTACCCCCAGAGCAAGTGGCTTGCTATTGGGGGCACTGGCGGATGTGAAGGAGTCGGGGGCACCAGTAGGGGACTCGAAAAGAGGAGGATTGGGGCTGCTATGTGCAAAACCCCTGCACAATGCAGGTAAGTATGACATGTTCATTTTTTTACACTGTTATACAAGCTGTACACTAACTACCTTACATTGTAGCAAATTGTTATTTCTTCAGTGTTGTCGAAAAGATATAATAAAATATTTACAAAAATGTGAGGGGTGTATTCACTTTTTTGAGATACTGTATATATGGCCCCTGCACATTGATCTCCCAGCTGGCGCAGTGAAAGAGAAGTGTATAAGTACTTCTCTTATAGCAGAGCCGATAAGAGGGAGATCTTTCTAATCTTCCTGCTGGCACACAGAGCGATAATGCTAATTTGCATGGGGTGATTAGGGTGTGTCCAGGCACCTCCGGCACACCCTGTGCGTACACCTATGCGGGCTACAGAAAATTACAAATTATTTAGAAGGTAGAAAAGTTTACATTTGGGACTTTTAACCTTAGCTCAGCTTTAATATTATGTGACAAAACTATGAACATCGATGTATGTGCAAAATTTGTTACATGTGCATGTAGCACCATAAAAGGTAGGTGCTAGGCAAAAGTATAGTGGGCCTTGGCTGCCTAACAGCAGCGCCATGATTTTCATCTGGGCTGTCATGTCTCCCAGGTGTGGCTGCTGAGAGGGGAGTCTCCCCACTGGCTCCATGAGAGGATTCTCATTGGGCAGTGGAGGAAACCCAAGCAGAGGCGCATTCAGGCCTGTATCTACCCCAGAAGGCAGATTCTGCTGCAAAAGATTCTGGGAGTGGGTATAACTTTGAGGAGAACGCATGACGCGGCGTCTTTGGTGGGAAGCAGAGTCCTAGGAGGGAGAGTACGGCTGTCTTTCGGGTCAGAAGGATCGGATGTCTCAGGTGGTTGCCTGAGAGTACAGAGAGAGCTGAGCTGACCTGCAGAGAGGATCCGATGTGCCAAGGACCAGTGGAGAGGGTTCAGTTCCAGGAAAGCATTCCAAGTTTGTGAGTACTGTGAATTGCCCCTGAGGGTCTGCCTAGTGTAGAGGGGACCACTCCAGTGAAGGTCCCAGGGATCCAGGAGCCACCTAGTGTAAAGGGGGTGCCTAGTGAGAGGTCCCTAAAGTGTCAGAGGGGGTGCCTAGTGAGAGGACCCTGAAGTGTCAGAGGGGGCACCAGTGGTTGGGCCCTGAAGAGTTAAGTGAACAGTGTGCAGTGTACAGTGTTAAGGGTTGCAGCAGCACAAGCAGTTACAAGGAGCTACCTCAGTCATTGAAGGGCTGGAGAGAGCCATTCACAGGACTTTTAAGCTAGACAGAGTGTTAAGAGTCAAATGTTACTACAGTCCTGGATCTTCTGAATCAACCAAGTAGTTAAAGTCTAAGTTTCAGCACAGTTCAGCAAAACAGTATTTTCAAGCACCAGGAAGCGTTGGTCAGCATTCAGCTGGTGTCAGGACAGCGCTAACAGGCATTTTTCTACAAATTGTCCCAGTTAAACCTAGTTGAGCCAGAGGAGTATCCCACTCATTCCCTTCTCCCATCCCCATTACAAAATAAACAAAACAAACCAAAGATGCCGGAATGGTCATTGTCTCAGCTCTCACACTTGGGTTTTCAACTTAAATGTGTTGGAAGTGTTACCGGTAGCAATGGCAGACCCATATCAAGCCAAATGCCTGGAAATCATGCTACATGTACAATCTGCATCAGAACTAAATGATATTCCTGTTATTTGCTCTGGCTTTTTACTTTTGAAGCTCAGTTTTATTCACACATTTTTTTGCTGTGTTAAAAATGCTTGAAGTCTCAAGTACCATGTGATTTTTCTCATTAGTTCAACACTGATTGCAATTTACAGAAACACTCATTTTTAACTAAAACGAAGTGTCTGTAATCATTGCATTAACTTTAATAAGAAAGTTTTAGTTCTTAAAGCGGGACTCCAGCCAAAACTTTTTTTCATAGAGTGGGAAAGGGTTTGAATCTCTTTTAGGTAGTTATTGGTGTTGGTGTTCCATTGGGAAGAGTTATCTAATTTTCTGTCATGTCACCAGAGCGGGAAGTGAGGGAGAATCTCAATGGCAATAAAAACCAAAGAAGTTCTAAACTTTACCCAATTTTTCCAGAAATAATAAAAAAAATCCTTTAACTTGAGTTTTTACATTAGCTGATTTTTTTAAACCCAGATTTTATAATACGACTTGACAGGAAGGGTTTCTGTACACATAGCACAGAGTGCTTTTCCAAAACAAGAGATCTATATGAAAGGCAGATGAAGTAGTACAGACTATGCTGCTGGCTACACACTTTGTGAATTCCTGCAATGTCTTATTTAGTAAAAGCAAGAGTAACTGAAGCGCAGTACACGTACTGGGAGTTGAATGGAATGCATAATCTTTTCTACATGTTTTAGTTATAAATGTAAAACAGGTCAACATAATATAACTGTTATAAAAATGTGCATTAAAATGATCTGATTTCTGTGTGTGCCTTGTTATTATATATTATTCTATATTATAGATTGGCAACAAAAAAAAGTTCAATATGTAGCACTTACCAATAAATGTTATATATACAATGCAAGCAAGTGGGGTTAAAGAAATACTCTTTAAAAAAAAATAAAAAAATAACAAACAGGTTTATACTTACCTGCTCTGTGGCCCCAAACCTTCCCTTCTCCAATCCCCAACCTGCACTGCTCCTGGATCCTCCTCCTTGCCGAGTGCCCCCCAAAGAAAGCCACTTTCATTGGGGGACTTGCGTAGGCTCACTCCCAAGCATTGCTGTCTGTGTCTATTGACACAGACAGTGGAATTATTCCCACCCCCCCACCCACTCCCTCATCACTGGCTTTGATTGACAGCAGCAGGAGCTAATGGCTTCCACTGCCTCAGCTAAGCCAGTGAGACCAGGAAATAGGGGGAGAGAAGAGTTGCAGATGGACATAGCTCTGGATCGAATTAAAGTGATTGTAAAGTCTCATTTTTAAAAAATAAATAAATAACAAACATGTCATACTTACCTGCCCTGTGCAGTTGGTTTTGCACAGAGAAGTCCATATCCTCATCGTCTTGGGTTCCTTTCGCTGCTCCTAGCCCCTCTCTCCTGTCGAGTGCCCCCACAGCAGGCAGCTTGCTTTGGGGGCACCCGAGCCAAGCTGCAGCTCTGTGTATCCATTCAGACAGGGAGCTGCTGTTTGGCTCTGCTCTCTCTCTCTCTCCTGATTGGCTAACTGACTTTGATTGACCACTGCAGGAGTCAATGACGCCACTGCTGTGTCTCAGCTAATCAGGAGGGAGAGTCCCAGACAGCCGAGGGACTCTTGGACATCACTGGAGAGAGATGGGGCTCTGGTAAGTATTATGGGGTGTTTGGTAGGCTGCTGCACACAGAAGGCTTTTTATCTTAACCTCCCTGGCGGTATGATTATTTTGGATTTTAGGTGCTGAAAGCGGTACCATTATTTTGCATGTAATTCTTGTGAATGAGCAGTCCAAACCAACTGTATGCATTTATTATATATATTATATATATATATATATATATATATATATATATATATATATATATGTATGTATGTATACATATATTATATATATTATATATATATATATATATATATATATATATATATATTTATATATATACATATATATATATATATATATATATATATATATATATATATACGTATATATATATATATATATATATATATATATATATATATATATATATATATATATATATATATATATATATATAATGTATACAGTTGGTTTGTGTATATACGTGTGTATATATATATATATGTATATATATATATATATATATATATATACATATATATATATATATATATATATATATATACATATATATGTACATATGTATATACATATATATATATGTGTGTGTGTGTGTGTGTATATATATATATATATGTATATGTGTATATATATACGTATATATATATATATACTGTATATATATATATATATATATATATATACATATATTTACATAAAAAGTACAGTAAAACTGCAGGAAAGGGCACTGGGGTGCAATGTAATGTGATTTTATTTTATTTTGAACGGTATCAGTGTGTTTGGTGCATTTTACATTTGAATTTGCCGCCGGTTCCACCCCCCGGCGGACGTCACGTCGCCGGAGACGGAAGCCGGGGCTCGCAGACGATCGGGAGGAAGCTCCGCCGCCGCACACCGCCCGCAGTCTTCGATGGATCCCGGAGAAAAGGTAAGTAAAACCTCCTCCAGCATCCAGCGATCTTCTTAGCGCTACCCCGAGTGTGACTCGGGGTTACCGCTTTTGGCACTAAAATCTTACCCCGAGTCAAACTCGGGAATACCGCTAGGAAGGTTAATGCAATGCATTGATATAAAAAAACCTTCTGCTTTACAACTCCTTGAAGGCTCAGTTAAGTAAAAGGGTGGGTACTGGGGCTACTGATGCCTAAAAAATGTTTACCCTAATGCAAGGAATGCAATAAGGTAAAACATGTTTAGAGTTTTTATGAAGAAAGGAGTGGGAAATGTTCATCTTGCAAAGAATGCTGAGTGACTTTTCCACCCCCCTACATACCCACCCCCACTGCTCCAACCCCATAGCCCTCTCCTTTCCTTATCTCACCAACTATCCAAGCGTAATTACCATTGCTGTGTATGTTTTTTTTCTAAGTAATTGTCTCAAATAACATTCTGCTAAAACTATGTGCATTAGTACTACTGGGACCTTTGAAGAAGGAGGTACACCACCAAAACTGTCCTGAAAATGTGTATGTTAGTGCAAACAAAAAAAAAGAATCACAGACTGATACTTTTAAAATAATGATATTATAATGAAATCATTTAAAATATTGTGATGCTGTGTTCAATATCTTGGTAATTTAGTATTCCATCTAAGCACAAAGTCACTTTATTGACTAGATCACCTTTTTTTCCACCAGATTTCTATGAGAACCTAGGGTTCCTTCAAAAGTTGTTAGGGGTTAATTAGGTAAATGGGCAATGTCTACCTCTTAGATAACTAACCACTGAAGCCAATGATTTTTTTCAGCCATCTGTAGGAGAAGTCTTCCTACTGACCACAAATGTAAGGAGCATTCTTTCCTCTGACCATCACAGTAATGTACTGTGAGCTGAAGATATAGTAATTATAATCAGGGGTTCTCTGGGGCCAAAAAGTTATTTCAAGGGTTCCTCCATATTAAAAATGTTGAGAAAGGCTGGACAAGATGAACTCTCACTTTAAAAAGGCAACAGTCTAAAGTACCCCTCTTTGTTTAACTGACCCAAAGAAAACAATGTACTGCACATGCGGCGATATTACAGCCAATAAGTTGTGAAAAAGTATCTTTGTTGCGGTTAATCGTTTTTCCCTCAGGTGGTTGATCTACAAACCTCTAAATTAGTAAGAAAATAAAACAAATATGAAAGCACAAACACATCAACAATTACTTTTAAGAGACTCTACTAAGGGATACAAAGAGAACTTAGAGCAACTATAAGGTATCAGCATCTAAATTTCCCTGCACATAACTGCAGCAAGCTTTTGCCCTTTGAATATTTGAAAATTCTGAATAAGAAAAGGTCTGACACTTCCAGGTAGTGTCAAAACTTGTCCGCTCCCTTCAACACCACACAAGCCTACAGGCCCAATTGTACTGCTATCTCTGTCTTAAATCATCAGAGCTTTGCTACCAATACTCTGCAACAATATTTACAGAACATGCCGAACATGCTAGCTTGGAAGTTCAGGCCCAGCCTTGGCATCCTTGCACTGAGATAAAAAAAAATGATTTTTTTTGCTTCACACTATTGTTTCTCATTGGCTTCTAGGGATGATTCGAACAAAGCTGGGTTTGGTTTGAGGCAGGTTTGGTGAACATTACTAAAGTTTGGGTGTGGAATCCAAACGCCATTGAATTTATCGGGAGCTGAATTTTAAAAGAACAGTAACACCAATTTTCTAGGCTAATAGGCAAGGGATTGTCACACAAATGGCATTGGGGGCAGGGAACTGTCCTGAAAGATATGTACCAAAGCACAAAGCAAAAAAAAAATGTTTACAAAATTCCTATGGTGGGGAGCAGAGATTTTAATATTTATTTAAGGTCAGCATTAAAAATGCAAAATTCCATTAAATAAGGAATGTCCTTAACCTGCCTGTGAAGTGTTCTATCTGCATGATCTACTACAGCAAATTTGGCATTTACAAAGAAAATAAATGCATTTTAAATTGCTTGCAAATGACTTTGAGAACTTTGTCTAAACTTTATCTAAACTTTAACTTTTTAACTTTATCTAAATTAGACCCTTATCTTATATGGAGGTCTGACATAGACATTAATGGGGGCCCCTTTTGGTCTGGTATGCATTTTAAAGGGGAAGTCCAGGCAAAAGTAAAAAAATAATCCCTCAGAAAATAAGGGAACAGCATGTCCCCTTCTTCCCCAAACCATATCAGACCACATGGGGTGGGGTACCTTACCAGGGTGGACCCTAGTCCCAATATTGATGAGTACAGAGTCCTCCTCCCCCCCACCCCAAGAATACTATATCTTTTCTGAAAGCAGAGGCCCAATAGAATATATATTTTTTATACTTCACAATATTTGTGCAACTGCTTATTGATTCCATATTTTCAGGGGAAAAATGCACTAAAATGAATTGTAGCGCACACAAACACAATATTATATTAATATAATGTGAATGTTTTAACTTTATTGCTATCACAATGGGCAACAAGGGCCCTATGTGACTGCACTGGCAGGTGACAGGTCCTCTTCATTGAGACATTAGGGGACTATTAGACCTCTAATGTCTCCCTTGCCCTCTACTCTAGCTGATTGAGCATAGGACTATGCTCAAACCACTGTGCATCCAGTTTTGTAGCCTAGATCGTAGCTGAGAGATTCTAGTTTACACTATTACAGAGGAGATCATGGAACAGATATTCCGCAAGCTCCACCCCTTTGCCTTGTTCACAGTATTTGTGGTCCCGGCCTCCTGGAGACAGCAAGAGTGCCTAGGAACCACTGGGTAAGAGTATTGATAATAGAATATAAAAGTGATCGGGAGATTCCACAGCCACCCAGTTATTTACAATAAGAGCCCATTCACATTAGCGTGACTTGTCAGGCGACTTGTCAGCCTGACAAGTCGCGCTCGGTCGCGGTCCATTGATTAGCACAGGACCCGTTCTAATAGGAGCGACACAAGTCGCTCCGACTTAGAAAAAGGGTCCTGTACTACTTTGGGGCGACCTCGGAGCGACTTGCATAGACTTCCATTATGTGAAGTCTCTGCAAGTCGCGCCAAAGTCGCGGTGCACGCGACTTCACAGGTTGCCCCCCAAAGTCGTGTCACGCTAGTCTGAATGGGCTCTAATGCCCTAAGCTGGCTGATTAAACACAGAAACAAACTGATGACTTCTACTGCAGCCATGAGCTTGTCTTACCTCTTCAGACACTTCCAAAAGGGGGGCCAATTAGAAAACAAATACAAGAAATGTCCCAGGATGTACATCCATCGCTCATCTCATTATCCAGTACTCTAGGTCCACATAAATTATGATGAACGACACCCAACGCCTGCCAAAAGAATAAAAATCACAACAACCAATGGACACAGATGATTCCATCACTGACACTAAATTACATCTCTAGGGGCCCCTCTGCTAAAAGTAAATAAAGGGGCAGGATCTCTGGTTTGACATTATTGACTACATACGGCCTTGGTCAGTGATGTCATGTTATCCCTGCTAATTTGTTTACATGGCTTGAAATTTCTGCCCAGTAAATGAAGAGGGGTAATGTCACTGATTGATAAGGAGTGGACGTGTTAGGTGCCAGCATTCTATGCAATCATTAATATTTAGGAAGCTGTCATATATAGTCATGGTAGAATACCCCAACAGCCAAAGTAGAATTTGAATGAATGCCTGGGCTGAACCTTGAGCTCAATCCTATTGGCAATATACACAGTACAGTTAATTAGATAATTGGTGTGAAGACAGGTATTAGGTGGACGAGGCACTGACCTGAAATCTAATTCAACTATGCACCAAGAACAACCAAATAATTCCTAAACAGTTATCTTATGGCTGAAATACACAGGCCGAATATCGCCCGATCATTTGACCACCGACTTATGAGAAAGTGTTCCTTGGTCAAAAATGTTGCCAACATACACAGGCCGAATATCGCCCAACCGTTTGACCGCCGACCATCGAAACAGTGCATGCGTGATGATGTTCTACAGATTTTAAATGAACGACCTTAACACCAACGTATAGAATATCGCTCGTTCGCAAACGAGACGACAGAATTTTTCAGTTTTTTTAAACTGGATTTTTCGTTCACAATATCGTTATCGGCCACTGATGGCTGGGCATTAACGAGTAGAATATCGGCCGATCCTTCGCTGAACGAAAATTTTCGGCCGATTTTCTTATCGTGTATTCCGGCCATTATAATCATCTCGCTAATATTTTTAGTAGGCTTGTAAATAAATGCTGATTTATTTATAGGTAAGTATACTGAGTTTTTAAAGAAAAAAAAAAAAAACATGGTACAAATAAACACTTAAAAATGATTAAGGGAATCAACAATTTGATAAAAGGTTTGGAAATAAGCTCCATACTGAGCTTATTTGAATGAAAAAAATTGCTTTGTTTTTGGAAAATTAATTGCATTTGAAGAGCATGTTATTTTTTGTGATTATGGTAATATGTTTTTTTTTTTTTTTAATATGTTGTTTATTCTTGAATTATGATAAGGTTGACATGGCAAATGAAGCCTAGCATCAGGAAAAACCACTGTTAGTTTGTCAATTTTTTAGACTTACATTAAAACATTAAACAGAGTTTGAATGACTTTACACTGGCCATAGATGGATTAAAATTTGACTGGTTTAGCAGGGAGGGGCTGGATTTTGATCAGTGCGTGACCATTCGGAAAACCTTTCTTGATTGGTGACTGCAGTCAATCAGCTGCAGCTGCTGATCACTGTATTCTGACAGCAGCAGTTTAGAAGGGAGTAAACTTATAAACAATGACGATGTTACAATTTTGGGATTTTAACAAACTTTGTCGCAGAGACCTACCTGCTTCTGCTCTGAAGAAAAAGCTGTTTGATTATGCCAATGTGCAAGGTAACTATATTTTGAAGTTAAAAACCTCAATTCTAGCAGCGCAAAATCCTACCATACAATAAAGTGCATATGTGAATATATTTTAAAGTAATTTCTCCTGTGCGTTATAAAGTTCTAAGTACAAAATGAGGGGTCACCCCCTTATAAAAAAACATATAAAATACTCAACTTCTAACAAATTCTGTATACTCCTCTATTATTTAAAACATCTTAATGGCATATCAAATCCTTACAAATGTAAATATAAATAAATAATATATATATATATATATATATATATATATATATATATATATAAATGAATAGAGTGCAATACATATAAATCAATAAAGTGCAACTGTGCTCTGTGCAAATATCCACTCAGTTTATCCGCTCAACCATAGTGCATGTACAACCCAAAATGTCCCAGTGAAGTAATCACAACCATGCAGGGGAGTAGTGATGGTGGGTATCTCCAAGGCACTTGTGCATGGATGGCAGGAGTCAGAGCTTACCAGATGCACTTGATCCCTGTTACCGTATGGCAACCTGGATCATATAACGCTTGTTTCAATGCTCCAGTATCAAGGTACACTCTTGTCCACTCTCCTGGGTATCAGGGTGTCCTGTATATCTCAGGGTAGATATCAAAACAGAAACAAGGGACTCCTCATGGTGTCTACAATTTGAATTGTAGCCGTGGAACGCACTCCGGGTGTCGGACCGTCCTCCAGGAAGAAACACATTTTATTCACCCTGAAGAGCTCGGTATACATAACCCATCCGGTAATTAGTGCATTCGGCTGTTTAGCTGCATGATCCCGATAGGGCACTGATATTCTGTTGGTTATATGTTTTAATATTTATTTTAATAAATGGATTTGATTTATGGAAATACTACACCATGTCATGCCATAAGGTAACAGGGATCAACTGCATCTGGTAAGCTCTGACTCTTGCCATCCCTGTACAAGTGCCTAGGCGATACCCACCATCACTACTCCCCTACATGGTTGTGATTACTACACTGGGACATTTTGGGTTGTACATGCACTTGTACTGGTTGGACTTTTAGCGGATAACCTGAGTCGATATTTGCACAGAGCACAGTTGCACTTTATTGATTTATATGTATTGCACTCTATTAATTTATATATATATTGGACTATTATTTATTTATATTTATATTTGTAAGGATTTGGTATGCCACTAAGATGTTTTAAACAATAAAGGAGTACACAGAATTTATTAGAGGTTAAGTATTTTAAATGTTTTTATAAGGGGGTGACCCCTCATTTTGTACTTAGTACTTTATAACGCACAGAAGAAATTACTTTAAAATATATTCACATATGCACTTTATTGTATGGTAGGATTTTGCGCTGCTAGAATTGAGGTTTTTAACTTCAAAATATAGTTACATTGTTTCTCCTTTTGGTGGATGTGTAGCAGCTGCAATCCAGTTTATCTCCATATAATAATTTATTTATTAATTTATTTATTCATTTGACACTATACTTGGCGCGAGTGTTCCTATCATTTTTTGCAATGTGCAAGGTGAATCCTTTTTCATTGGTAATCAACTGATGCACTTGCAGTTTTCTAATGAGTCCTGTTTTCTAATGAACCCCTTTAGAAGTGAATAACCCTTTAGGAGTATTTCATCAAAAAAATGAAATTTTTGTTGCAGAGGATTCCTATAATCTGACTTATATCTTAGTGCAGACGTCTGTGAAAATCAGCGTGCCAATCACACAAGCAGGAAATGGCATTTCCGGGGGTGCTCTGTACAACAATGTTGAACTGAAAACCCCCAGGTCACCATTTTGCATTGAATTCTATTGAAAATTACAGCACTGTAGATTACAAAGGAAAAGTGATTTTTAACAACATTTACTTACAGCATGGCTTGTTTGGTGATTGTATATACTATATATATATATTTTTTTTTTTATTATTATTTGCTACTTTTTCCCATTAAAATGGAGTTCCCTTTTAATATATTAAATTAAAAATTATCTATACCCAAAAGCTTTTTTTTTTTTTTGTTTTGGATAGAGTGGGAAAATGTTGGAGCCCCAGTCTGGTTCTACTGCTATACAGGGTTCAGTAGAAAGTATTGAAGGAATATCTCCAATAGAGCCACAGATGACAGTAAAACCTTAAATAAGATATTATCCTACCCCACTCTATCCAAAAAAAAAAAAACAATTTGGCTATAGATAAACTTTGAAAACATGCCTATTGGATGCATTTTTGACATTTTTCACATACATGTTGAAATCTGCATTCTCTTAGCTAAAACAAATTACTTAGAACTCTCAAACATGATATATTTTTTAAAAAGTAGAGAGTGGAGAAGAAAATGGTAGCTGTTGCAATATTTTATGCCACACGATATTTGCAAAGCCGTTTATCATACACAAACATTTTTGGCAGCTGATCAAGCAGAACTTTATTTGATCAACTGTTTCCCTGGCTATATTGTCCAGGTAAAGACAGTTCTGAAACCAGAAGTGATGAAATTCTGGCTTCATTCATCACAGAGGAGATCAAGGACTGCAGCTGACCCAACTGCTTACAGTGGTCCCCGGCTCCCCAGTGGAACGGGAGAGAGCAGGAATGGCAGTGGGTGGCAGCAAGAAGGGGAAATCTGTTCTGATTGCTGTAGAAGTGATCATGCAGCTGTAAGGCTACATTTACTGGAAAGCCAAACGCTGCAGCCATGATCCTTCTATAACCATGTGCTGCCCATGATGTACTGTATAGATACATATGCTATCTCTGAAATAAATAGATGTAACCTGTTATTGGATTGCATTAGATTACTAACACGCTTCATAAATGGGGATGAGCTTGAGTTTAGTCCAAACCCAAAAGGAAGCTGTTAGTGCGGAGCCAATCAGCTGGGGCCAGAAGATTCTCCACCTTGCAATTGTCCTCACACAAAGGGGCTGGGATGTTCATGACTTCATTGACCTAATTTGGTCACATGGCCATATTAGGCCTATGGCATCAATTGCATATCATTGCCCAGGACCAACTTCCTGAAAGTGACCATGGTGGACCCTGCCTGTGCTATGTGTGTTGGCATGGTCGTTTATAAACTTCCAAAAGAAGTACATGTGATGGGGTGACAACACAAAAGAACAACTGGGTGACAGAGCCTGAACAAGGACTTTCATCAGAGAATAACCAGGTATTCTTTTGATGAAAGCTTTTGAAATTACATTAGCATGTTAAAGATTATGTGAAATTGTAGCAACTAGATCTATTCTAACATCTTTTGAAGTACAATGTATAACATAGTACATGTATGCTGTTAACATTAAACTGTAATATGGTATACACCCACACGCTATCTAAAGAAATATCAGACACAATGGGGATATGTAATGATGATGACTAGATGCAGGAACAAATGAAGGATACATAAACCAATATGTGATGAGCGTCATTTGGAAATGCAGCTGGTAATAGGCCTGGTATGACAGAATTGACACTGTCAGTAAAATGAATGGGATTTATATTCACAACCTATAAACTTATCACGCTCCAGATGTATGGCATTTATGAAGATGACATAACATAACCATATGAACATGACTTAATATGACTTAACCTTTTCATGACACAAAGTCATTGAAGCCTAGATACCAGGACCATTGACAAAACTCTATAGGTAAAGAGCCTGCCTGCATTTTTTTTGCGTTGCTTTTAGGAAAAATTAAAGGGTTTTATTTGGCACCCTTCTTTAATAAATACTATATTTTTGGTTTTTAAATTATATAAGCTGACAAATGCGCAAAAATGTTAAAAACATTTATTTTTCATTATGTTACACAATACATTTTTTAAACATTGTTAGTTCAAAGCAATTGGCAACCACCTAACTGTAAATATACGTAATTACTTTAACGTTAAATACCGGTGTTATCAGTGGTGGCTGGTGCTCCATTTTCTTTGGGGGGGGCGGCAAACAAGCCACCCCCCACCTCACACCCCCCCCTCCCCCGGCCGCTCACACACCCACTTGTCTGCCAGCCAGCCCACAGTATACATGATACCCATCAATAGTATACACACTTTCTATGCCAATAAACTCTATGCAAATTATCCAAAAAGAGTTTGACCATTCATGAATCATTACCCGTGAACAGTATACTCAGTGTATTCAGCGGTCACCCTTCTACAAGACCCTGGTGAACAGATATAAATACTTTACAAATATTGCTGCTATGACAGGCTCCTCTCCTAGTGTAATGAGTTGGCAGTACACATAGAAGGAGCTGGCAGTACCCACCTGGTGTAACAGTGCAGGGCAATTAACTATGCCCAGTACAAGTAAGCGGCAGTATAAATACCAGGCAGTGCCCGGTGGAAGGTATAGTTAAAGGTTCCTCAGATGCAGATGACAATGGCTGCCACAGGTAAAAGTAGTAAGCAGTGGCCGCCAGCCCCGCACTTACCGCATCTAGGTCGTGGGCGGCTTCCCCGGCTTCTTCTCCCTGCCCAATCCGGTCGCTTCTCCTCCTGGCCAATCCAGGCTTAGGACCCGCTTCCTGTCAGGAGGAGAAGCAGGAAGACAAGAGTGAATCAACATTCACTAATGTCACTAAAACTCATAAAAATACATGCATCCGGCACCCCACATGGAAATTAGGGGCTGGCGCATAGCGATTAGGGGGGCGGCGCCTGTGCGCCCCTTATGGACCGGCCGCCGCTGGGTGTTATGGCAGCAGCAAGCTGCCAAAACCCTGGTACCCTTATATACTGTAGGCAGCCAGCTTTCCCATAAAAGTGGTCCCAGCAGCGGACTTACCGTCGGATCACTTTTATAGGAGGAGGAGAGGTTCCCTTGATAGGTCCGATAGGTGGCTGGGCAGAAAGTCAAGTGAGGGCAAGATGGCCCTCACTTGGCTCTATGCTCTTGGAGGACCAGGGCAACCTCTGTCGTCACTTCCAGGTTCTCGGCCATAAACTCTTAAAGTCAAAATAACATTTATTTTTTGCTTTAAAATGGGAATGAGAGATCTAGGGTTTTTTTTTTTTACCCCAGATCTCTCAATAAAGAGGACCTGTCATGCTTATTTCTATTACAAGGGATGTGGAAAAGAAAAATTAAAGGGACAGCTAAAAAAAAAAAATGGTAAAATAAATAAGAAAAAAAAATTAAAGTTCCCTATTCCTGCAAGCTCGTACGCAGAAGCGAACACGTAAGTCGCGCCCACATATGTAAACGGTGTTTAAACCACACATGTGAAGTATCGCCGCGATAGTAAGAGCAATAATTCTAGTGCAAGACCCCCTCTGTACCCCTAAACAGGTAGCATGTAAAAATTTGTAAAGTCTCGCCTATGGAGATTTTAGGTTTTGTCGCCATTCCACGAGCATGTGCAATTTTAACCTCTTAGTGCCGATGTAATGCAAATATGCACTCTTTGGCTTCAAGGGGTTGTACCTGGGTGATGCCTGCAGCTGCAGGCATTACTGCGGTATCGTTTTTTAGATCGGATAGATGGCTTTCTTGTGATAACTGCTCAGACGTTATCACAAGCAGAACGAGGGAGGGGGACGTCCCACCAGAAGACCCGAGCGACCAACTGGAAACCAGCTTTGAGCGGGTCTCGAATTTTGTAACGAGGAAGCGATATCATGATATCCCTTCTGGTTACTGAAACCCTAACCCTTTAAAAAAAAATGACAGTATTCAAAACAGCCAAACTTGGCGTTTTGAAAGCTTTTAAGTGGAAAGGAGGGATTTGGGGTCCTATAGACCCCAGATCCCTCCATAAAGAGTGCCTAATACTGCCTATTACTGTCAAAAGGATGTTTACATTGTACATTGTAAAAAAAAAAAGAAAAATACAACAAAATAAATAAGAATTTTTTTTTTAAGTGCCCCATCCCTCCGAGCTCGCACGCAGAAGCGAGCGCATACGTAAGTTGTGCCCACAAATGTAAACAGTGTCCAAACTACATATGGGAGGTATCGCTGCAAACGTTAGAGCACGAGCAATAACTCACTAGACTTTCTCTGTAACTCTAAGCCAGTAATCGTTAAAAAAACGCCCCCTATGGAGATTTTTAAGTACTGTAGTTTGTCACCATTCCACGAGTGTGGCCAATTTTAAAGCATGACATGTTAGGTATCTGTTTACTTGATGTAACATCATCCTCCACATTATATTAAAAAATTGGGCTAACTTTATTTTTATTTTTTTTTTCATCATAAAAGTGTATTTCTTCCAAAAAAAATTGCATTTAAAAAAGACAGCTGCGCAAATACAATGTGACATAAAATATTGCAACGATTGTTGTTTTAATTTCTAATTTTAATTACGGCCTCTGCAAAAAAAAAAAAATATATATATATATATATATATATATATATAATATTTGGGGGTTCTAAGTAATTTTCTAGCAAAAAATACTGATTTTAACTTCTAAACAACAAGTGTCAGAAAAAGGCTTAGGCATGAAGGGTTTAAAGCATGACATGTTAGGTATCTATTTACTTAGCGTAACATCATCCTTCACATTATACAAAAAATTGGCCTAACTTCACTGTTTTTTTGTTTTTTTTTTTTGTTATTAGTTAAAGTGTATTTTTCCAGAAGTATTGTGTTTGAAAGACCACTGTGCAAATACTGTGACATAAAATATTGCAACAACTGTCATTTTATTCTCTAAGGTCTCTGCTAAAAAAAAAAAAAAAAAAATAATAATAATGTATGGGGGTTCGAACTGATTTCCTAGCAAAAAATACAGGTTTTTACTTGTAAACAACAAATGTCAGAAAAAGGCCTGGCCTTAAAGTGGTTAATAGTAGTTTTGTACTTTGAAAGCTTCAACAGTCACTGTGCCCCTCACTTGGGACAGCTGAAGTCAGTGGGTTTGTTTGTACACAAACCTCTTGTGCTCATCATGATTGGCGTGGCGAACACATAATCATAACCTTACCTCCTATTATAACTCGTGTCTCTCGCAATGGGATTCTCCTGATAAAATTGTACTTATTTTAAGGCTGTCTGGCTGAGCTACTGCATAGGGAAATTCAGTAACTACAGAATTCATAAAGACAGGGAAACTCACCATCTACTTGTACTTGTCTATTGACATGGCTTCAACCCAGTTTGGTACCAAATATGGTGGATTAACGCTCTATTTCTTAAATAATACACTAAATTTTAGGAGTTATGTCTAAATAGTTTAAAGTAATACCATTAATAAAAACAACCATATCACAACATGTTGTAGCTTCATTCTTAATAGAGGCAATCACTTAATGTGAGTTAATTGACCATTTTAGATTTTATAGGAAAGCAAAAACATTAACCTGCTTAGTATAGCTCGGCTCATTAAATAAAATCTGCATGATCAATTAATTAAACAGCACTTTAATATAGTGCTTTGAAGGGTTATGTACAGTCTTCTGTTTCACTTAAGGCATGATGAACATTAACCTAACAAAGTCATCTTCACAACCAAAACTCACCAGTGCTTGGTGATGGATTCATGATAAGTCACAGACAACTCAGTCCTATGGTACACATAGATTGTAGATGCACATTTGTGCAATAATTCACCCCTGCACAGATATTTGTGCTAACGGATAGTGTTTTGTGTTTTAGAATTCAGTGGCTAACTAAAGGATTCTATACTCAAAATTAGATAAAGTGATCACAATAAAAAGTTAGGACTTCTGTAAAACTCAGTTGGGACTCCTATTAGGCCAGCACAGATCCTTTCTCATTAGCTATATAAACCTACACTTTCCCAAATGTGATGTATGTCAAGTAATTATTTGTAG
This sequence comes from Pelophylax lessonae, assembly GCF_965119305.1. NCBI lineage: Eukaryota > Metazoa > Chordata > Amphibia > Anura > Ranidae > Pelophylax > Pelophylax lessonae. The sequence goes on along the minus strand of NC_138769.1, from coordinate 61,649,225 downwards.
TGAATGAGTTATATGAAAGCTTTCAATAATCTAAATAGGAAGAAAAAATCTGTAGAGTCATTAGTCTATAGTCAACAGAGATGAAATAATGGAAAACTTGCTGTATTTAATCAAATTATTATTATCTTTATTTGAAGAGTTATTTTGCCTGCCATAATAGTATTCTAATTAAGGTGTCCTTTTATGAAACAGAGATGACCAGTGATCCTGCTGATCACAGCTCATTTCCGATCATTCTCAGTTTATGAAACAGAAATGATCGGGGGAGAACATGTTCTCCGCTGATCATCTCTTCACACTGGAATCTGTCATTGACTGACACAGAAACAGCCAGGCTATGAAGCTGCGATCCCCGCACTTCACTGGCGATCTGGGTCAGAATTCACACTCCCGGATTCACCAGCCTGGAGCTTGTGAATCGGGGAGTGAAGACAGAATCGGGGGAGAACTGAGGGGGAAAAAGGAAGATTATGGACTTCCTTCTTCCTCGTTCAGACCCCCCCAACACAGTAATCATGCCCCCCTGCCATATTTATGTATATATATACATGTATATATATACACACATACATGTAGATATATATTTCATGTGTATATATATATATACAATGTATGTGTGTGTGTATTCAGTGTATATATATATATTTATGTAATGGGACTATTATTTATTAACCTCGTGTACTCAGCAGTGATAATTTATCACTGCTTGTTTAAGCACGCCAGGGATTTTCATACTACGGTAATCTCGCTTTGTCTCACGAGATTACAGGCATTCCATTGACTTCTACACACATCTCCGAGAAAACCGTTCTCCTCTGATCACCCTGGGCGAACTGATTCATAAAATGGGTGCCAGATGTGATCATTTTCCCCGGAGAACTGTAGAGAAGCCAACAGAGAAAAAAATTCACCCGTTCATAAAAGTACACCTAAAAGTGATCCAAAATACCACTTACCAATTCACCATAAAGCAAAGTAGCAACAAAGTGGCTTGTGTAGGAATTCTATTTTTTTTTTTTTTAAACCAGAGTACAGTTTTATCTTTAACCACTTTACCACCGGAGGATTTTGCTGTCTTACGTCTGGGCCACTTTTTGCGATTCGGCACTGTGTAACTTTAACTGACAATTGCACGGTAATGCAACACTGTACCCAAACAAAATTTACGTCCTTTTTTCCCACATACAGGGCTTTCTTTTGGTGGTATTTGATCACCTGTGCGATTTTTACTTTTTGCGCTATAAACAAAAAAAAAGAGCGACAATTTTGAAAGAATAACAATATTTTTCACATTTTTTATATGAAATCCCCCCCCCCCCCCAAAAAAAAAATGTAAAAATCAAATTTTTAAAACATTTTTGGCCAATTTGTTTTCTGCTACCTATGTTTGGTAAAAAAAAAATCTCAATAAGCGTATTTTGATTGGTTTGCGCAAAAGTTATTGCGTTTACTAACTAAGGGAAAGATTTCTGTCATTTTTAGTGTTTTTTTTTTTACAAGTAATGGCGGCGATCTGCGATTTTTTTTGCGGGACTGCGACATTGCGGCGGACAGATCGGACCCTTGACTGACATTTTTGACACTTTGGGGGGTACCAGTGACATTACTACAGTAAACAGTGCTATACATATGCACTGTTACTGTAAAAATGACACTGGCAGGGAAGGGGTTAATTTTATTGGAGAGGGAGGGGTTAATGTATGCCTGGTGCCTACTGACATGTGTGGGGGGAGGTGACTGAGTGACACAAGGACAGATTGCAGGTTCAGCTATGCTGAACCCTGCAATCTGACCCTGCCTGTCACTTAGGAGATCCGCCCGCTCTGTTTACACAAGTGGACGGATCTACAGACTCGATTCCCTGATGATCGGGGAAGAGCAGCGGTGATCGCCGCTGCTCCTCCCCTGGCCCGACTCCCGCTGTGACTGAGTAAAGCGGGAGCGAGCCTCCGGCGGTGCGCGCGCGCCGCCGAGAGGAGGGAGTGTCTGGCGATGTAGGTCTACGTTGCCAGATGATAACGAACCACTTTGCCGCAGTAGAGCTCTAGTGAGCAGTGGCAAAGTGGTTAAACTATTTTGTACCACAGTACATTTTTAAACGGCAGATCGGCGACCCTTTATTTACCCAGTGCCATTTAGGAATTCAACTGGATAAATAGCCATTGGGCATCTGGTCTGCCGGCTGGGTATACAGAGACTTTGTACCCAGCTGATTCAAGGGTCTGGTTACCATGTGATCGATGTGATTGGTCCTCACAGCGATCACATGGTACTGTTCACTGTACTGATCCCTCCCCTTCCCCTTACAACAGTGGAAGCAGAGAGATTGTGTAATTATTAATGGGGACAGAATAAATGGATCAGCAGCTGCACCTTTTGATATACCTGAAAATTAATCCCTACATCTCCATGATGCCACTGTATGTAACCAGTACATTAAGCCCTTCACTTCTTTCTTCCTCTGACTTTGACCTCTACATTTAATGCATCTAGTGCACCTTTAACAGGCGCCGTGTTTAAACCCCTCAATTTCCAAAATATCGCTGCACCAAAGAGAACACCTTGGTGTGTCTACTTTTAGAAAAAGGGTCATACTGGGTTTTTTGTACTATTCTTAAATTTCTTTCTTTTTTTTTTAAATAGAAACAGGTTTTTTTTTTTTTTTTCAGAATTGTGGGTCTTTTTTTTTATTTTTATAGTAAAAAACTGAAATCCCAGTGGTTTTTAAATAATTCCAAAAGGAAGTTCTGTTTGCCCCCCCCCCCCCCCCCCCAAATTCTATGAAACTCATTTGGTTCAGTGTTGCATGAAGGAATAAAAAGTCAAAATATCACAGCAATGAAAAATGACTTGGTAATGAAGGGGCATTACAGGCTGGTACTAAAGTGGTAAAGCAACGTAGACACAGACAAAAATATTCTGCTTGCTTTAGAAAACCAGCTCAGCTGTATATTATCAGCCCTAAACAGGGTACAAGAGAAATGGCCACACACCAAGCGATGGCTCATGATGAAAGGCTTTATTGAACAAGGATGCAAGGTACAGCAAAATGGATGGTAGACATGTTTCACGTGACTCACAGCGTGCTTGTTGTGCGGCCATTTCTCTTGTATCCTGTTTGCGGTGGCGATCTGGGGTCCTGCACCCATGGCTGGCTGTGAAGTTCCAACTGCCTGGACGGTGTACATCTCTTTCTTTGTATTATCAGCCCTACCTGCTTAAAAATCCAGGACAAAATTATATATTTTATATTGAAAGCTTAACAGCTCTTTCATCAAACCTATTGAAATGTTCTGCTTAAGCTGGAGTTTCTCTTTAAAGAGTAACTTTACTTTTGTTCAGAAAAAAACATTCCCCTCTGGGTGATCTATTTACACTGCAAGGATTGTAACAATCTTTGTTGCAGATTCCTACCTTTTGTTATTCGGAAGAAATCTCTGTGTGTTTCTCTGTGTCCATGTGGGAAAGTGAATCTAATGGGAGTGGTTTCATAATTATTAATCAGCTGCAGCAGCTGCAGAGCTCTAATGAGAAAAGCTGCTGGGCCTGCATCCCTTTAGACGTGTTCCTATTGGGAGTATCTCACCAAAAATGACATTTTTGTTGCAGAGGATGCCAGAAATCTGACTTGTGTCTTAGGCAGAAAATTAGTGAGACAATCACACAAGCAGGAAATGATGTTTCTGGGGGTGTGGTCAGTACTCATTCTGTGTACAGAACACCTCCAAGTAGCCATATTGCATTGCATTTTCAGAAAATTACAGCGGCTGCAGATTGAAAAGCAAATGTAATTTTTAATAACATTCAATTACAATATGATTTGTGTCGCAATTGTGTATGCTATATTATTTTTATTTATTTGCTATTTTTTTTCCCCATGATAGTGGAGTTATTCTTTAAATACCCAACATTGCACGGAACAGTGAAAGTTCATATTGGGTGAATATCCATCATTTCCAAGCGAAAACTCAGAGGGCAAAATGTTATATGCTGCTTCAGATATGCGCAGTGTAACACAGGCTAAAATTAAAATATTTTCCTTTTTCTGAAGAAAAGGTTTTAAATGTGAGTTAGGAAATAGAGAAAGAATGGACATATAACATGTCATACTATTAAATTACACTAACCTAATAAAATTAAAAAACCCACTCCTTAGTGCGTGTTCTGCCATAAATCAGGTATACATTGCTTACTGAACTTTAGCATCTGGTTTTCTTGGATTAAGAAAAAAAAACACAGAAATTTGGCTGGCGTTCTAACTAGGGTGCACCACCTAGAGGGCTATTGGTAAAATTCCACTGGAACATAACCTTGTTAAAAACCATAATAAATATAAAGGGTCCTGATTTCTTGAAAGTTAATACTTTCAGGCATATTCATATTTATGTATATATTAAATACTATATATATTTATATATATATATATATATATATATTATAAATCGCAAAGTGATTATAAGGTCTAAGCTAGTAATGGGCAAATCTGCCAACCAAAGGTTTGGCGAACCTTGTTCCAAATGCAGCGAACCCCTAACATAGAGGCGAATCCCACTGAAGTCTATGGGGGCGAATCTGTGTGTGGCTTTAAAATGGTGCAATTTCACCTGAAATCACACGATTTCAAAGTGGCATCTCAGTGCGACTTTAAAGACATCTGTACAGCAGCTTCATCCACAGATGTCTTTTGAAGTTGCACCCGAAATAACCAAAAGTAGTGCATGTACTACTTTTTCAAATTGATGTAGCAAGGCAAAGTCGGCATCACATCAATTTGAACATTACCATTGTCGGCAATAGGATGCATCTTGTCATGCAGTTTGACCTGTAAAATCGCATGACAAATCACTCCAATGTAAGTGGGGGGCTAGATACAACTCTGTAATCAATAATAAATAAATACAATTATTTTTTTTAAAATACAAGCAGTGTAAGCACCTGTATGTGAATTTATACCTGTCAGGAAGGACATTCCAGCAGACAGAATGGCTCTTCTAGACAGCTTCCTGTGCATAGACTAATCCATATTCCTGTTCATGCTAATAAAAATTGTGTGAATGTTCGCGCATGCCCGCATCTATTGCTCATGTGCGCGCATGCCCGCATCTATTGCTCATGTGCGCGCATCTGTTGCTCACATTGGCGTCAAGGGGGCTATTTAAACTGAGCCTGTGCTGTGCTTCAGTGCTGTCTTGTCTATAGCGTTCCTGTGCATACCTGCTGCCTGTAAATCTGCATCTGACTACTGTTTCCGACCGGCATGTCTTGACTTCTCCTGAACTCTGCCTGCATTGATCCCGGCTTGCCTTTGACCATGCTTCTGCCTACGCATCTGCACCTGATATGTCTGCCTGTGTATGACCCGGTTTGTCTGACTCTGCTTCTGTCTCTACTGCTGCTGGACTGCCTGCTGCAAGCCCCTGCCACTGGTGTCCATCCGGCATTCCTGCTCCGCTGTGATCTACTGACGGCCTCAGCCTGCTCCTGTCTCCTGCTCAGTGGAGTCCATACGGCTTCCTGTTCCACTGCAGTCCACTGACAGTCTGCCCCTGCTTGATCCTGACACTCCAGCCCAGCTTCTATCAAGACTAATAGGCACTCATGCCACTATGCACCCCTGTCTGCTCTATCAGGGGTCCTGAGTCAGAGGTGTAGGAGAGGCCTTCCTCATAATATTTCACCAGGTATATGACAGTACCAGTCTCTTGCCATCCTTATAAAGCAGGGCTGTAGTGTGGGAGGAAGAAACAGTATAAGGAACCAATTGATTCATGTGCTGCCAAAAAGTAAGATAAGAGAAGAAGTACCTGAATTTGACCTGGCATTAGCCTCTTGCAGTCTTTTCTACAACAGGGTTCTATCACTGTGTTTCTTCTACTGCCCAGTTATAGGCTAGGGCAGGTCCAGGGTGACCTAGACTCAGTGGAAGTGGGTTGGATGATGCCGCCCATCAGACTAAGGATATTTAGTAGCAAAAAAGTGGTTTAGTTATTTAATCTTTTAATGGACTAATCTTTTTTTTTTTCTATCTTTGGCTGGAGTTCTGCTTTAAATTCTACCAATTTTTGGGGCTAATAGGCAAACCACTGTCAAAAAAGGCATTGGAACCTGAGCACTGGCATGGGGAGACATGTACACATGCAAGCAAAGATACCTTGAAATTACACAAATCTTCAACCCCTTCCTGCCCCTGCCTCCTGGCCCTTTAAGAGGTTCCTAATGTGAGGAGGCTGAGACGGGCATTCCGATAATGTGACCGATGTAATTGGCTGTCACAGCAGTCACATAATCGGAAACCTCCCAATCGCAAGCATGCATCGGGCCCTTTTCAATCCCCGCCTGTCTCTGTGCTGGAAGTGCACAGGAAGCACGCTCTGAGTACAGAAAGACATTTACACAGGGTTACATATATGTGGCTTATCGGCGGCGTCAAAGCCCACTTGCATATATGCATACAGCCAGTGGGAAGAGGTTGAATAACTTGTTTAGTAGATTCCTTAAAGTAAATTCCAGGAATTCAGCCACTTTCTAAAATCTGCTGGCTTAGTATAGGTTAAGTCCAAAAAGATGTATGCCACCTAATGGACTAATCTCTTTAACCACTTCCTGACCGCCCACCGGCTTTTTACTGCAGCAGGGTGGCTCGGCTGTGTCCAGTCACCTAGTACTACGTGACTGGAGTGCATGTGGTTTCAGCGGCACGCGTGTGCCGCTGGAGCCGTGCTCCCGCTGTGTTTAGACAAAATGGAAGGCGGGCTGCGGGAGGAGCAGCGGTGATTGCTGCTGCCCTCCCGCGATCGTCCGGGACACCGAGAGAAGACCCGATTGCTTATGTAAACAAAGCAGGCGTATCTTCTCTCAGACAGGCAGGGACAGATCAGTAGTTTCAGCTAAGCTGAGACTGCAATTTGGTTGTGCCTGTCACAGAACCATCCCACATAGTCAGTAAGCACACAGGCATCCATTTAACCCCTTTGATCAGCCCCAGTATTAACCCCTTCCCTGCCAGTGTCATTTATACAGTAACAGTGCATATTATTTAGCACTGATTACTGTATTAGTGTCACCGGTCCCCAAAAAGTGTCAAAAATGTCAGTTAGGGGTCCGATCTGTCCGCCGCAATGTCGCAGTCCTGCTAAAAATCGCAGATTGCCGCCATTACTAATAAAAAATAAATAAATAAAAATTCCAAAAATCTATCCCGTAGTTTGTAAACGCTATAACTTTTGCGCAAACCAATTAAAATACGCTTTTTGGGATTTTTTTTACCAAAAATATGTAGCAGAATACAAATAGGCCTAAACTGATAAAAAAATTTAAATTTTAATATTTTTTTATTGGGAATGTTTTATAACAGAAAGTAAAAAATATGGCATTTTTTTCAAAATTGTCGCTCTTTTTTTGTTTATAGCGCAAAATCTAAAAACCACAGAGGTGATCAAATACCACCAAAAGAAAGCTCTATTTGTGGGAAAAAAAGGACATAAATTGTATATGGTTACAGTGTTGCACGACCGCGCAATTTTTCCTTAAAGTTACGCAATGCCGAATTGCAAAAAATGGCCTGGTCATTAAGGGGACAAATTCTACCGGGGCTGAAGTGGTTAATTTACATCTGGTGGTTTTACTGAGCACCAGAAGTACAACTGTCACTACACTCCTGGTGCACTGACAGAAGAGAGACACTGCCTTCTCATACATCAGCAATTCTGCACGCTCCTCCCCGCTGCTGTCTATTCACAGAAGGCTTTGTATTTTGCGATTGGTTTCACATAATACAAAGCACTCTGCGATTGAACAGGTCAAGGGGAGAGGTGGGCAGAGAGGCTGCATATTACTGCAAGAGCTGAGGCCAAAAGGTCTAGCATTGGTGGGCTTGAGCATGATATGGCCATATGGTGGGACTAAATCCCCATTTTTATTTATGGATTGTCTCCATATTTAATAGTCATTTCTTTTGCATGGTTGCGCTATTCTTTTTTAATATACATGTTGCTTGGTCCATAGCTGCACCGGCTTTAGATATACATGTTCAGGGTTTGCTCCCCCAATTTTTTGCTTGTTTATTATGTATTCGGTCTGACCAGACTTCTGAGGTTGAGCATCACCCCACACACACCTGTACTCTATCAGAGTCCACCATCAAGTAGATATAGGAGGAGTCCTTTGTAGTGCATTAGCACATCCATCCCAGCAAGGAGTGTTGTCTCCAAGGGTTGGAGAGGCTGGATTCACCCCTTTTTTATGGATAGTGTAGGACCCACTGATAATGGGGTACTTTGACGCAGTGGTGGGCTTGAGCATGATATGGCCATATGGTGGGACTAAATCCCCATTTTTATTTATGGATAGTCTCCATATTTAATAGTCATTTCTTTTGCATGGTTGCGCTATTCTTTTTTAATATATTACTGCAAGAGCTGAGGCCAAAAGGTCTAGCATAAGAGCGCCAGAGGTATAGAGATAGGTATGCTCCCTTGACTCAGTAAAAATAAAAAATTGTAAATAACTACTTGCCGACCATGTAACATATATTTACTGCGGCAGGTCGGCCCTATTGCGCAAAATCAGGTACCTGTACGTCATTTCATGCACTAGCCTCTAGGGGGCGAGTGTGCGCTGCTTGAGACCGATTGGACAGAGGGAGAGCCAATTAGCGCGTCCGATAGACTGGATGTCTGCCGGCCACCCACATTCATGAGAGGTAGTCTGCCTATGTAAACAAGCCAGATTGCTGTTCTGACAGGGGAGAAGATGGAGATCTTGTGTTTCTGCTAAGCAGGAACACTGATCTCTGTCATCCCCCAGTCAGAGAAACCCCCACACAGCTAGCAAGCACCCCCTAGAGACACATTTAACCCTTTGATCGCCCCTGATGGTAACCCTTTCCCTGCCAGTGTCATTAATACAGTAACAGTGCATATTATTTTGCATTGATCACTGTATTGGTGTCACTGGTCCCCAAAAAAGTGTCAAAAGTGTCAGTTAGGTGTCCGATTTGTCCTCCGCAATGTCCCAGTCCTGCTATAAGCCTCTAATGGCCGCTATTACTAGTAAAAAAAAATAAAAAATAAAAAGCCAATAAATCTATCCCATAGTTTGTAGACGCTATAACTTTTGCGCAAACCAATCAATATACGCTTATTGGGATTTTTTTCTACCAAAAATATGTAGCAGAATACATTTTGGCCTAAATTGATGTGTTTATAGCAGAAAGTAAAAAATATTGTTTTTTCTTTTCAAAATTGTCATTTTTCTTGTTTACAGAGCAAAAAAAAAAGAAAAGCTCTATTTGTGGGGAAAAAGGCCATCAATTGTATTGGGTACAGCGTTGCATGACCGAGCAATTGTCAGTTAAAGTAATGCAGTGCCAAATCGCAAAAAATGGCCTCCCATTAAGGGGTTAAAACCTTCTGGGGCTGAAGAGGTTAAATAACTCATCCCTAAAACTGTATGCAATGTTATGAAAAAATATGATTTTCATGGAGAGTTTTGAGTGACAGCGTACATTGGCAGCACATACTTTGTTATAGATTTTTTTTTTTTTTCTGTTACTATTAGCCTTGCTTACATACAGCCGCAGTAACACCCCAGTCTGAATTAATTTAGTTTGTAAAAAGGCTTTTTCAAACAGGTTTAGCAGCAACACGTTTTTTCATCAAATGGTAATGGACCTGCAGATAGAAATTGGTGCCAGTAGTTAGCTTTGGCTGTCCATGTTTTAGCTGATGCAAAACTGTCCTGCTGCTGCCCAATTTCTATTAGACTCATATTAAGAATTGGGAGACCACAGATAAAATAGTAGTGTAAATCTGACCAGTAGCAGGAAAGGTTTATTCAGAGATAATAGTGTAGTAGAGACAAAGAGCACAGGCAAATGTTTTAATACTTGAATTAAGAGACACTGGGTGGCACAATAGCAATTTAACAGTGCAAAATTGGCCAGCAGCAAGACAATGTAAATGAATAAGCCTGGGCCTAAGCACAAACTGTGGGTTTACTACAAGAATTATTATACTGTAGAGCAGGGATTCCCAAACTACGACCCTGCAGCTGTTGCAGAACTACACATCCCATGAGGCATTGTAAAACTCTGACCTTCACATACATGACTGGGCATGATGGGAACTGTAGTTCCTGAACAACTGAAGGGCCATAGTTTGGGAAACCCTGCTGTAGAGGATATAGCAGTGTAAAATTGACCAGCACTAGGGCATGTTTAATCAGGGATAATAAACAGGCATATGTCCAGCTTTTACTGTACCTGTTTATCTCCAGCACTCTCTCCTCTACAGCCTCCTAAAGCACACATTTTACACAGCATTCCCCAGCTCCAGAAGGCATAGGGTGGGGACCTGATGTCAAACACAACACAGCATAGAGCAGGGGGCTGAGTGTAATCTAATACTTGAGTGGATGGAATGGGTATCACCCCCTCTACCCATTTTCTTTGGGGGCCATGCACAGATGAGGCTGTCAATCACCTACTGGGTGCTGCAAGGGTGGGGGGCCATCTCCCAGGATTGCTTGGTGTTGTCATAGCCTGTCAGAAGTGACTCATGAAGATGAATGAGAGAGCAGGCAGAGATCACACTATTGGTTTTGGAGCAAGGCAAGAACACATTATAGAAGAATATGCTCTTTTATTTTCAATTCGGAGGTTTACAACCACTTTGAATAAACAGTTCTTGTCCTTAAAGTGGAAGTGAACTTCACTTAGAAAAATATATTGATAAGATAAAATGAGTCCAGAGAGGGGAACAAAAATGGTGAAAGTTTTGGTGGATAAAACATATCGAGAGCAACTTCAGGAACTTAGTATGTACATTCTGAAGGCAAGATGGGGAAGGGGAGACATGATTGAATTCTTTAAATACATCAAGGGGGTGATTAAGGTTCAGGAGTAGGGATGATCGAACAGTTCGGGTCGACCATCGGTTCGACCCGAACATTGGCTGTTCGAGGTTCGGCCGAATTTAGAACTTTTTGCCCAAAAAGTTCGGAATTCGGCAACCAGAACCGACCAAAATGCAATGGGACAGGAAATGGGCTTTAAAAACCCATGATTGGACCAGAACCATTAGCAAAAGCCAATCGAGGGGGCAGGAGGATTCTAGGAATGTGATTGGAGTGACTAGGGGGTCCATAGACCAATCATTAGTGAATATGCCCCCCAGTATATAAGATAGCCCCCGCCAAATTCCTAGCATTGTTATACAGGGACATGGAAGAGAGTGGAAGAAGTTCGTGGACTTCTGCTACAAAGTGTCATTTAGCATTTATTAGTGTGAGGAAAGGGATATCTAGTGTAGTTAGGGTGCTCTTTTACACTTTAGTTAGCTTTAATTATTCAGTTTCTGTAGGGAAAGTGTTAAGTGCCAGGGTGACCGTAGTGTAGTGTGGGGTGAACTGACAGTGACTGCTATGGCAGGGTGACCAAACCCTTCCATATCAGGGTGACCGCTATAGAGAAAAGCTAGTTTCTCTGAAGTCACTTTCGCTGCAGTAATATGGCTTCGCCCCGTCAGCTTGCTTTTTGGCTGCAGGCGTCTATAGGGATCTTTTGAGCACATGTTTGGAGTCAGGCATGACATCTGAACATGTGTATAGGGGGTATATATACACACCCATGTATGTATATATACACCTGCACATATATAGGTGTGAAAGGAGCAGAAAACACTACTTGCGCTAATGAAATAATTAACACCAATATAGTTACGCTCCTATCACACCTATGTATGTCTAAGTGTAAAATACATATAAGTATGTGTGTATATATACCACTATACACAAGTTCAGATGTTTTGCCTGCCTCCAAAGAACCCAAAAAAAAAAGGCCAAAAAAACGCTAGCGCCAAAAAAAAAAACGCCCAGGTGTGTTGTTGCAGGCATTTTTTGGGGGTTTTTGGAGGCAGGCAAAACATCTGAACTTGTGTATAGTGGTATATATACACACATACTTATAAGTATATATACACCTAGACATATATAGGTGTGATAGTAGCAGAAATATATGCTTGCGCTAATGAAATAATTAACACCAATATAGTTACGCTCCTATCACACCTATATATGTCTAAGTGTAAAATACATATAAGTATGTGTGTATATATACCACTATACACAAGTTCAGATGTTTTGCCTGCCTCCAAAAACCCCCAAAAAATGCCTGCAAAAACACACCTGGGCGTTTTTTTTTTTTTTTGGCGCTAGCGTTTTTTTGGCATTTTTTTGGGTTCTTTGGAGGCAGGCAAAACATCTGAACTTGTTTATAGTGGTATATATACACACATACTTATATGTATTTTACACTTAGACATATATAGGTGTTATAGGAGCGGAGCCATATTCGTGTAAATGATTTCATTAGCGCAAGCACTTATTTCTGCTACTATCACACCTATATATGTCTAGGTGTATATATACATATAAGTATGTGTGTATATATACCCGTATACACAAGTTCAGATGTTTTGCCTGCCTGAAAAGACCCCAAAAAAATGCCCAAAAAAACGCTTGCTACTAAACCGGCAAGGTGTGAAAAGAGAGAAGCCACTAACCTGTTCTATAAGTGACAAAATACAAACAATCTTTTTTTATGGTTCTGGACATGCTACAGAGCTGAAACTTCACAGGTACACTTTTTAGACCCCCAGATACTAAATCCAAAGACATTTTTTTTTTATTTTTTTTTATTTTTTCAATAATTGGCTCTCTATCAAAAATGACAATTTGTAAGAATTTTTTTTGTGTGATTAATAGTCCCTGGGGCATGACCCAGAACCCTAGGCACTTTTTAGGGGCATTTATTGGGTTTTAGGGTTTCAAAATGGTGTTTTTTGATTACCGAAGTTCGGGTCCCATTGATTGCAATGGGGTTCTGAAATCCGGGCCGAACTTTTGGGAGGTTCGGGTGTTCTGGTCGAACCGAACTTTTCAAAAGTTCGATCATCCCTATTCAGGAGGGCAGTTTCAACAATATGAAACCAAAATCAAGAACACGGGAAATGACCTCAAACTAACTGGAGGAAAGTTCAACCAATCTTAGAAAGTATTATTTTACTGAAAGGGTAGTTGATGCTTGGAATAAACTACCAGCAGAGGTAGTGAGACAGTCAGCAGTAAATGGCTTCAAACATGCTTTAAAAATTTAAAAAATGGGCAGACTCAGTGGACTACTCTGCCTTTTTCTGCCGTCACTTTTCTATGTTTCTATGTAAGTAAAACCTGCTATCATTTTCAGCCAAGGAAGCTGCCATCTTGGCCTCTGTTTATTTTTCAACTGCCATGATGCTGCACATGTGATCAGTTTTGACACCAGCCACTGGATTGGTTTGAAAGCACAAGCAAATGTGACAGTTAACAATCCCGACATGCCAGGAATGTAACTGTTTTCTGAAACAGTTAAATTAATGGGTCTACTTCCGCTTTTAGTCTTATATCCAGTTAGGACCAATGGAAATCCACTTGGCTGAAGTCAGTCCAGCGTAAGATAAATTTTCACTGACTTTTATTGTGCATACAGACTGCAAACACATTAGCTGATAGGGGTTTAACCACCTGCCGACCTGCCACCGCAGATATACGGTGGCAGATCAGCAGGTTCCCACAAATCGCCGTACCTGTAGGGCAGTTCGCAGGAGCGATCCTGGGGTACACTCATTCGCCAGTGGGGAAGCTGATCCGGGAGGCCGGGAGGCCGGGAGGCCGGCAGCCGTGATTGGCCCCGGCACCCGCAATCACTCCCCATGAAGAGAGAATGGCGGTCTGCTATTGTAAACACAGCAGACCACTGTTCTCTCAGCAAACACAGAGCTCCTGTGTTCCTCCTATTTAGAAACACAGATCCCTGTGTTGATTCAATAAGCCCATCCCCCTCAAAGTTAGAAAACACCCCCTAGGCTGACATTTAACCCTTTGATAACCCCTTCCCAGCCAGTGTCATTAGTACAGTAACAGTACATATTTTCAGCACTGATTACTGTAGTAATGTCCCTGGTCCCCCCAAAAAGTGTAAAAAATGTCAGTTAGGGGTCCGATCTGTCCGCTGCAATGTCCCAGACCCGCTAAAAATCAGTGATCGCCGCCATTACTAGTAAAAAATAAATAAATAAATAAAAATGACATACATCTTTCCCCTAGTTTGTAGACACGATAACTTTTGCACAAACCAATCAAAATACGCTTATTGGGATTTTTTTATGTAGCAGAATACAAATTGGCCTAAAATGATGAAAAAAATAGATTTTTCATTTTTTTTTTATTCGGAATGTTATATAGCAGAAAGTGAAAAATATTGTTTTGTTTTTTTTCAGAATTGTCGCTCTTTTTTTGTTTATAGCGCAAAAAATAAAAATTACAGAGGTGATCAAATACCACCAAAAAAAATCTCTATTTGTGGGAAAAAAAGGACATCAATTTTATTTGGGTACAGCCTCGCACGACCGCACAATTGTCAGTTAAAATAATGCAGTGTCGTATCGCAAAAAATGGCCTGGTCATTAAGGGGGAAAATCTTCCAGACCAGAAGTGGTTAAAAAAGTTGTAGCGATGCATAAAATTGAATTTATGTTTTGTTAAAACCTCTGTAGTCAGAATCCACAGAAGCACTTCACAGGGTAATTGGAAAATCTGTGCTAATGTTCCGTTTCTGTTTTTTTTTTTTTTCCATCAATGTCCATTGTGGTTTCCACCGCAGTTTTGAATGGTGGTTGTCAGAATCTTCCTTGTACTTTTCGTTTAAAGCTTGAAAAAAAAGCTAAAATACTGAATAAGTAGAATGTGCTCCTTATATACATCTCAAGAATTATTTTTACATTTTTGTCTGGTATATATACCTTTAGGGCCCATTTGGAGCTATGCATGTGGAGGGGGGGGGGGATTTTTGTAGCGCTAGGCAGGTGTCCTGTTTTGTTACTCCAAAATTGTAGTGCTAAAGAAATGAATTAAAATGAATACATCTTAATAATAGAAATCAACATCCAATGTAAGTGAAAATATATTTTTAGTGTACAAATACTAAAACTGGAGAGTTCAAAATCTGCATAGAAATTAGCTTCCATTTTTTTTTTTGTCAAAGCTTAAGTTAAAAGCTGATTGGCTACCGTGCACAGCTACACCAGACTTTGCACTCCCCAGTTTTAGTAAATCAGTCCCAATGTGTATATAGCCGAATATATGTGGTTATAAATCTTTGGAAATTATAGATCTTCTGTGTGTCATTCCAGCAAATAAGCTGATGATCCTCTATTATTGAGAAGTCAAACAGCGCTCAAATGAAAGCAAGTCAGTCAACCAGGATATCACAGTAAGAGAATTTTGCATTCTCCCAGCAGCACTTCGCATAGTGGGGTATTTTATACAAAAGAAATAATAACAAACATAGTAAAGTATATCCCGTAATTTATTATATATGTGATTGTAAAAAGTATCCACTCAAAGGTTTGAGAAAAAGGCAAATGTGGTCACACCATGCCTAACATTTCAAAGGTACCACAGCAATAAATGTGCAAATCCAATATACAGTGCCAAAAAAGTCTTCAAGGCTGGAGGATCAACCAATAATAGACAGAAAAGCCGCTTAACAGAGCACATTTGACCATCAAATTATAAACGATCTGGGGAAAAAAGCAAAGAAGCTGATGATCCTCTATTATTGAGAAGTCAAACAGCGCTCAAATGAAAGCAAGTCGGTCAACCAGGATATCACAGTGAGAGGATTTTGACCACCAAATTATAAATGATCTGGGACAAGCTTGAGAAAGAGGCGCTACAGCTCTATCTTCAGGGTCCCTGGAAAAACTCCACACCACTCAGCTTGAGAAGGTATAAGGAAAAGAAGACAATCAAAGGGAAGCTGACTTCATAATGTAGTAATTAACATTACCACTTTATCAAAAAGAAACTGTGCCCTCCCAGGAAAGGGATCGATACCACCTCAATGTTAAAATCATCCAGTAAAGAGATCCTAAATATTGAATGGTTTGCGCGATGACGTTACAAGTCTAGGCTCCAACCTACGCATTTCATCATGCTGTCATGCATTAACATGAGATTTCATTGTGAGTTGACATGCTTTTTGGTGTGCATTGTTTAAATGTAGAGTGGATAGGGCAAACAGTCATTGATAATTTTTAAAACCTGTTGCTAATGCATCAAAATGCATGTCATATACCTTTTTGATGCACGGCCATTAACTTTTATGAATCTGCCAAAGCACAAAAACACATGTTGTAATTTTCTAAAATGTGCTGCACTGCGGCACTGTAATGGGAACACACACTATCTTTATTATGGGAAACCACAACACATAGTTTGGCGCATTGGAACGCATGTGTTAAAACGCAACAGGGTAGATATAATAATAAAAGAAAGGCTACACTTGTGTGATGTCACCCCACTTTCTATGCTTTACAATGTGTCATTTGTGCTGCCACTCAACATGATGTAGTGCAGGAGATGGCACAGACACAAAGTTGAGAAATCAGAGGTGAGAAGAGAATTTTCATGCAGCCTTGGGAAAAGATTCTCACCTTGAGTTTTTATTGGATATTTCACTAGAATTTTTTTCCCCTTTCTTAACCCTTTTGTGCACACCTAAATTGAAAACAGATGTCGCTTTATTTATTGCTAGATTATTTTCCATTTGTTTCAGATAAATTATTTTTAATTTTGCAAAAAAAACCCCGAAATGTCAAACAATTCACAGAGCAACATCTTATTAGGGCATGAGTTATGTTAAAACAGGATACAGCGTTTTCCTTTTTTTTTTTTTTGTTGTAACAAATAAACTAATTTTGTTTCCTGCTGTTGTCTTGAAAATATATTTGAAAACTCTCCCACCAATATCAGCTTTCTTTCTTATTGCATCCATACACACGTTAGGTAGGCTCTGCATGCACCTGCATGATGTGCTTCCATCCATTTCTGGAAAATGTGCCAAATCTCCGTTCCTCTGTACAGCCGTTCCATGGAAATTAGCTAAGCTCCTCTCTTTTTTTTTGCCTAGAAAACATCTGCTTTTAGTGATAGCAGCTGTGACAGTCGAAACAGTCAACTAAGCTCTTCAGAATTCACTTGTACAAAAGAGCTTTTCACGAGGATGATAAATGACCAGAATTACACCATAGCATTTAAGTACCTAATTCTAACCTAACTGGTAATGAGCAACATACTTTTGCACCTGTCACATTCAGAAAAACTGCTATTATTTATCTTTCAAGCAGTCTTTTTTTTTTCAGTTTCATTTGCTGCCATTAGGTCCTAAGCCTCATCGAGAAGACAGAAACAATGTCTTAATTGGCTGTCAAAGGAGCATTATATGCAAACGTGATCTGTTGTATTGATCTCGAGAATTCATCCAACACAATGGCAGGGATGGGATAACGGCTTACATTGTGCGGCCTAAAATTATCATTAATAGTTTGGCTCATCATTTGTGGTTTTGGGAGACACAGAGCAACTCGGGAGCGCGGGAGTCAATATAAACCGGGCCATTCTGGATAAGAAAAGAATTCTAAAGTTGCTAGCAATTTGGGATATGCCATTTATATTCAAATTTAGAAGATAGGCAAAAGTGGATGGGTTATTTAGGTTAGTTGATGCCAATTGACTAGTTTAATGAATTAAACATGAACTTTAAAATGACAATGAGTTGCAAATTGCTAAGATCAGATCCTGAATTTGAGTTGTAACCTTTGACCTGTGAAAATTTCATATTATTGTATCTTTGAAAAGAAAATACTGCATGATTAAAATGTAACTATTGCCTGCCACATTTATCCCAAAATTGATCCTTGAGAAGTCATGGTGAATGCAGTATGCAATTAGAAGAAATCATTTAATTGTCCTATTTTCTTAGTATAAATCAGAGGATCTGTGAGTCTCTCTACATTTTATATTAAGCTCTATAACATGTTTTGTTTATGGCACTGGTCTGGGAGCAGTCATTTTTTCAATTTTATAATTTTGTGTTGCTAAAGTATTTTTAAAAAAATGTGCAAAGTGCAAAGTGCAATTATTTAATAAGAAAAAAACATGTGCAAATTTCATTTGTACATAGCAACCTAGCAAAAATACCTCCCCTTTATGACTATGCCAGCTAGTCACAAAGCTTTTGTGTTAGGGTTCATTTACCTAAGCAATAAAAATAGTAAAAATTGTAAAATCGTGTCTGTTTTCATATCAGTGGTGCAATGCAGTGTGTTTTAAAAAAAATAAAACATGTTGACTTTTCTTCTGCATTTTAGTGCATTGGGAGACATAGAAGTCAGTGGCACATATCAAAAGCATATAACATATGTTTTCATGCATAGGAAACCCGTATTAACAAGTCTTAGAAAATGGCTGTAAACCCTATCCAATCAAAATATAAAATTCATAAATGCACGTTAAACATGTCAATACACAAAGGAAATACATGTTAACGCATGATATTGTGTCATCTGCCTAAAACGAACAAAAAACTCACCTCTATGCATAGATTTAGTTGGGTCATTACTTATTTTTAATAACACGCGTGATAGCTCCACAACTCTAAAAAAAAGGTATATTTAAAATAGATTTTGTTTAAATATCTTATTAACATAACTATTAGAATTAGAATAAATAAAGGACTGAAGAAGTAATGCAACAGTACCAGAACGCTACCTTCATGGAATTCCTGTAGATATCTTCAATGAATATCAAAAACTGTACAAACTGTTTTATGTGCAAAAACATTTGTATCTCGTCCTAAGATTAATACAGCTTTTCCACAAAGCACAGTCTTGCCAAGCAGGACAGGGTGCCTTATTTTGTGTGGCAATTTTTTTTAGAGATCCTTTCTCCATCCCCACCCACTAATTGAACAGCTCATCTCTCTGTCACTCTGCTCTCTCCTCCTATCTGAAGTCTCCTTGAGCTCCAACCCGCCTGATTGACTTTGTGTGCTGCTTGTTTCTCCCTCTCTCTGAGCCCTGTTGTACAGTAGACTGGTAAGGGGCTTATAGCAGGTCAAATTCAGGTTCTTACACTTCCTGCATAAGAAATAAATAAATACATGTAATCATTATTATTGATTACAGAGCTGTATTAATTTGTGCTGCTCATATCTACCATGAGTTCAGCTTTAGGCCCCATGCACACGGGGCGTTTTTAACGCCGCTGTAAGTAGCGTCAGGCGTTTTCTTTTTGCAGCCTAAAAACGCACCTCCATGTTATTCTATGGTCTCATGCACACACAGATGTTTTTGAGCTGTAGGTGGCCTTAGGCGTTTTTAAGCTGCAACAAGAACCCACGACCTGTGCGTTCTGAGGACCAGCGTTACAGCTGTAAAAATGTCTGACGCTGCTAAAGGCTGAATAACGTTGCAATAACGTTGCTTAATGTGCGTTAAGCCACGTTATACGTTTTTTTTTCTTCCATTCAAAATCAATGGTTCCCTATGGGAGCCTATTGATTTGAATGGAAGTCACACCGCAAGTCGGATCAGGATGATCCGACTTGCGGGGCGACTTGCGCTGTGAGAATCTTGAGGGGGAACTCCACGGCAAAATGGGGAAAAACGGCATGGGGGTCCCCCCCAAAATCCATACCAGACCCTTATCCGAGCATGCAGCCCGGCAGGCCAGGAAAGGGGAGGGGACGAGCGAGCGGCCCCACCCTCCTGGACCACACCAGGCCACATGCCCTCAACACGGGGGGCTATGGTTGCTTTGGGGCAGGGGGGGCTCTGCACCCCCCACCCCAAAGCACCTTGCCCCCATGTTGATGAGGACAAGGACCTCATCCCCACAACCCTGGCCAGTTGTTGTGGGGGTCTGCGGGCAGGGGGCTCATCGGAATCTGGAAGCCCCCTTTAACAAGGGGGGCCCCCCAGATCCTGGACCCCCTCCCTATGTGAATGGGTATGGGGTACACTGAACCCGTACCCATTCACCCCATAAAAGGCAGTGTATGTGAATAACAACAGGAGACATTTTGGAAAGTTTATTTAAAATATTCATTCGGTCTTCTCCACTCCGGTCTTCTCCACTCTGCTCTTCTGATCTTCTCCTCTCCGCTCTTCTGCTGTCCAATCTTCTGCTCTTTTGCTGTCCGCTCTTCTGCTCTTTTGCTCTTGGCTCTTCTTCTTCCTCCGGTCCTCCTCCGACGCTGTCCCCGGTGATTATGCCGGTCTCTGGTCTCTGCAGCTTATTATATAGCCATTAGGGGCGTGGCCGCTCGGTGACGTCATCATGAGACCCCGCCCCCTTATGTCACAGATGACATCATCTGTGACATAAGGGGGCGGGTCTCCCTGTGACGTCATCTAGAGGCCACTCCCCTAATGGCTATATATTAAGCTGCAGAGACCGGAGACCGGCATAATCCCCGGGGACAGCGTCGGAGGAGGATCAGAGGAAGACGAAGAGCCAAGAGCAAAAGAGCAGAAGAGCGGACAGCAAAAGAGCAGAAGATTGGACAGCAGAAGAGCGGAGAGGAGAAGATCAGAAGAGCAGAGTGGAGAAGACCGGAGTGGAGAAGACCGGATGAAGATTTTAAATAAACTTTCCAAAACGTCTCCTGTCGTTATTCACATACACTGCCTTTTATGGGGTGAATGGGTAGGGGAACAGTGTACAGAAAGTTAGGGGAAATTTCTCCAAAGGAGACCTGGAAAGCAGTAAAAACCATAGAGGCGTGCTAATTCTTCCTCACTCTATACAAATAAAGAAAAAATATTCTTCTTTATCACTTCTCCAGTGATGACCTACTTTGTAATTGCACCTACAATACACTGACACCATTAACAAACATAAAACAAATGACAATCAGCTCTGCAAAGAAGTATTAGTTAAACAGACTGAATAGCAGTAATTGCAGCAGATTATCAACAACAGTATCATACAGCAAGACAATGAAATGATTGGGTTTGGTGTTTGTTCTCTTTTCCGCCAGTGAAAGGCTTCCTGAAAAGTGAATGGAAAGCTAATGCTGCAAACAGTAATAAGCAAAAATCAATGCAACAAATTTCTCCTGAAATATGTAGCAACAGGGATACAGCTAACTTTTGGGGCCTAATTGTAATATACAAGACCCTAACCAATCAGTGGACAGTGAGTAAATCTATCACAGAGTCTGCTGGAGCCCTTTAACTGTAAATGTAGAGTACTCAATCTTCTCTTCCCTACAACCCTGGCTGGTGGTTGTGGGGGTATGTGGGCAGGGGGCTTATCAGAATCTGAAAGCCCCTTTTAACAAGGGTGCCCCCAGATCCTGCCCAACCCCATGTGAATGAGTATGGGGTGCATAGTACTCCTACCCATTCACCAAAAAAGTGTCAAAACGTAATAAAAACACTGGGAGCGTTTTTTGACTATTCCTTTAAAAAAAAAAAAAAAACAGTGCCCCCCTGCCAATGTAATTCCAAGCGATTGGTTGAACGAAAAAAAAACAAACAAAAAAAACTTGTCAGGTTGGGTCAGAGCCCCTGTACTAACTATGCAAAGTTAATATAGTAATCTGCGCAGCTGAGCTGTTGTGTTCTGACAGGGGGGCAGCCCCCCATCAGAACACTCCAATCAGCGTTCTCCGCCTTTGGCTGAGAATGCTTATTGGAAATTGGTCAGCTGTAGTGTTGAGCGAACACGGACTGTATTATTCGTGTTCGTACCGAATAATTGGATTTTTTGTACCCGAACACGGACACGGACACTTTACTGTATGTTCGGGTAAAAATCCGTGTTCGGTCGTTTTATTTCCGGGTTTTGCATGCTTTGGCGCTCTTTTCATGGCGGGCTTTCAACAGCCAATCAACAATCGTTTAACTGGTGTGCCTTAAGCCATCCCAGCCATGCCTGCAAATGTCTCAGTAGCTGTGATTGGCCGTCTGAAGCATGTGACCAAGTCTTTATAAGTTCGAGGCAGCCGCAGCGGCGTCATTATGCTGCTTAGATTCAGGGACAGAGAGCACACATCAACGTGCTGGCTGCTGATTAGGGAAAGATAGGCAGGAAAAAACCATTTGTGTCCGGATAGAATTGAGGGACAGGTCGGAGTGTTTAGGCAGGGCGAGTTGTAGGCATTTTAGGGATAGAGTCTGCTGAATTATATAGGGTCAGTGTCTTCTACAAACTACAATCGATATTGCTGTGTGGGGGGTGGGGTGAATCTGCACTCAATCCTGATCTACGATCTCTTCTCAATCCTGTTAGGGACAGAGTCTGCTGAATTTTAGGGAAACTGTGTTCTACAAACTACAATCGATATTGCTGTGTGGGGGGTGGGGTGAATCTGCACTCAATCCTGATCTACGATCTCTTCTCAATCCTGTTAGGGACAGAGTCTGCTGAATTTTAGGGAAACTGTGTTCTACAAACTACAATCGATATTGCTGTGTGGGGGGTGGGGTGAATCTGCACTCAATCCTGATCTACGATCTCTTCTCAATCCTGTTAGGGACAGAGTCTGCTGAATTTTAGGGAAACTGTGTTCTACAAACTACAATCGATATTGCTGTGTGGTGTGGGATTGGAGATAGGCAGGTGTCAGTGATCCACATCCATTTTTCTGTGTGTGAGCTGCAGTGAACACAATCTTTTTGGGCTGCAGTGAACACAATCTTTTTGGGCTGCAGTGAACACAATCTTTTTGGGCTGCAGTGAACACAATCTTTTTGGGCTGCAGTGAACACAATCTTTTTGGGGTGCAGTGAACAAAATCTTTTTGGGGTGCAGTGAACACAATCCTTTTTGGTGTGCAGTGAACACAATCTTTGTGGGGTGCAGTGAACAAAATCCTTTGTGGGGTGCAGTGAACACAATCTTTTTGGGGTGCAGTGAACAAAATCCTTTTTGGGGTGCAGTGAACAACATCCTTTTTGGGGTGCAGTGAACACAATCTTTTTGGGGTGCAGTGAACAAAATCCCTTGTGGGGTGCAGTGAACACAATCTTTTTGGGGTGCAGTGAACACAATCTTTTTGGGGTGGAGTGAACAACATCCTTTTTGGGGTGCAGTGAACAAAATCCTTTTTGGGGTGCAGTGAACAAAATCATTTTTGGGGTGCAGTGAACACAATCTTTTTGGGGTGCAGTGAACACAATCTTTGTGGGGTGCAGTGAACACAATCTTTTTGGGGTGGAGTGAACAACATCCTTTTTGGGGTGCAGTGAACAACATCCTTTTTGGGGTGCAGTGAACACAATCTTTTTGGGGTGCAGTGAACACAATCTTTGTGGGGTACAGTGAACAGAATCTTTGTGGGGTGCAGTGAACAAAATCTTTGGGGGGTACAGTGAACACAATCTTTGTGAGGTGCAGTGAACACAATCTTTGTGGGGTGCAGTGAACACAATCATTGTGGGGTGCAGTGAACTCAATCTTTGTGGGGTACAGTGAACACAATCTCATACTGAAGGTTTGAGGGTGCTGCCTGTTCCATACTCCCCCTACTCCTCATCTAGCCTTTTAGGGGTACAAACAATAGTAATTGGGGCCTAGTGTGGTTGTGTACGTGTGATATACATACACTTTTTTGGGATCATATTTTCTATTCCGCTATTTAATCAAAAACCTTTGGGGATCAGTTAAATTGGGGGATAGTCTGTGTTGGTACGTGTGAGAGAGATCCACCTTTCCAAGTTGTTGGGGTTCATCTCATACTTCTGAAGGTTTGAGGGTGCTGCCTGTTCCATACTCCCCCCTACTCCTAGCCTTTTAGGGGTACAAACAATAGTAATTGGGGCCTAGTGTGGTTGTGTACGTGTGATATACATACACTTTTTTGGGATCATATTTTCTATTCCGCTATTTAATCAAAAACCTCTGGGGATCAGTTAAATTGGGGGATAGTCTGTGTTGGTACGTGTGAGAGAGATCCACCTTTCCAAGTTGTTGGGGTTCATCTCATACTTCTGAAGGTTTGAGGGTGCTGCCTGTTCCATACTCCCCCTACTCCTAGCCTTTTAGGGGTACAAACAATAGTAATTGGGGCCTAGTGTGGTTGTGTACGTGTGATATACATACACTTTTTTGGGATCATATTTTCTATTCCGCTATTTAATCAAAAACCTCTGGGGATCAGTTAAATTGGGGGATAGTCTGTGTTGGTACGTGTGAGAGAGATCCACCTTTCCAAGTTGTTGGGGTTCATCTCATACTTCTGAAGGTTTGAGGGTGCTGCCTGTTCCATACTCCCCCTACTCCTAGCCTTTTAGGGGTACAAACAATAGTAATTGGGGCCTAGTGTGGTTGTGTACGTGTGATATACATACACTTTTTTGGGATCATATTTTCTATTCCGCTATTTAATCAAAAACCTCTGGGGATCAGTTAAATTGGGGGATAGTCTGTGTTGGTACGTGTGAGAGAGATCCACCTTTCCAAGTTGTTGGGGTTCATCTCATACTTCTGAAGGTTTGAGGGTGCTGCCTGTTCCATACTCCCCCTACTCCTAGCCTTTTAGGGGTACAAACAATAGTAATTGGGGCCTAGTGTGGTTGTGTACGTGTGATATACATACACTTTTTTGGGATCATATTTTCTATTCCGCTATTTAATCAAAAACCTTTGGGGATCAGTTAAATTGGGGGATAGTCTGTGTTGGTACGTGTGAGAGAGATCCACCTTTCCAAGTTGTTGGGGTTCATCTCATACTTCTGAAGGTTTGAGGGTGCTGCCTGTTCCATACTCCCCCTACTCCTAGCCTTTTAGGGGTACAAACAATAGTAATTGGGGCCTAGTGTGGTTGTGTACGTGTGATATACATACACTTTTTTGGGATCATATTTTCTATTCCGCTATTTAATCAAAAACCTTTGGGGATCAGTTAAATTGGGGGATAGTCTGTGTTGGTACGTGTGAGAGAGATCCACCTTTCCAAGTTGTTGGGGTTCATCTCATACTTCTGAAGGTTTGAGGGTGCTGCCTGTTCCATACTCCCCCTACTCCTAGCCTTTTAGGGGTACAAACAATAGTAATTGGGGCCTAGTGTGGTTGTGTACGTGTGATATACATACACTTTTTTGGGATCATATTTTCTATTCCGCTATTTAATCAAAAACCTTTGGGGATCAGTTAAATTGGGGGATAGTCTGTGTTGGTACGTGTGAGAGAGATCCACCTTTCCAAGTTGTTGGGGTTCATCTCATACTTCTGAAGGTTTGAGGGTGCTGCCTGTTCCATACCCCCCCTACTCCTCATCTAGCCTTTTAGGGGTACAAACAATAGTAATTGGGGCCTAGTGTGGTTGTGTACGTGCGAGATACATACACTTTTTTTGATCATATTTCCTATTCCGCTATTCAATAAAAACCTTTGAGGATCAATTGAATTGCGGGATAGTCTGTGTCGGTACGTGTGAGAGAGATCCACCTTTCCAAGTTGTTGGGGTTCATCTCATACTTCTGAAGGTTTGAGGGTGCTGCCTGTTCCATACCCCCCCTACTCCTCATCTAGCCTTTTAGGGGTACAAACAATAGTAATTGGGGCCTAGTGTGGTTGTGTACGTGCGAGATACATACACTTTTTTTGATCATATTTCCTATTCCGCTATTCAATAAAAACCTTTGGGGATCAATTAAATTGCGGGATAGTCTGTGTCGGTACGTGTGAGATCCACCTTTCCAAGTTTTTGGGGTTCATCTCATACTTCTGAAGCTTTGAGGGTGCTGCCTGTTCCATACTCCTCCTCCTCCTCATCCATCCTTTTAGGTGTACAAACAATAGTAATTGGGGCCTAGTGTGCTTCTGTACGTGTGAGATACATACACATTTTTTGATCATATTTCCTATTCCGCTATTCAATAAAAACCTTTGGGGATCAATTAAATTGCGGAATAGTCTGTGTCGGTACGTGTGAGATCCACCTTTCCAAGTTTTTGGGGTTCATCTCATACTTCTGAAGCTTTGAGGGTGCTGCCTGTTCCATACTCCTCCTCCTCCTCATCCATCCTTTTAGGTGTACAAACAATAGTAATTGGGGCCTAGTGTGCTTCTGTACGTGTGAGATACATACACATTTTTTGATCATATTTCCTATTCCGCTATTCAATAAAAACCTTTGGGGATCAATTAAATTGCGGAATAGTCTGTGTCGGTACGTGTGAGATCCACCTTTCCAAGTTTTTGGGGTTCATCTCATACTTCTGAAGCTTTGAGGGTGCTGCCTGTTCCATACTCCTCCTCCTCCTCATCCATCCTTTTAGGTGTACAAACAATAGTAATTGGGGCCTAGTGTGTTTCTGTACGTGCGAGATACATACACTTTTTTTGATCATATTTCCTATTCCGCTATTCAATAAAAACCTTTGGGGATCAATTAAATTGCGGGATAGTCTGTGTCGGTACGTGTGAGATCCACCTTTCCAAGTTTTTGGGGTTCATCTCATACTTCTGAAGCTTTGAGGGTGCTGCCTGTTCCATACTCCTCCTCCTCCTCATCCATCCTTTTAGGTGTACAAACAATAGTAATTGGGGCCTAGTGTGCTTCTGTACGTGTGAGATACATACACATTTTTTGATCATATTTCCTATTCCGCTATTCAATAAAAACCTTTGGGGATCAATTAAATTGCGGAATAGTCTGTGTCGGTACGTGTGAGATCCACCTTTCCAAGTTTTTGGGGTTCATCTCATACTTCTGAAGCTTTGAGGGTGCTGCCTGTTCCATACTCCTCCTCCTCCTCATCCATCCTTTTAGGTGTACAAACAATAGTAATTGGGGCCTAGTGTGTTTCTGTACGTGCGAGATACATACACTTTTTTTGATCATATTTCCTATTCCGCTATTCAATAAAAACCTTTGGGGATCAATTAAATTGCGGGATAGTCATGGCCTGAGCTTGCCCTTTACGCCTTGGAGGTGCTGGCGTGCCCTGCAGCCAGTGTATTATCTGAACGGGTATTTAGCACGGCTGGGGGCGTTATAACAGACAAGCGCAGCCGCCTGTCCAGAGACAATGTGGACAAGCTCACGTTCATTAAAATGAACCAGGCATGGATCCCACGGGACTTTTCCGTACCTTATGCAGAATAGCAATGGATACCGACCTTACCCACCCATTGTTCCATTTTTGCTCTTTCTCACTCTTTTGGGGTGTACCCTCATTTAAAATTTGTGAAAAGAAGCAGTGTTGGCTACCTCGTCCTCCTCCTCAGGGCCAGATTAATGTAGGGTCTATTGGAGCTGCAGCTCCAGGCCCCTACCTTTTATATAGGCCCCGGGTTGGCCATATTCACTGTTACCGCTCTTCTGTCACTTGTAAACACAGAAGTCTGGCTTCTATGCTCGCTTCCCCAGGCAGCACCCTCAGAACCTCCCCACACAGCGTGAAGGCCGGACAAGGAGGGACAGTTGGCGATGCATGGATGTGTTTATGGGCTTCAGAGACAGCATCCCATGTTGAATTAGGCATGCATGGCTGCACCCTTCCTCCTCTGGGTGCATGGCAAGGCACGGCCCTAAGGCCCTTCAAAATCCTCAGCACCAAGCCCATGATGCTGTTAATCCGGCCCTGGTCCTCCTCCACCGCCGCTTCCACCTACACCGCCCATAGGTGTGCGCAGCCTATTGCATTAAGGTGTGCACCCCAAAGTTGAAATACACATGCATGTGTTTGCCAGCAGGGAGAGTAATGTATCGGGGCCATGTACCTGTAGGCAAGGAGAAATAGAGCAGAGCAGGTCCCAGGGAGATCTTTCCCATCTCCTCACTGGCAATGCTATGTGCCCTAGGTGATTAGGGTGTGCCCAGGCACACCCAGCACACCCTGTGCGCACGCCTATGTCACCGCCACATCCACCACCACCTCAACCTCCCTCCTACTC
Organism: Pelophylax lessonae; assembly: GCF_965119305.1. Classification (NCBI taxonomy): domain Eukaryota; kingdom Metazoa; phylum Chordata; class Amphibia; order Anura; family Ranidae; genus Pelophylax; species Pelophylax lessonae. The sequence continues at coordinate 61,621,436 of NC_138769.1, read as the reverse complement.
CATATGGGCCTCGTCCTTCAGAGATGAAGAAGAACATTGTTTTATTTTTCTGTTTTTTTTTGTTGTTTTAAGTTATTTCCCTATCCACATTTGTTTGCAGAGCACTTGCCATGCTCTTAATTACGTTTTGCTGCCATTTGCAGCACTCTAGCCCTTTCCTTTGGTGTTTTAGAGCCATTTTAGTGCCTTAAAGTTCGGGTCCCCATTGACTTCAATGGGGTTCGGTGTCCGGGAAAAGTTCGGTAAAAGTCCGGGACACGGACCCGGACTTTTTTTTAAAGTTCGGCCGAACCCGTCGAACACGGACATCTAGGTGTCCGCTCAACCCTAGTCAGCTGCAGTTCGTCCTACAGAAACCGGCCATTTATCGGACAGGGTGGCATACACACTAGCTATATGTAGCCGTTTTTAGTTTTTTTTTTTCAACCAGCCGATGTCTCTGGACGTTCGACCCGTGTGTACTAGGCTTAACTCTGATTTGACTGTAACGCCTGGGCTGTACAGCTCCTGCTTTTTAGTTCTCATGCATACAGGGCTTTTTAATTTCTTCTCTAAAAGCTTTTTACTCCTGGAAGAAAAAGCAGCTTAAAAAACGTCCCTAATGCCATGTTGCACACGAATTTAGGTTTATTAATGTATTCTATCCATTGAATAAACTAATGCTCAATTACTAAATGCAGTGTTTAGTAGTTTAGTGTTTAGATGCATTTAAACGTGTTCACAAGCATTTTTCCCGCCCACACCGCAGTTTTACTGTGGCAGGCTGGCTCAGCTGCGCGAAACTATGTAGTACTTAAGTCAGTCGCACGCATGGTGCTGGGGGGCGAGCACGCACCACTGGCGGCGCGCTCCCACCCCCACTAGGCAATGGAAATGCCGATGCATGGGGCCGGTGGCCGTGATTGCCGCCGGCCACCCGCGATCGCTTCGCGCTGAGAGAAAAGAACGGTCAGCTGTTGTAAACCCAGCCAACCGTTCTTCTCTCTGAAATGATCACAAAGCACCTGTGATCATTCTATATAGGAACACGGGTCTCTATGGTCATTTCACAAGCCCCTCCCCCCACAGTTAGAAAACACTCCCCTAGGCTCACACTTAATCCTTTGATCACCCACTAGGTTAACCCCTTCCCTGCCGGTGTCATTGTTACAGTGACAGTGCATATTTTTAGCACTGATTACTGTAGTAATGTCACTGGTCCCCCCAAAAGTGTCAAAAAGATCAGTTAGGGGTCTGATATGTCCGCCCCAATGTTGCAGTCCCGCTAAAAATCACAGATCACCGCCATTACTAGTAAAAAAATTAAATAAATAAAAATGACATAAATCTTTCCCCTAGTTTGTAGACGCAATAACTTTTGCGCAATCCTTTTTCAACCAGGGTGCTTAGGCACCCTGGGATGCCTTTAGGTTTCTTCAGGGCTGCCTTGACAAAATGACTAAAAATTGCCCAAATATTGTTTACAAGCCAGCGGGTGGATCAAGCCTGCCTTTTAGTTACACAATGTCACAGATTTTCATTGTGCAGCATTACAACCTTCTACCCTTGGTGTCCTAACAACCCTTGGTGTCCTCAGTTTAGAGGGTAGACATTGAGCCCCTGCACAGTATCCTTGTTTGCCCCTCCCCTGCCCCTCTCTGTCGGCACTGGAGTCACATTAGCTGAGTGAGGGAGAGAAACTGGGGGGGGGGGGGAGAAACATTGGAATACTAGTCAGGTCAAGTGTACTAAGGTGTATTTTCTTTGGAAGAGTAAATCCCCTCTAACATTGGGTGTCCTACACGTGTAGATGTTGCTGCATTATGTATAATAATTCATTTAGTTTTTCCTATTTTGGAATGGGGGCCTTGAGATTGTTTATAATTTTAAAAGTGTGCCTTGGCTGGTAAAAGTTTGAGAAACACTGGTTTAGAGCTTCAGATTGGCTTGTTCATAGCAAGGTGCTCTATATAAGCTCCTCGCTAACTACCCCAAGTGCCTGAAATGTGTTATAACAAGCGTGGCATGCAAGGCAGCATAGCCTGTTTGGCTGTAATTTTGTCTAGGAAAACTTTTTGGACTTTCTGAAAGTCAACAATGTTTCAAAAAGGAAATATCTGTAATAAAAAGTCATAAAACCACATGCATGAACTGTATTTCCAGAGCAAGTTTACCCAATTGCTGCAACATATTATCAGATCTGCACCCTTTCTGACATTTAAATGAATACAAATAAACCACAAATGGACATCTGGCAAGCAAGGACTATAGGAATGAGCATATAACCAAAACAAGATTGCATATTAAAAGGTGCTCTGTGCCAATGTTCTTGTAATTGCATTAAAATGTTCCTCAAATTATCTTATGCTATTGTGTCATCAAAATAAATACAAGCACAGAGATGTTAATACTTTAAATGAAGGCATTCGTTCTGAAAAAAAGGATGTTTTATGCTTAATGTTCTGTTTGACTGAGGGATTTCTGTTCATTGTTTTTGACAAATGCACATATGCAACACTGGAAATTCCCACTGCAACTTTGGAACATTAAAACGTCTTACTGGTGCAAAATAAATGTATTTCACCTTGTGAACCCTCGTGTATGCACACTTGTTTTGTGATGAATGGGAGAGGAACTTTTTAATTTCCTTCTACATTTGTAAGTGCAGTAAATTCAATTCTTACTAATAGGCCTGTCTAATTTTGTTACCACACCTTCTAAGATCAGGTCAAGGAGATACAGTATCAAGCTATACCTACAGTATTTGATAAAAGACAGCAGTGGTCAGTGTCCCATAGCAAGCAATCAAAAATGACCACTCTGATTTGGTGTATCTGATTGGTTAGTGTGTGTTACATTGCACATTTCTCATATAAAATGAACCCCATAATGGAAAGACAAATTCTAGTATTTATAAAAAATACCAATATATACACTTTATATACTGAATGTACATTCTTTGTTTTACTGACAAATATTTACAGACCCGCATACTTGCGCTTGGTTAATGACTCAAAAAACCATGAAGGATGAGAGTCACCATATTAACCACCTCTAAACTGGAAGATTTTCCCCCTTAATGACCAGGCCATTTTTTGTGATACGACACTGCGTTATTTAACTGACAATTGCGCGGTCGTGCGACGCTGTACCCAAATAAAATTGATGTCCTTTTTTTCCCACAAAAAGAGCTTTCTTTTGGTAGTATTTGATCACCCGTGCGGTTTTTATCTATAAACAACAAAGAGCGACAATTATGAAAAGAAAAAAACAATATATACCACTCCCATTAAAAAAAAAAAAAAAATTGCTCATCATTTTAGGCCAATTTGTATTTTGCTACATATTTTTGGTAAAAAAAATTCCAATAAGCGTAATTTGATTGGTTTGCGCAAACGTTATCGCGTCTACAAACGAAGGGTAAGATTCTTGTCATTTTTATTTATTTATTTACTAGTAATGGCAGTGATCAGCGATTTTTAGTGGGACTGCGACATAGCGGACAGATCGGACACCTAACTGACATTTTTGACACTTTTGGGGGACCAGTGACATTACTACAGTAATTAGTGCTAAAAATATGCACTGTTACTGTAATAATGACACTGACAGGGAAGGGGTTAACTCAGGGGTGATCAAAGGGTTAAATGTATGCCTAAGGGGTGTTTTCTAACTGTGGGGGGATGGGCTTATGGAATCAACACAGGGACCTGTGTTCCTAAATAGGAGGAACACAGGAGCCATGTGATGATTGCTGAGAGAACAATGGTCTGCCGTGTTCACAACAGCAGACCGTCGTTCTCTCTCCACGCGGAGCGATCGCGGGTGACCGGCGGCGATCGCGGGTGATCAGCCCCGTGGATCAGCTTTCCCACTGGCGAATAGGCACATGCCCCCACGATCACTTATGCGAAGCGTCGTACAGGTACAGGGATTCGCGGGAACCTGCCGCCGTATATATGCAGTGGCTGGTCGGCAAGTGATTAATTAGAAGGAGATCAGGAATAACAGCCTCCATGCTTCTCTAGGGTAAAAAAATATTTAAACGGTTGGGTTTTTTTGTAGTTTTTCTTTTTTTTTCTTTAGGGCTCTTTCAAATTGGCGGACCTTGCCAGAGGATCCCACTGAGCAGGTGGATGACAGGTCCCTGTCCACTCCGCTTATGTAAAGCTAACATGGATACAGCCCCTTTCCTTTATGAGCGATGGAATGTAAACGGACCGCCTGTCCATTTACATCCGATTGTCATCCAGTCCAACTGGCCAGATGGATGGGGAATGGATCCCCATTGGTTTTTGGCAGATGGATCCGATCGGATGTTGGGGAGGTGTAAATGGACACATGTCGTTTTCATCTTCCGCTCCGTAGAGGGCAATGGGTGAAAGGGGCCCTAAGTTTATATACTAATGAATGTTACATATTATATGCGGATCCTCCGCTCTCTCCTTCCCGCTGCTGTGACAGGCGCAGGCTTGTATTTATGTATTCACCATCCATCTTACTTCCCGCCAGGCTGCTGTCAGCAGGGCTGGCTGAGTGGCTCTCTGTGTGGACTGTTTCCTCCACTCACCCTCCCCCCCTTGCTGGTACACTGTGACAAAGTGGCTGAGAGAGCTGTAGCTGCACACTGTGTGTGTCTGCCCGCCCTATCCTTATCACTTTTGATCCGCCTCCCTCCTGGCAGCAGAGAGCCAGAGCCAATCAGACCAGCAACAGTGACCAATCATTAAAAGGCACGAAAGGATGCTGAACATGTGGTTTTAAAGGGGAGCTGTGCAATACAAGTGAATAGCTACAGAACTACAGGACCCAAAATTCCCTGAATTCAAAAGGGGGAGAGTTTCAGTATTTTCACCTGCAAATTTAGGTACATCAAGCCAGGATCTAGAGAGTGAGGGCATGCTGTGTGGGGTGTCTACACCACAGTGCTAAGAGACCGTGAGCCTCTTGTGTGCGTGGACCTGGAGAAGTGCAGACCCATCGCTGGGGTGTCTGTGCCTACACCACAAGCCAAAGAACTGAGACACTGAAAGTTCTCCTGCTGTGCCAGAGCCCAAGGTTGGAGAGACCTGTTGCTGTGTGAGTGCCTACACCAGAGCTGAGAGACTAATCCTTGAGGGGATCCAAGATGAGAGAATGAGTCTTGTGGGACCTGCCTTCTGACCGCCAAGTGATCTAGATCAGATCCCTGTGTTCCAGGAAGGGTGAGTTGAACATCAGCGCTTATCTCAACATTGACACAGGTAATTCAGGAGAGACTCTCTCTTGCTTAGCAGCCCACTAGCCATCTGCTGCACATTCTTAAAGGGACAGTTAAAAGTGCACCACCTTTAGAAGGGCCCCAACAAAGGCCTACCAACACAGACAATTAGACGTCAAGTACTTTCACAGTTACTTCTAGAAGTACGCCTTAGTAAGGAACACATATGCCCAGCCACTATTAGGCCTGCATGCATAGTATGCACATGAGGACCTTTATTTTTTGGATTAGGTAATGCCAAAACTTTAATCCTGTTTGCACCAGTTATAGTTTAGTTTAACATTGCTACAGTTACATTTCTTGCCACCTTATAGGCTAGTGTTCACTTTACCTAGTACAGCATCTTTTGAATCTGTTTATTTGCCTGTGTAATGATTTACGCATTGTTTTACTGCATTGCCTTAATACATTCATTTTATTTACCACCAGCTGCTTGTGGCCTATTTTCTGTGTACTGTTATAGTATATTAACTCTTCAGGTTACACAGGTGTGAGCAGCTTCCAACCTGAGGGTGTGTCAGAGGGGACCGAACAGCTTTAAGAATCATGGAAGAACAGGGATCATCATCATCCAGTGGCTCCTGGGGGGTAAGCACTACATGGAAAAAAAAAATATATATATATAACATATATACAGTGCCTAAAAGTAGTACACCCCTTTTGAAAACTAAGATTTTAATCAATATCTCAGTGAACACGAGAACAATTTCCAAAATTTTGACAAAACTGAGTTTAATAGAAAATTACATGAAAGTAAGGTTAATAATATAACTTAGATTACAACATCTTCAATTTTACTCAAATTAGCTGATGCAAAAATGAATACAACACCCCATAATAAAAACTACTACATCAAGTATTTTCTATGACCTTCATGATTTGTAAGGACAGCTCCACATCTTCTAGGCATGGAATAAACAAGTTGGCAACATATTGTAACATCTATCTTTTTACATTCTTCAAGAACGACCTCTTTTAAAGCCTGGATGCTGGATGGAGAGTGATCTTCGTCTTTTCAGAATTCCCCATAGGTGTTCAATTGGATTAAAATCAGGAGACTTGGCCACTGAATCACTTTCACCCTGTTCTTCTTAAGAAATGCAACAGTGGCGTTAGATCATTGTCATGTTGGAAAAGTGCATAACAACCAAGGCAACGGGGTGATGGTAGCATCTTCTTTTTCAATATAGAGCAGTACATCTGTGAATTTTTCAATGAAATGCATCTCCCTGACACCAGCAGCACTCATGTAGTTCCACACTGCCACCACCATGTTTCACTGTCGGCACCATGCATTTTTCTTTATACTCCTCACCTTTGCAATGCCATATCATTTTGAAACCATTGGTTCCAAAAACATTTATGTTAGTCTCATCACTAACAATTATGTTAGTCTCATCATCCCAATAGTCTTGTTTTTCCAGCATGGGCCCTGGCAAATTCTAGGTGGGCTTTTTTGTGCATGGAGAAGCTTCCTTCATGGACAACACCCATACATGACATTTCTCTGCAGAGTACACCGTATTGTGTCATGGGAAAAAGTCACCCCAGTTTGGATTTATACTTCTTTAGCTAACTGCAATGAACTTGCATGGCGATTTTCTTCCACCCTTCTCAGCAAAAGACGCTCCTGTCGAGGTGTTAACTTTCGTGGACAGCCTGGACATCTCTGTGAGATGGTTGCAGTTCCATCTTTGTTACATTTTCATATCACTTTTGCTACAGTATTCTGACTGATAAGTAAAGCGTTGCTGATCTTCTTGTAGCCTTCACTTTTCTTGTGTAAAGAAATAATTTTCTTTCTCAGGCCTTGTGTCATTTTTCTTCGATGTGGTGCTGTTGCTAACAGCATGAAATAGGAAGGGGTTTTCTTTGTTAAGTAATGCCCTTTTATAATCAACTCTCTGCTGGATACCTGTTTAATGGATAATTAGACTCACCTGCAGTTGAATTCTTGTTAATTAGGGTTTTGTTGTCTAAAATTTAGCTTGGCTCCTAAGACTTTCATTGGGGTGTATTCATTTTTACAACATGGTCTTGAATGAATTTGTTACATAAAATAGTTTTTTGTGTGTGCAAATTAACAAACCTTGGTTCCAATCAATGGCCCGCATTTGTGGGAGTGCTTTGCAGTATAGTGTCCTATAGAAAATGTTGATTCTGAAAGGAAAGTAAAGGTTTACTGACAAATTTGTTGGGGTGTAGAGATAGCCTTGCGGTTCACCCGGCGGTCGGTTCGCGGCAAATTTTGCTTGTTCGCTATCCGCCAAATTTGCGAACACATGGCGTCGTTCGTGGCGGCCATATTTGTTTACATTGGGGAGAACTTTGACCCGTGACACAGCCGTCAGGTGGAACGGGACAGCCAATTGAAACATTCCAGCACATGGACAGTCCCCCTACCCTATAAATAGACCCAATCTGGTGGCCATTTCACATTCCGCTTTCTGCCAGTGTAGGGAGAGGTCTGCCTTGCTCGTCAGGGAGAGTTTGCTAGACACATGTAGCATTGTGAAGATCCACAAAAGTCCTTTCCAGGGCTGGTATTTTTCGGTATAGGTCTACTAGTATCTTTTGAGCTTAGGGAGAGGTATCCAGTGGTTGCTTTAGGGGCAGTTAGAGATCGGCTGCAGTCACAAATCGCTCTGTCAATTTCCACAAAAGTCCTTTCCACAGCTGGTATTTCGGTATAGGTCTAGTATCCTTTGAGCTTAGGGAGAGGTATCCTGTGGTTGCTTTAGGGGTAGTTAGAGATCGGCTGCAGTCACACACTAATCGATCTGTCAATGTCTACAAAAGTAATTTAAAATGCTCCAATGTCGTTTTAGGGTCTATTACAGTCTTGTTACTATAGGGCCAGGTATCCTGTGGTTGCTGTATGGGCAGTTAGAGATCGGCTGCAGTCACACACAAATCGATCTGTCAATGTCCACAAAAGTCATTTAAAATGCTCCAATTTTGTTTTAGGGTCTATTACAGTCTCTTTACTATAGGGGCAGGTATCCTGTGGTTGCTGTAGGGGCAGTTAGAGATTGGCTGCAGTCACACAGAAATCGCTTTGTCAATGTCCACCAAAGTCATTTAAAATGCTCCAATGTCGTTTTAGGGTCTATTACAGTCTCTTTACTATAGGGCCAGGTATCCTGTGGTTGCTGTAAGGGCAGTTAGAGATCGGCTGAAGTCACACACAAATCGATCTGTCAATGTCCACAAAAGTAATTTAAAATGCTCCAATGTTGTTTTAGGGTCTATTACAGTCTCTTTACTATAGGGGCAGGTATCCTGTGGTTGCTGTAGGGGCAGTTAGAGATCGGCTGCAGTCACACAGAAATCACTTTGTCAATGTCCACAAAAGTCATTTAAAATGATCCAATGTCGTTTTAGGGTCTATTACAGTCTCTTTACTATAGGGGCAGGTATCCTGTGGTTGCTGTAGGAAAAGTTAGAGATCGGCTGCAGTCACACAGAAATCGCTTTGTCAATGTCCACAAAAGTCATTTAAAAAGCTCCAATGTTGTTATAGGGTCCATTACAGTCTCTTTACTATAGGGCCAGGTATTATGTGTTTGCTTTAGGGGCAGTTAGAGATCGGCTGCAGTCACACACAAATTGCTCTTTTAATGTCCACAAAAGTCATGTAAAGGGCTGCAAATTTTTTGGTATTGCTGTGCAGTGCACTAAAAAGGGGGGGGGGGGGGTAATCCACAGTATAATATACTTTGTAGAAAGCATATTATAGTGGATTAGTACTATTATTGTGCACTGTGCAGCATTGTAACAGGTGTGGTGGTGAGATTGAGCGTTTCTGCAGCAACACTACACACAGTGACAAAAGCACTTATAATGTATTATAACTGGTGTGATAGACCAATTGCCCCCCCCAATGCCAAATATTGAAGTGGGGTGTTATCTGAGTAAACTTTTTCAAGTGTATTTGTGTCATGCAACAACATTGCCTAGTTTGCTGAGTGAAGTCTGGTACACACAGCGCCAAACTCACTGGCCAATTTTTTGAACTGGTGTGCTAAACCAATGCCACATATTGAAGTGTGGTGTTATTTAACAGTATAAATTTCTAAGAGTGTATTTTAGTCCTGCAAAAATTTGGCCTCTCGCTGTGTAAACAGTGCTACACACAGTGACAACAGTTACTGGCCAATTATTTGTAGAACTGGTGCAATAAGCCTGTGCCTCCCCCCCCCCCCCACAATGCCACATATTGAAGTGGGGTGTTATTTAAAGCGGTTGTAAACCCGAAAACAGAAAAAAAAAAAACTGCAAGACAAAGGCATAATGAGCTAGTATGAGCCTAAGTAAACTTTTTCAAGTGTATTTGTGTCATGCAACAATATTGCCTAGTTTGCTGAGTGAAGTATGGTACACACAACGCCTAACTCACTGGGCAATTTTTTGAACTGGTGTGATACACCAATGCTCCCCCCCAATGCCACATATTGAAGTGGGGTGTTCTCTGAGTAAGCTTTTTCAAGTGTATTTGTGTCATGCAACAATATTGCCTAGTTTGCTGAGTGAAGTCTGGTACACACAGCGCCTAACTCTCTGGCCAATTATTTGAACTGATGTGCTACACCAATGCTCCCCCCCAATGCCACATATTGAAGTGGGGTGTTATTTAACAGTATAAATTTCTAAGAGTGTAATTATTTGTAGAACTGGTGCAATAAGCCTGTGCCCTCCCCCCTACTGTTATTTAACAGTATAAATTTCTAAGAGTGTAATTATTTGTACAACTGGTGAATAAACCTGTGCCCCCCCCCCCCCCCAATGCCACATATTGAATTGAGGTGTTATCTAACAGTATACTTTTCTAAGATTGTATTTTAGTCCTGCAAACATTTGGCCTCTTTTGCTGTGTTAACTCTGCTACACACAGTGACAACAGTTACTGGCCAATTATTTGTAGAACTGGCGGACTGACGGACCGGCAGATAGGGAAGAGAGGCAGGCAGAACTTGCATTGCAGAAGAGGTGGAAAGCAGACTGCAAATGTATCAGGAGCAAGCCATCAACCATGTACAGTCACATCTGGTGCTCCCAGGACGCCGACACATGGCTCCGCAGTGTGGGCTTTTATTAATGTGTCCGTGCTGTCAGAACCCACAAAGCCACACTCCATGCTCTCACCGTCCAGCCTCTTCTCCTCCCCCTCCCCCTTATCCTTCTCCTGTCCCCTTACAGTTGTCCAACACTCCACCTTCCATGATGCCGTCGTCACGTTTTTCTGGAAAAAGGCAGGCTTCTGTGGCTCAAATGTTGGAGCGTAAAAAATGGTTTCAGTTCAACCCATGTGAGCTCATGTTTGCAGTCTAAACAGCCCGCCACCAACTTGTGTATACTGTGAACGCCTACTGTACCTCTAGCCATCATATATTATGTTCTTTGCTGTCAGTTCAACCCATGTGAACTCATGTGTGTGGCCTAAACAGCCCGCCACCAACTTGTGTATACTGTGAATGCCCACTGTACCTCTAGCAATCATATACTACGTTCTTTACTGTCAGTTCAACCCATGTGAGCTCATGTTTGCGGCCTATAGAGGCCACCACCTACTTGTGTATACTGTGAACACCTACTGTACCTCTAGCCATCATATATTACGTTCTTTACTGTCAGTTCAACCCATGTGAGCTCATGTTTGCGGCCTGTAGAGGCCGCCACCAACTTATGTATACTGTAAACGCCTACTGTACCTCTAGCCATCAAAAACAAAGTTTTTTGCTGTCAGTTCAAACCATGTGAGCTAATTTTTGGAGCCTATACAGGCCAACACTTACGGTTCTGTGTACTGTGAACGCCTACCGTACCTCTAGCCATCAAAAACTAAGTTTTTTGCTGTCTGTTCAAACCATGTGAGCTAATTTTTGCAGTTTCTGTACTACTTTTGGCGACTTTGGGGGGCAATTTCTATAGACATCTGTGCAGGAACTCGCACAGATGTCTGTGAAATCGCCCCTGAAGTCAGACTGCAATGCCGGCTTGAAATCGTGCAAGTTCAAAATGGCCTCAGTGTGAACCTGGGCTAGGGGATACTAAAAATCACATAAAGAGGCGCCTAGAGCTCCACCTACCAGTTAAAGAAAATACTGCATAATACACATTTCGAAATGTTCATATTTACCAAACTAATATAACAAAAAATAAAACTATATATATATAGCTCATTGAGGCAATGACAGAACTAAGGCCTGGCTGCACAGAAGGAAAATGCATGTATGGAGGGGGGGGGGCGATATAGCTCCTTGAAAAAAAGATTTCCTGCTCTGGCTAGAATGTCCATTTAAGTTTACATGTCATCATTTAAAACCCATTTCTTGTCTTTTCCAAAGGTGTAAAAGATATTTCTTGTTAACTGGTTTATTTGGTGATCTCTTGAATAGATAATGTGATTGCTCATGTTTCGGTCAATCATTTGATTATTTGTTAACACATGTCTGGCAAGATTTAGCGGAGTGTTGTAGAACAGTGTTATCTGATCTGACAGCACCACATCTTCTAGCTTTCCCTTCCCAATACTTAACCACTTGATGTTATGGACAGTGGCAATTCCATTTAATCGCGGTCTCTTACTATTTGCGCTCTGTATAGGAACCAGCTAAGAGAGAGATAAGGGCAATGCTAAAAAAAAGTGAAATTGAGTTTAAAGTGTATGTTCACCTTTGAAGCCAAATTTGAGAAACCCCCGTTATATGTATGGTATATGTTCCCATTCACACAGCATACCTAAAAATAATTAAAAAATGGTTTTATACTTTTCTTGTTGTTTCTTTGAATCAGGATTATACACAGAACTCTATAGGCAGCTTGTATTGTTCAGAATCATTTGCAATGTGCTTATTTAGGGACTCTTTAGGGACCAACTGGACTAAAAGTACATTAATATGAAATGCAAAATCAGGCCTGATATCTTAATGTTTAGAGAGACAGTGTACAAATTGAGTTAACAACTGATAATGAAATCTGACAGGACAGTACAGACAGAATTAATTATGGTAAATATAACTCAATAGCCCATTTACATAGAAGAGGAAAGCTAGGTAACATTTTTTTCAGTTTTTACATTTTTAGGTAAGACACAAGTAAAAAGATAAGCAGCGTCTTTTAAATCTGTTTTAACTACCTGCCCTCTGGAAGATTTTAACCCCTTCATGACCAGGCTATTTTTTGCTATTTAGCATTGCACTACTTTAACTAGTAATTGTGCGGTCATGAAATGCTGTATACAAACAAAATTGTATGCAATTTTTTTCACGCAAATAGAGCTTTCTTTTTTTGTTATTTGTACTCCGCTGGGTTTTTTATTTTTTGCACTATAAATAAAAAAAGACCAAAATTAAAAAAAAAAAATATATATTTTTAACTTTCTGCTATAAAATGTATCCAATAAAAAAAACACATTTGTTCATAAATGTTGGCCAAAGTGTATTCTGCTACATATTTTTGGTAAAAAAAATCACAAAATGCGTATATTAAATGGTTTGCCTGAAAGTTATAGCGTCTACAAACTATGGGAGTTGTATTTATTTATTTATTTAATTTATTTAATTTTTTAATTTATTTATTTTTATTCTAGTAATAGCGGTGATCAGCGACTTATGACGGGACTATGATAGTGCAGCAGGCAATCTAACACTGACACTTTGTGGGAACTGGCTAACCGCCACTGACATTTCCAGTGACACTAATACAGTGATCAGTGCTAATAATATACACTGACACTGTACTAATGACACTGGCTGGGAAGGGGTTAACATGTGGGGCAATCAAATGGGTAACTGTGTACCTAAGTGTAAAATATTTATTGTGTGGGGCTTTTACTAAGGGATGTGCCAGTTTTTAACAAAAAACGGCACATCGCCGCTGTCAATAGAAAGCCCTGTGATATTTAAAGTGGAGTTCCGGGCACTGAAACATTTTTTCAGTGAACATACCCCCGGGACAGTCAGGGCTAGTACATTCCACAATGGCTAGCCTCTGATCTGTCCCGGTTCGCACTTACCTGCAAGAAGAAATACTCACTTATAAAATTTCTTCCACAGCGTTGCCATCTCTGTTGTGGGCAGCTAAAGCCAACGCGATCCTCTTCTGCGTCCTCTTCCGCGTCTTCTTCTCCCAGAATGTGCCTTCACCGGCCCCTCTCGTCACTTCCAGTGCGGTGCCGCATTCCTACAAGCTTCTGGGCATGCCCAGAAGCTGTTTAGCAGGGAATGCGGCGTCGCACCGGAAGTGACGAGCGGGGCCGGTGCCGTCGCATTGATTCCTGGGAGCGATGACGTTCAGCTCCCAGGAATCATTGCGAACCGGAAGTGACGGCGTGGGCCACGGCCACAGAGGGAGGAAGTGAAAAAAGGTGAGTATTTCTTTTTACAAATACGAGGTAAGTAAAAAAAAAAATAACCCTAACTATCCAATTCCCTTTCAGGTGAAGCAAAGCAAGCGGATGGGCACAAAATCGATTAGGTCAATTTTGTGCCCGGAACTCCGCTTTAAATACACAGAGCTCTCTCCTGTGACTCGCTCTGCCAATCGGCAGGTCCTGGCCATAAATCCTTGGCTTGGAACTGGTGATCGGCATATGCTGGAACAGGTAAAAGCACAGGCGGGTGGGCACATGCGCACAAGCCCCCTACCCAGAAATGCAAAATCATGTATATATACGTGTTTCTGCACATCCGACCTGCATTGTAGCAGTAAAATCTGTGAATGGCAATTATGTAACAAAAAAAATAGGTGTTAGGTAACTTTGGCTGCAAAGATTGAAATCCACTTTAAAATAGAACTATAGGCAAAACTTTAAGGGAGGATAATAGTAAGGGAGGGTAATAACCCCTGTCAGTTTATTTTTTGCCATCTGTGTCCCATTGGGGAGATTTACCTTCACTTCCTGTCCCATAGCCAAAACAGGAAATGAGAGGAAATCCCTGCATATTAAGGGAGTCCCTTGGGAATCCCCAGGCCACCAGAACTAGTGTCCCCATTGGAAGATTTCCCATCTATTAATTTTCTGGGGGCAACCCAAATTATCAATGATAATGATAAACAGGACAAATAGAGAGGGTGAATCTCCTTAATGGGGGCACTGACCGCAATAAAAACTGACAGGGGTTCGAAACCCTCGACTATCCAAAACTAAAAAACAGTTTTGCCTTAAGTTGTACTTTTTTTTTTTTTTTTTTTTTTTTAATATATTTTTTATTGAATTCTATACGAGTTATACAAACATGAAGTAGAAAAGAACAAAGGGGGAGTCTCCCCAAATTATATACAGTTAAGCAGTCCCTGCTTGTCATAACTAGAACCAATGCAAAAAAGAAAAAAAAAACATACGAATATAATTTACCTACAAGAATCAATATTTCTGGGATTGTTAGATATTTTAGTCCAGTTGTTTAAGCGGGGGCTCTCCAGTGGAGAGGGGAAGAAAAGGAAGGAAGAGAGAAAGAGAAAAAAAAAAAAAAAAAAAAAAAAGGAAAGTGGGGGGGTCCCTTGGTGTTTTGGTGTTTCACCAGTCTAGGCGTTCTAGCCTAGAGAGGCCTCTGCCATATATGAGGCGTATATGTTAGTGTGGGTGAATGTTAACCAACATGACCAAATCTTACGTGCCAGGGGTGCCTGACCTCGAAGATCCAATGTCATGTCTTCCAGATAGTAGATACGGTCAACTGCCCGCAACCATTGAGGTATCGAGGGAACTGTAGACTGTTTCCAGTATTTTGGGATTAATGCTTTGGCTGCATTTAAAAGGTAAGGGGTAATAGACTTTCGATACTGGGCCGGAGGTAGTTTAGTGTCATGGAATAAGACAGACAACGGATCCCTAGCAATAGGTAAACCCTGAATTTTTTCAATTAAAGACAATACGCTAGTCCAGAAGGGTCGAATTGCTGGGCAGAACCACCATATATGTGCGTGCGTAGCTCTATGCCCACAACCTCTCCAGCAAACAGCCGAGAGAGATGGTGTCATCCTCTGTAGCTTGGCGGGGGAGTAGTGCCATCTAGTGAGAAACTTATAATTGGCTTCTGTTGTCCGCGCCGATGTTCCTGAGCTATGAGACATTTGAAGAATAACCTCCTCCTGTGTCGGCGAAAAAGTGCACTTAAAGTCTAGTTGCCACTGTTTCATAAAGTGTGGGGTGGAATTGGGGCCTAGTGCGTCCAATGACTTATAAAACTTAGATAATAAACCTTTACCTGATTCAGGGCGTACTAGAATTTGTTCAATCGGATTCAGGGAGTGTATGTTGCGTAAGGGGTGAGGCAGTTTTTTCACGAATTGCTGAAGTTGGTGGTATTTCCAGCAATCCATAAATGTCTTTGGTGATGCCTGGCATATTTTAGAGAATGGGAGTATTCCTTCCATCCCCGTTATATGATGCAACAGCGTGGCGTTGGCCTGTGGTAGCCACTGGGAGAAAGAGTGGTCTTTATGACCAGGCGGGAAGAGGCTATGGCCTAAAATCGGCATAAGCGGTGAATTATATGGAATTTTATGGAGCCTATGTAGAAGTTGTACTTTAATTCTACAGTTGCTCTCTGTAAATAGGCAACATTTATCATTCTATAAAGAGATGGCCCCACTCGTTTCTGGTCTGCGAACTGCTCTAAAATATAATAAATGTATTAAGCCTAACGTGGTTTTTCACCTTCAATTTACCCATGATATTTCAGTTATGGACAGAACTGGGTCTTTCAAACTCTTCCCAAAAAAATGAAAGCTGACCTCCTGGCAAACGGCTAACACAGAGAATTAAAAACATATATGGGAGCCCCCCACTGATGAACCCATCTCTCTGTCGCTCTGTTCTCCTGTTCTCTTCAGTGTAAAACCTATTAGCTTCTTTTGCTGCTTTTCTTCCATGTAATGATGTTCTGATGAATACAGATCTGCATGAATTTGTGTATTTTATATTTGCCTAGAGTTCACTTGTAAAGGTCTAAGGTCCTCAGATGTCATCAAGACTGATGAAGAGTCCATAGCCCTGCAATGGACATGTGGCTCCTGAGAGACAGTACACCTCTAAAGCATGGAGGAGCATCCCCCCATGCTGAAGGTCAGATAAGTTAAAGTGCTTAAGCAATTAGGGTTCATTTACATTTGCTTCGCCTTTAACACACATTAAAACATTTTCCGCTTCAACATGCTTTTTTGATGTGTTTTTGATGCTTCTGTGATACTTTTTTGAAGATTTAATGAATATTGGCATTATACCCTGTCTGTGGTAGTTTTCCATTGGTTTTAGAGGGGCCCAGTAGAACCCCAGCTCATTCCCCAATCAGCACATCCCCAGCTTATTAATACCCTCATTAAGCAGATTCCCAACTTATTAGTACCCTTGTTTAGCAGATTCCCTGCTCAGTTGTACCCCTAGCTCTGATGATGCCCACTCAGTAGTAGCCCCCCAACCTTAAGTTTTCTGATCCTCCTCTCTTTCTGGTCCCAGCTCACCTCCTGCTCACTATGTGTGACATATGCTAGTTTCTTCTGTTCTAGTCCCCCAGCTCTGTTGATTCTCTGCCACTTAGTCCTCTCTCTCTGTTCCCCACTCACCTTCTGCTATAGTGTTCACATGTTGTACACCACGTGTGCCATCTACTAGTTGCTCTGCTCCAGTCCAGGCCCCCGCGGCACACCAGATGTGACGTCTGCACCAGACACCCCTAGAATATATGCACAATAACTGGAACTGGCTGCTGATGACGTCTTTACAGTTCGCTTGTTGGTTTCCCCGTGCATCCTGTGATATCACATACCTACAATACCTCCAAAACAAAGCAAAGCTAACTTTGAATAAAAGCCCCTCAAAAGCTTCAGGTGCTGTAAGCAAGCTTTGTCATAGACTTCTATGGAGGCTTTGGAGATGCTTTAAAGCATCAAGAATGCTACACGGGGTATAATTTTTGAAGCGAAGCCAAGTAAGGCAAAGCAAACACAATGTGTAAACAGCACTATAAGGTAACCATTTTATTTAGTGACATATGCTTTGAATAGCATTCAGGGTGCTTTAAAAAAGTGTGTCCAATTCCACATTTTGAAGCAAGTAAAGGTGGGTTATACTGCCTGCCAGTTTGTTTGTTTTTTGCCATGTGTATCCTATTGGAGAGCTCCTCCTTCACTTCCTTTCCCAAAGCCAAAACAGGAAATGAGAAAGTCTTTCAAATTGAGGCAAATCACTGGTCATCACCAAAATGAGTGTCTCCATTGGAAGATTTCCCCTCTAATTCTGTTCTGGTGAAAACTTTAAATTGAAATGTTCTTTTTACTTTAAATCATGGTGATAACAGCCACCAGTACATAAGAGAGGGTAAAGCTCTGCAATAAAAACCTGACAGATGTTCTAATACCTCTCCATTGTATCCAAAACAAAAAAACGTTACCTATAGTTATACTTTTTTAAGTTTCATAGTTAATACGATTGAAAAAAAGACAAAAGTCCATCTAGTTCACCCAATAAAAAAAAAAACTAGAATAAATAGAAAACCTACAAGTACATTATCCTATTCCCACAGTTGATCCAGAGGAAGACAAAAACAGGGGAAAAATAAATTAATTTCTGATCCCCCAGAAGGTAAACAGATATTTCCTAGAGTTGGGCATTAGGTGATGGTGTTATATTACTGTAAGGGTTTCTCCATAATGTATAATAAGCAAATAACTGGAACAAGTCATTGCACAACAGTAACATTTTAGCTATTGGTGGTACTGGAGACATAAACTACTGCTTGGAGAAAAAATAAATAAATATATATATATATATATATATATATATATATATATATATATATATATATATATAATTTCTTTATTTATATATTTATTTTTTGGTATGAATGGGATTTTCTGGAGTCCATTGTTGTTAATAGATTATTTCTCTCTACTTGTTGGTATCTGAAATAGAGATTTAACTTGACTCCCAAGCATTTCTATTTCTCAGTATGCCAGCTTCTTGATAGAAAAGTGCATTCACGCCGGCCACTTAATTCCTTGCTGAACAGCCGGCTGTGACACTGCTTAGATTCCTGTTGACAAAGGGAAGAAAAGGAAAGGCTTTTCATTCTCCTTAAAATTACAGGACTCCCGTCTTCATTTTCCTTCCAGATCCTCTCACTATGATAAACTTATTCCTAAAATAAAAAAAACAGATAAGGCATTCTGCTGTAATATCTATCTACTCTCTGAAACAGAACGACATCGGCTTTTTTGGCATAATAATGATTTTATACCTAGATAATCCCCATACCTTTGTAATTGGATATTTCTTGTTATGAAAGGGATCTTATCAAATAAACCTGTATGTATAAAATGTATAAGACAGAATAACCAAAAAGCAACCAATTGGATTTCAATATGGTAAAGAGCACCTGGCTAATTTGTCAATATATAGAATCTGAACGTATGGTTCACAGTAATATCCGCGCTATGGAGAAAACTATCTATTTCTAGATTTCTTAAAGATGGCTGCTGCCTACCTCTAAAATATAGACCAATGGTCAATATTAAGAATGTGGGGATAATGAGGTACCTGGCGCTGCCCTAATATAATTATAATTACGGGGAATATGTCATATATGTGGGGTTAATCCATATATATACATACATAAAGTGCAGTGTATAAACCAATAAATTATGCAAATAATCAATTAATATTATTAAAGTGACTTAGTGCAGTAAAGCAGTGCGCATAATATTCATAAAGTGCACGTGCGCATGAGCAGCAGTGATAGATTGCACCAAATAGTGCTAACAGTGATATCTCAAAGCAATAGTAAAAAATAAAAAAATGGTATAAAATTCATAAGCTGCTAGTTAATATCAGAAATAAGTGAAATATATCAAATAGTAAATAATGGACGATATAAAAAACTTGTAAAAAGATTTTGAAAAAATAGGAGTGATAAAATATTATCCGTGCAAGTGATAAAAACTAGCTGTGACAAGAATTTTTTTTTTTGTATGATATATATGGTAAAAAATATATATAGATCTCTGGCTGTAAAAAGTTCAATCATTTGAGTGAGTAAAAGTTAAGTTCATATAGAGTCCATATGAAAGTGCAAATGAGGGTGGGCTATCGCGGTATTCGGCTCTGTGGGTGTTTTCCGTGGTGCTCCGGGTATAAGGGTGCCGAGTGTGGAAACAGTGCTCCCTTAGTCCCAACTCTGCCCGCACTCACCAGAAATTTTCACCCCTACAGGGGTAATCAGCGTGTAAGACCTGAATCTGTTCCCTGGTCCAGGCTGGTCCCATAGGCTGATCCCTTTTCAGTAGCCGTATATACCGTATATGTTATGTGTCCCTCGTGCTCATAAGCCGTGGGTCCAGGGTTCCATGTAGAGGAAGGAAACCTCGTATAGTGAAGTACCGTTTTAAATAAAATCCACTTTATTTGTAAAAAAAACAATGTACTCACATTTTTTAAGCAAACGTAGGCATAGAAAAGCATAGGGACCGCAAGACCCTCTTTAGCGGTGGTTTCCGGGACGCTGTGCATCGTCCATTATTTACTATTTGATATATTTCACTTATTTCTGATATTAACTAGCAGCTTATGAATTTTATACCATTTTTTTATTTTTTACTATTGCTTTGAGATATCACTGTTAGCACTATTTGGTGCAATCTATCACTGCTGCACATGCGCACGTGCACTTTATGAATATTATGCGCACTGCTTTACTGCACTAAGTCACTTTAATAATATTAATTGATTATTTGCATAATTTATTGGTTTATACACTGCACTTTACGTATTTATATATACATATATATATATATGGATTAACCCCACATATATGACATATTACCCGTAATTATAATTATATTAGGGCAGCGCCAGGTACCTCATTATCCCCACATATAGAACCTGAACGGCATGTTGACACCACAACACCCAGTATAATGCACCTTTTAGTAATGCACGGCAGCAGACTTTATATGTGTTTTACAATGCATTGCTTTTCTGGTCAATTGCACCACAGTGCATCTATTTATGGTGCATTGAGGTGTGCTGACAGCCAATTTATAAATGGGTTGCCAACCAAATAAAAGACAACACAGCGCACAAAACGCACGTGTTGTGGTGTGCATGGACCCTTTGAAAAATAAAAAATGTTGTTGAAATTACCCTAACCTGATTGTAACTGGCTGTCTTGTACAGTGCAGCTCAGGAAGCAGCACATACAGGAAAACATTTATTTTTTTACCACCTTCTCATCTGGCAGCTAAATTAACCTCCCTGGTGGTATTCCCGAGTGTGGCTTGGGGTGGAATTTCAGTGCCATTAGTGGAAAGCCCGAGTCACACTTGGGGTACCGCCAGGGAGAAACCGCTGGATCTTGGAAGAGGTCACTTACCTTGTCGCCAGGATCCCGCGATGTATTCCGGCAGTGTACGGCTCCCAGATCTTCCACCTGATGCTGTGTGCCCCAGGTTCCGTTTCCTGCAAGCGTCGTGTCACAGGGGGTGGAACCAGTGGTAAATTCAAAAAGTAAAACACACAAACACACTTATATATTGTAATAAATATATAAGTACTTTAACTTATTTATAGTTATTTATTATATTAGAATTAATGATTTTGTGTTTCAAACTTTATCATACCCGAGATGTTATAAAGAAGAACGCACAGTAAAAAAAAATCATATGTAAATAGTTGGTTTGGGCTGCTCGTCCTTCAGAATTACATGCAAAAAAATGGTACCACTTTCAGTACCTAGAATCTGAAATAATCATACAGCCAAGGAGGTTAAACAATTTGTTAAACAAATAGTAACTATTTGAGCCAATAAAAATAAAAATATTAAAAAAGATAACATAGTTTGAAAATGAACTATGGCCTCCAATAGCCAAATGTGCTTAAAGGAGAAGTTTGGGGCATGTAAAAAATAAGCACACATACTCACTTTCATGCTGCAGCACCAATTTGATGTTGCAGCTGTCCCCTGCTGGTCCTAAACCAGAGAACTGAGTGGTCACAGTTCTTTATCATCTCTGAGTAGAGGGTGGTGACAGTCAGTCATGGGTCTCTGCTCTGCCCCCTCACTGTAGTACCAAGTTGTGGAGGGGGTGGGAGCTACTGGCTCAGGCTCTTGGAAGCACGCTGAGAGGCTGACCCAGCTGGCAATCAGACATCTGAGTGGATCCCGACAATATAGTCAGGATCCTTCCATAGTCGGAGTAGCTCTGTGACAGCAGCTGAAAGTGCACAAGTAAGGGCATACCTTTGTCCCATAGGAGAAGTATAGCCAAAAAAGCTTTGACCATACTTCTCTTGTGGGTGCATCTGCACTTACAGTTTCCTCCTAGACCTCCTGCAAAGTTTCACAAAACCCATTGATTCTGCCTGTAAAGTCCATCTGATGTGGCTTCCTGTGATGGTGTGGCAACAATGCTGCACTGCTCCTAAATTCAGAGCAGAGTTGCCACGTTTATGTAGACTGTGCCTGTGTGCACTACAGTAGGATTACAAGATCTTGCAGGGGGGCATGGCTGTCAGTATTATCACTGTTGATTCACAAGCCTGTATGTAGGCAGGTTGCCATACACATGACCAGCTCATGGAACTGTGCATTATTCCTAGCAAACACAGCTTCAGACATTTTATTGGTTGATATGCCAAACTCACTCTTTGTCCACATACTGTACATAGATGCAGGCCATGGGCCACACTCTCCCTCATCCTCCTGGTCACAATCCTCTAACACAGAGGTTCTCAACTCCTGTCCTCAGGACCCACTAAAAGGCCAGGTTTGCAAGATAACTGAAATACATTGCAGGGGATATCATTTGCTGCTCAGTGATTGCAGTATTCTAGTCTGCATCTCCCCAAGGTAATACCTAAAATCTAGCCTGTTAGTGAGTCCTGAGGGCTGGAGTTGAGAACCACTGCTCAAACAACTTATGGCCCAGAGCACCTTCTTACATAGGCCTATGTTTTACTTGTGGTCCAGGTTAGGGCTCTGGGGATTCAGCCCAACATCCGGGGCCCATGTTACAGGCTGACCTGGGCCACCCGATGCATAATGCTTGAGGGGACGGGGGACGGGGTCTCCTCTCACCACCAGGAGTGTGATTCCGGTCCCTTAACCACCACCAGCCCGGACCCAACCAGGTGTGCACAGACACTTCACGGGTAATTCTGCTCTACTCTCATACTAACTTAACTGTAATGCAGTTCTTTTCTCCACTGAGACAGTAATGAGACCAGGAATTGGTTTGCTAGACTTTAACTTAACTTTTGGTAAAGAACAAATTACACTAATCCACAACTCATGCAGACTGTCCCTTTGTGGTACGTTTACGCAAATTCATTACCATGCTATCTGACAAGCCTATTAAATTTGACAAAGTCAAACCTATTAAATTTGAATGGTTTGCCAAAATTGTGCAATGCATATATTACGGACATGCAGTATTTTTTACAATGCAAAGGACCACAATGCACAATTAGTTCACATCTTGCTTTTTCTTCTTCATTTATTTTAATTGCGTTCCTCTTGCTTTGAAGTCTCGAAGCAAGTGGAGTGCAATGGACATTTAAAAAGCACATCGCTTTGGGCCATACTGCTGCTTTTTAAAAGGACCTTTTTCCAATGATTTTGTTCCATTCTTAGCCAAAAGCGACAGAGCAAATTCCATTAGGTAATGTTACACTGGATCTGAGTAATTCTACCAATGACAAGGGTGTCAACAGTAGCAGAAAAGTGTCAAAAAGGCTTCTCCACTTTTTGTTTAATAGATTGATTTCTACTGCAGGATCACTTTAAATTGGCTCATAAGCCAATGTATGCTGTTTCTTTCGCTACCATTATTATCTCTGCATTATAACTATTCATTCATAAACCATCAGATCAGATGCAAATTTTCCAGTTGCTAAAAAGTAGCAGTTGATTAGGTGCCAGGTGTTAGTATCAAACCATTTTTAGAAGACATTTTTACAGCTATTTTAAGGTAATCTATACAATATTATATTGAGATACTGTTGTTTTTATTAAGAAGAAAAAAAAAAAACCCTGATGCTTTAGACTTGCCTGGCTGTGTGTATTGCCTAGGCTAATTGAGGTTTACTCTAATAGGGAGAAATATGTCCTGTGTTATCTTCATAGCAATTCATTTGAAGCATTCTGCACTCAAGTGATAACCACATTAGTAAGGCTGATACAGAAGTCAGTGTGATAAGAAAAGCAAGCACAGAGATATCAGAAGGCAGCAGGCAATCTGTGCCAGCCTCACACAAAGCCAGACCACGGCACCGTACATGTCTGCAGCAACACTGTCTGGAATTTTGGTTCAAATAAAAGTTATATGAACTTAAATAACTGCTAAATTCTTAAACAAGACTTACACTATGTACTTTTACTACATATTATTAATATGAATAACTTTCATTGAAAAGAATATCAAAACTTTTTTCAAAGGGCTAAGTTGCCTATATCTTCAAATAATTTAAGAGGCAAAAATTAAATGTGTAATTTGTCCAATAATCTGACAAAGGTATATGATTTCTGAATAGTGTGTACCCTCTGCTACTTATACCTTCAGTTCTTGTGTTGCCTGGTGTGTCCATTGGAATTCTATAAAACTCTGGGTGTTTCCAAGTGTGGGGGGCAGGTGACTTCATGGGCCTGAGCACATTCACATGGGGACAGAAGAGTTCTTATAGTGCCTGTAAAACTCTGAAATGAAAAATGAACAAAGCATACTCCTCTATAGTGTTTATTAGCTTTAATTCAAAGCACCTAGACAAGTTATGCTGACACCACAAAATCCTGGGAGATGACCCCTACCTCCCCCAGCATACAGCAGGTGATTGTTAGCCTCAACTCTGCATGTTTCCCTATCAAACTATGTAGAGCCGGCATGTCCAACCTGCGGCCCGGGGGCCACATGCGGCCCGGAACCCCAGGCAATGCGGCCCACGGCCCCCTGACAATTTCTTTTTGCTGGGGAGGAAGGAAGGCGGGTCGGGGACATGGCCACAGTGGCTTCCAACTAACGGTAGGCAAAGGCTGCCTCAGAGGGGAGGGGGGGGGGGGAAGATGAGCATGTGCAGTGTTTCTGACTCCTACCCCCATGACCACTTCAAATCACTGAAGTGGTCATGGTGGTTAGAGTGTTCCTTTAATATCTCTCAGAAGAAGTAAACCTCTGTATACTGATTCCATTTCATTTGTTCATCCTCTAGTTGTGTTAAATTAGTGCGGGGCGTGCAGCGGCATTTTATTACTTATATACCTTAACTATAGTATATATTTTATATGCGGCCCGAGAAAATTTCTCTACACTCAATGTGGCCCAGGGAAGCTGAAAGGTTGGACACCCATGATATAGAGAGAGGTATGTCCATTCTGTACACTCAGGTTTAAGATTACACTCAGTACTGTGCTATGTGCTGCGTAGGGTGTGACATCAGATACCCACCTCCCGTTTTCAGGAGATTAAAAATGTTGTGAAAAATGTGTGCTTTAGGAGACTGCAGAGAACAGCAGATAAACAGGTACAACATAGGTAGGAGTATTTATTTAATCTTTGTGTATTACCTGAGGCTAGTCACTTCACTGGGTATATGTGAGGGTTTACAACCACTTTAACATTTTGTAAATGTTGGCCTTGCTATGAGGAGTCTTTATTTTCTTTGTTAATAGAAGCACTGTAGTTTTCTTTCATTTTCAATACTTCCAGGAGTGCCAAAGGTTTACTGTGGCCCACATTGTCAACAACTCCCTCTGAGCCCTGATGTTACTAAAGGGTCTGTTTGCCTCTGACTTTTTTCCTCTCTCTCTTTGACCCCGGAAACAGGAAGCAATGACTATGTCGTCACTCCCAATTCCACCTCTTTATTTACCTGGCCGCTAGCGGCCTGGAAAGCAGCTATTCAGACCCATCTCTGTCTGATTGGCTGCATTGGAGGCCAGAGGAGACATTTGGGGTCCCCAGTTCTATCCATAAAGAGGACCTGTCATGGCCCATGCTGTCACAAGGGATATTGTTCATCCCTTGTGGTAGCAATAAAGTGATTAAAAAAAAAAAAAAGTATAAAAAATAAATTTTTGTATAAAATAAATAATAATACTTAAAAAAATATATTATCGTGCCTACATCATCCATAATATAATGATGTCCGCATTAGCAGCGCTTTTTTTTAGAAGAAAATAACACTCCTGTGCCTTTAAAAGTCCTTTAAAAATTCCCTGGGGGTGTAGGTGAGGGTGAATACTCTATAGTGAAGTCCAAATGCAAAGTCACTGGGCCGTCACCACACCAAGTGAGACCTCTCCCCCAGGGATTGAACACTCACCAGAGATCACATACTGTAAAGTAGGCTTTTAGTAATAATCGAAAGTAAAAAGCAGCCTCGTCTCCACCAACACGCCTCTCAACACAAAATAACAGAAGTTGTTTAATTTCTCAGGATGAGAGCTGCCATTCAACAGGCAGAAGCAATTTTAAAGTGTGACA
Source organism: Pelophylax lessonae (assembly GCF_965119305.1). NCBI lineage: Eukaryota > Metazoa > Chordata > Amphibia > Anura > Ranidae > Pelophylax > Pelophylax lessonae. Next base: position 61,595,722 of record NC_138769.1, on the reverse strand, counting down.
TGTTAGGTATCTATTTACTTAGCGTAACATTATCTCTCACAGTATACAAAAACACTGGGGTAACTATTGTGTTTTTTTTTTTTTTATTATTCATTAAAGTGTCGTTTTTCACAAAAAATTTGGTTTGAAAAACTTCTGCGCAAATAATGACATAAAAAATTGCAAGGATCACCATTTTCTTCTCTAGGGTCTCTGCTAAAAACATATATAGATACTGTGAATATATATATATATATATATATATATATATATATATATATATATATATATATATATATATATATATATATATAATATATATATATATATATATATATATATATATATATATTGTTTTGGGGCTCTAAGTTATTTTCTAGCAAAAAAAAAATAGATTTTTACATGTAGAAGCGAAGTGTCAGAATTGGCCCGAATATGAAGTGGTTAAGGCCTATCTCCAGGCAAAACCTATTCTACATGTTAGTTGTGCCAGCACTAACCAGATCTTTTGTGCTGACATAACTCCTCTTCCAGATCCATGTTCCGTGTTTATGTACTGTAAGCTATGATGTTGGCACCTGAAGAAGAACCCTCCCTCATGTAAGTATTAGAGAAAATTTAAGACAGGAGTGGCATGTGATTTTGGCCAGTTAGAGGGGGAGGCAATGGCATATTTATCTAGTATTTGCCCTGGAGATAGGCTTTAAGAATAAAAGAGGCACAGCAAAATCATTTCACAATAATAATGCCTTTATTAGACAGGACGAAGGGCACTAACAAAAAAAAAAACAAAAAAAAAACAGAAATGCAAAATAGCCAAGATTGTGGTATTTTTGCTGTCACGTGATTTGTTTTGCATCGATTGCATGGCTGTAATTTTATTGTCATTTGTAGCACTGAAATACTTAAAACGCTTTGAATATAGCTGCCCTATTTCAGAACCAGCACATGCTGCCTAACATATTTTGTAGAGTCATTCTGAGTATGAAATACAAAACCAAAGCACTTAATTCAATAATATTAACTAAACACAAACCGCCTAATTAAAGTATAGACATTTGAAAGTTAATATGGAAATTGTAGTTGTGTGACTTCATTCTTGAAATCAATATGAATTCATTTTGAGCCAGACATCAGCAAGCCTTGCATAAAATATATTTCACTCATTCTTTTGGAATTGCTCTTCTGTTTCATTTGGGCATGTATTCTGCAAGTTTTTGGAAAATTATGTTAAGTATGGGAAAGAAAAAGAGATCAGGTACTAACTCATTCTGTACCCTCAAGTGGTGAAAATGTAAGACAGGAAGGTATATTAGAACAACATGTTTACCCCCATTTTAAATGAATTTATTATGCTTATTTTTTAAATCGGTATTTTATGCTTTATTATACTTGCCTGGCTTATAAGTGGATATTGATATAATTCAAATAAATGCATAAAGGTATTTTTCTCTGTCTTTCAAAAATAAATATTTCTTTCAATGTGAATTTGCATACAAATCAGCATACAGTTTTAAAAAATGGGAGCTGCAAAAGTGTTCTTTTACATAAGGACTAAAGTTCAATTCACACCTTTGTGCAAACTGTTGTAATGTGTAAGTTTTCATGCATTGGCATGCATTGCATTAACCGTAACACATCCAGGGATCATCAAAATCTTTGTAAGCATACCACATTTTTTCTACAATATTGACTCAAGCAGAGAAATGGGCAAAAATGTAAAAAAAATTACAGTTCTAGTTAGTTTAACACATGGTGTATTTTCTAGTATTAATGCTATAACTCCAATTACAAGATCGATTACAAAAATTGTTTTTACATAGCTTTATTCAGTTTGGTGTTTAAAGTAATATTATTATAATTTTTATATATATTTTTTTATATTTATATATATATTTAGTATAAAGGCTTGTTTTTGTTTGTTTTAAAATAATAAACATGTTATACTTACCTGCTCTGTGCAATAATTTTACACTGAGCAGCCCTGATCCTCCATTGAAGTCAGCAGTAAGCTAAGGGAAAAAGCGAACAGCTTATTCACCTTAAGTAAATTAACCCAATCTGAATCAATTACCCCAGTCTAAAGCCCCGTACACACGCAACGATTATCGGCCGACCGATCGTCCGTCTTTTGTCCAGAGTGGTGTTTTGTTGGTTGGAATGTGCCTAGACTGCACACAAATTTTCTCGCCCAACAAAAATCTACTTCAGTAGTGATGTCATGTGCTGGTTTGCTTTCTTTGTGTTCTTTCTTCTCTGAGCATGCCCAGACTTGCTCATTAGATATTTCCCTGTCGAAATCTGTACCAACTGCACGAAAATCGGCCGTGTTTTGACAGCAGACAAAAATTTTATAGTCTGCACACCAGATTTTTTTCGGCCGAAAAGTCGGAGTCGGCTGTCGGAAGCATCATACTAACAAGCCGAAAATCGGCAGATCGGTCATTGGACGAAAATTCCCTGCCGATTTTCGACGCGTGTGTACGAGGCTTTACTCTGATTCCTATAAAACCTAATGGTGGTGATACATACTCAAGCGCACACTAACACATACACACAAACACATATATTATTAAAGGGAAAAGGGAGGAAAACATGGGGGGGGGGAAGGGAAGGGAAGGGGGGAGGGAAGGGAAAAATGAAGGACAAAGGAAAGGTATTTGAGGATTGGTGGGACTTTGAGTGAGACTCCTGCCTTGGGTCTCCATCCCTATGTCTACTTTTACATGTAGAGCACATAGTGCTCAAAAAATGTTTGGGACTTTGTATGAGATGTGGCCACTGGGCACATGGTGTTATATATGATATTGCATATACCTGGGCTGGTGAGCACAAAACAAGTATAGAATCAATTAACATCATGTGTTTTTTAATATTGTATAAATGGCAGTTGACAATGATATATAAATACAGTACAATGAGGGTAAAAGGGGTATGTATATATAAAGTTTGGTAAAAAAAAACTGTAACAACATAAATAAACATTCAAGGAGGTACTACAAAACATTTGTGTATGCCAGGTGAAACTTGTGGGTATATTGTTTGCCTCATAGGCTCGACGCGTTTCGTGAATTACATTTTTCACTTCCTCAGGAAGGGCATGGTAATGGCATCTAAAAATATATACACATATAAATGTGATATTACATCAAATAAAGGAATGTTTTGTAAAATTAGCGCAAGAAACTGAAGCTTACACATGAGTATGGAATGTCAGTCAGGTGATGGAATCGCCCGGAATTGAGTCCCCAATGGGAACTGAGAAAGCGGCCTCCACAAACACAGCCAAGGCGCAAGATCCATGGTGTGGTAAAGGAATCAGGAAGAGGTATTGAAGGGCTCGATTTGGTAATAGCATGACACTGTACAAAGAGATATAAATATGCATATATGCATAAATCAAACCAGTGATCCATACATAAAATTCATAAGCATAAAATGGTAAAGAAAGATGTGCCCAAACCATATGAAAAAAGAATCCAAGTCAGAATACCAAAGTGTGAGGTAGAAGTATGTGACTGTATGAACATACCAAAGCAGAGAGAGAAAAGGGTGAGACATGCATGAAAAGTGTTTGAACTATATAGACCAGTGACATCCCTAAAACATCAAAGAAAACAGTGGTGATACATACTCAAGCGCACACTAACACATACACACAAACACATATATGTATATTAGAATATCATTAAAAAGATCATTTATTTCAGTAATCCAATTCAAAAAGTGAAACTCATGTATTTTATATAGATGCGTTACACCCAGTAATATATTTCCAGCATTTCTCCTTTAATTTTACTGAATATGGCTTACAGCTAGTAAAAACCCAAAATTCTATATCTCAGAAAATTAGAAATTTACATAAGACTAATAAAAAAAAAAAGGATTTGTAATACAGAAATGTTGGCTTACTGAAATGTATGTCCATGTTCAGTACAGTATGCACTCAATATTTGGTTGGGGCTCTTTTTGCATGAATTACTGCATCAACCCAGCGTGCCATGGAAGCCATCAGCCTGTGTCACTGCTGAGGTGTTATGGAAGCTCAAGTTTTATTATTAGTGGCTTTCAGCTCATCTGCATTGTTGGGTCTGGTGTCTCTTACCTCTGTGATGATAAAACCTCTGATGTGATGGGGGTACCTCTGATGTGATGGAAAAATCTCTGATGTGATGGAGGAACCTCTGATGTGATAAGAGGAAACTCTGATGTGATGGGGGGGACTCTGATGTGATGCAGGAATCTCTCATGTGATTGGGGGACCTCTGACATGATGGAGTGTCATATTACGAAAAAAATAATTTCTTAAACCTGCTGCACTGAGATTGGTGCTGTGACTGGTGCACTGCCACTCCCCCCCCCCCCCCGAGCTGGCTTGTTATTCTCTCTGTGTACCTAGTGTGATTTGGCACCAGCATCATCCACCCCATGCTTTTTGTTTGTCCAACTGCATTGAACTTTATTATTTATTTTTTATCCCAAACATTGTCTCACTGACTTTTGTTCAGAATTATTGCCCCTCCCCCTTTTGTTTTCACATATCAGGCTCCTTATCCCTTTAGCGCTCATCATCCTCCTTTCTTTCTGACACGATGGAGGACCTCTGATGTGATGGTGGAACCTCTGATGTAATGGGGGTCCCTCTGATGTGATGGCAGGACCTCTGACATGATGGAGGACCTTTGATGTGATTGGGGAACCTTTGATGTGATTGGGGAAGATTTGATGTGATGGGGAACCTCTGACATGATGGAGGACCTCTAATGTGATGGAGGAACCCCTGATATGATGAGAGGACCTCTGACATAATTGAGGACCTCTGATGTGATTGAGGGACCTTTGATGTGATGGAGGAACCTCTGATGTCATGGGAGAAATTCTGATGTGATGGGGAACCTCTAATGTGATGGAGGAACCTCTGATGTGATGGAGGAACCTCTGATGTGATGGGGAACCTCTAATGTGATGGAGGAACCTCTGATGTGATGGGGGAACCTCTGATGTGATGGGGGAACCTCTGATGTGATGGGGAACCTCTAATGTGATGGAGGAACCTCTGATGTGATGGGGAACCTTTAATGTGATGGAGGAACCTCTGATGTGATGGGGGAACCTCTGATGTGATGGGGAACCTCTAATGTGATGGAGGAACCTCTGACATGATAGAGGACCTCTGATGTGATGGAGGACTTCTGATGTGATGGAAGAACCTCTGATGTGATGGGGGTACCTCTGATGTGATGGAGGAACCTCTGATATGATGGTGAACCTCTGACATGATGGAGGACCTCTAATGTGATGGAGGAACCCCTGATACGATGAGAGGACCTCTGACATAATTGAGGACCTCTGATGTGATTGAGGGAACTTTTGATGTGATGGAGGAACCTCTGATGTGATGGGAGAAAGTCTGATGTGATGGGGAACCTCTAATGTGATGGAGGAACCTCTGATGTGATGGAGGAACCTCTGATGTGGTGGAGGAACCTCTGATGTGATGGGGAACCTCTAATGTGATGGGGAACCTCTAATGTGATGGAGGAACCTCTGATGTGATGGAGGAACCTCTGATGTGCTGGGGAACCTCTAATGTGATGGAGGAACCTCTGATGTGATGGAGGAACCTCTGATGTGCTGGGGAACCTCTAATGTGATGGAGGAACCTCTGATGTGATGGGGGAACCTCTGATGTGATGGGGAACCTCTAATGTGATGGAGGAACCTCTGATGTGATGGGGAACCTCTAATGTGATGGAGGAACCTCTGATGTGATGGGGAACCTCTAATGTGAAGGAGGAACCTCTGATATGATAGAGGACCTCTGATGTGATGGAGGACTTCTGATGTGATGGAAGAACCTCTGATGTGATGGGGGTACCTCTGATGTGATGGAGGAACCTCTGATGTGAAGTAGGAACCTCTGATGTGAAGTAGGAACCTCTGATTTGATGGAGGACTTCTGATGTGATGGAAGAACCTCTGATGTGATGGGGGTACCTCTGATGTGATGGAGGAACCTCTGATGTAATAGGGGGACCTCTGACATGATGGAGGACCTCTGATGTGATGGAGGAACCTCTGGTATGATGGGGGAACCTCTGATGTGATGGGGAGCTTCTTATTTAAAGTTAATTTCATCAAGATGGCTGTGTTCATTGTCCCAGTCTTAGGTTTCCCATTGATAGGTAACATATAAGTTTTTCTGAGTTTGGGGTTCCTTAAGATTTTGCATACTTTTAAAGGGTGTCGTGACTGAAAAAGAGTTTGATAAACCCCGCTCTAGACTAAATCTAAGTTGAGTTGAGTTGAATCAGGGTAGTGGTCATTCAACATGGAAGACTGAGGACAACCAGCGATGGAAAAGTGCTGTTGGGGACAGCACCAGATTAGGTGTAAGTATTGCAACAGAAAAAGCTGTTTTTTATATTACTTTTTCATTGGCTATACTATTTTTTAATATTATTTTTTTTTTTAATGGAGTTTTTTTTTTTCAGCAATAACAGCAGTCACTGACCTGAAACAAACTGACTGATTTGTTTCTCTGTTAACCTGTTCCAAGCAAAGCGATATTAAATCCAAAAGCAAACATTTGTTATATTTCAGTTTACTAACTCTTAGACTTGGTGGCCACATTCATTTTGTTTTTTAGGCTTCCTGCTCTTTAGTTTCACCTGGTGATTTGGCCTGCAAATCTGTTGTTTTTCAAATAGCAAACTCTCCTGTAGATGTAGTAGTTAGAGAGATGAGAAGAACCATTTACCACTCACAATGATCAGCTTTTTTTCATTTGTTTAAAACCCTTATCCCAAAAGGAACAAAAGCTGCTGTAATAGCTTATAAAGTGTTAAGCCATGTACACACTACAAGAGGTTTTTTATTCAACCTCCCTGGGCTGATAAATACAAATAAAGACAAATAAAGACAAATAACGGATAGCTCAGATCAGAGACGCTGTACTAACAACCAATGTTAGTACAGTGATCTCCCCTGCTGTACTATTGTGTTCTGACAGGGGGATGCCCCCCCCCCCCCCTGCCAGAACACTCCTGTCAATGCTCTCAGCCATTGGCCGGGAGTGCTGATTGGCAGCGGATCAGCAGACCTATTTTGGTCATGCCCCTTCAACAGAAGCCAGCCAAATGGCCAGATTCTGTTGGACCGGCTGCAGAACAGACGGGCCAAATGCCCGATATTTGGCATATGTGTACTAGGCTTTAGCTGGAGTTCCGCTTTAATTGGTTAGTGTATACTAATCTGCTTGTACAGCGAACATTCCCCTCCCCCCAGACTTACAATGCTGCTGTCCAAAGGTGCCCCTGTGCTCCTTCATCCAGAGTGGGGGCAGGAAATGCATTACTGGCCTGATAACCAGGTGAAAACAGAGGGAAAAAGGAAAAATAAAACTAATGCAGACACCACATATAATGATTAGTAAGCTGCAATATATTACATTTTTAGTTTTGGGCTTAATAACGCTTCAATGACTCAAAATATATTGAAGCCAGAGGGGACCTACCAAGGTCCATAATGGCAGACCCAATATTTCTCTCATTATAGGTACTCTTTAAGAAGCATAGGTTTCTTTTAAACTTTTAAGAAATTCAGTACCTTCATTTATGCATCCATTGTGTCATGAAACTGTACACTACCAGAAATTTACTAAACCTGTAGGGTACTAGCACCCAGTACTGATGTACGCATTTGAGTGTATTTACGCATACACGCGCATAAAACGTTTTATAGCTTTTTTTAACCAGTTACGGACTACCCGCCAATATACTGTGGCAGGCAGTCGCTCCTGCGCGAACTGACGGTCGGCCGGCGTGTTGCTGGGGGACTAGCGCGCGCTCCCACTCCCACTAGGCAGCGGGGATGCCAATGCACGGGGTCGGCGGCCGCGATTGCTGCCTGACACCCCGATCGATCCCGCCTGAGAGAGAAGAACGGTCAGCTGTTGTAAACACAGCAGACCGTTCTTCTCTCTGGAATGATCACAGAGTGCCTGTGATCCTTCTATATAGGATCACAGGTCTCTATGGTCATTTCAAAAGCCCATCCCCCCACAGTTAGTAATCACTCCCCTAGGCTTACATTTATCCGCTTGATCACCCACTATGTTAACCCCTTCCCTGCCAGTGTCATTATTACAGTAACAGTGCATATTTTTAGCATTGATTACTGTAGTAATGTCACTGGTACCCCCAAAAGTGTCAAAAATGTCAGTTAGTGTTCCGATCTGTCCGCCGCAATGTTGCAGTCCTGCTAAAAATCGCAGATCGCCGCCATTACTAGTAAAAAAATAAATAAATAAAAATGACATAAATCAATAACTTTATTGATTGATTTTAGTAACTTTTGCGCAAACCAATCAAAATACGCTTATTGTGATTTTTTTTACCAAAAATATGTAGCAGAATACAAATTGGTCTAAAAGAATGAAACAAAATAGATTTTTACTTTTTTTTTTTTTGGAAATGTTATATAGTAAAATGTGAAAAACATTGTTTTTTTTTTTCTTTCAGAATTGTCGCTCTTTATTTGTTTATAGCGAAAAAAATAAAAATCGCACAGGTGATCAAATACCACCAAAATAAAGCTCTATTTGTTGGAAAAAAGGACATCAATTCGATTTTGGTACAGTGTCGCATGACTGCGCAATTTTGTGTTAAAATAACTCAGTGCCAAATCACAAAAAATGGCCTGGTCATTAAGGGGGCAAATCCTTCCGGTCCAGAACTGGTTAATCAAGAAAGGTGGCATATGTGTGTATTTACATATATTCGTCGTGTATATGGCGTACACATGTAAAAATACTGACTAGCAACGCAGATTTTCTTTTTCTTGTACTGATCTATACGCAATGCAATTTATGTGCCATGAGCAAGAAAAGTCAGCAAATTCTAGTATCTTTTTATCTATATAGATTTGCTCTCTTTCTTATAGTCAAGCTATGTGCAGAACAGACCAGTTGAACTTTATTGCTTTCATATATCAATGCATGTCCACCTTCTGCCACCTAGTGGACATTTTTGACATGAACAACTTAATTTTCTCTTCCAATGACTTAATATACTTTCATTATTAACTTCCCACCGACTGCTTGTTTGTTAGACATACAAATGGTTTTATTATTGAGCTATGCTTAATGCCAGACCAAACACCAATCGATTTCACAACACGCTTCCTATGTGGATGCTGTTCAAATTCATTTTCAGCCTGAAACCCCATTAGTCCAGTTATACATTTTTATTTGAATGTTTCTAAGATTACAGAAATATAGGCAAAGAGTAAATTCCTTCAAGTAGAACTAGTGGTGTTTGTGGATAGGTCTTTAAATATAATCATTTTTTTTCTACGTTCACCTCACTCCACATTTTAGTAGTTCAGGTCCTGTATGCCGAATATAACACCATAGTTATGACTGTGCTACTTGTCAACGAGTTGATGACTCTCTATAAAGCCTGTCCTCAGGGCGGTAATATATGGAAATTGGGCTACGTGTAGACGATAAAGGAGCAAAGCTGTCCCCTCCTTTTCATCATCATTGTATGCATAATATATGATTATTTGTGGGAGCGGTAGTTCTCTATAATACATACCTGGCATGCATAGTAGGTATGAAAATTGTCCAGAAATGTACAGACAGTCTGTAATAAAAGACTAAGTCTGTCCAATAAAAATAATAAACTAATTAACTGCTTCCATACAGGGCCAGTTCTGGCATTCCTCTCCTACATGTAAACATCATTATTTTTTTGCTAGAAAATTACTCAGAACCCCCAAACATTATTTATAAGTTTTTTAGCAGAGACCCTAGCTTTGGGAATAAAATGGCGGTCATTGCAATTTTTTTTGTCACACGGTATTTTTCAAACGCGATTTTTTTGGGAAAAAAACACTTTCATGAATTTAAAAAAAACAGTAATGTTAGCCTAATTTTTTTTTTTTTTTTGTATAATGTGAAAGATGATGTAACACTGAGTAAAAAGATATGTAACATGGCACGCTTTAAAATTGCTCACACTCGTGGAATGGCGCCAAACTTCGGTACTTAAAAATCTCCATAGGCAACACTTTAAAATGTTTTACAGGTTACCTGTTTAGAGTAAGAGAGGAGGTTCTTAAACTAGATTTATTGCTCTTGCACTAACTTTGCCACAATACCTCACATGTGTGGTTTGAACATAGTTTACATATGCGGACGCAACCTATATATGCGTTCACTGCTACGTGCGAGCATGAGGGAACGGGGCGCTTTTTCTTTTTATTGTTTATTTTATTTACATTTTTTTATTTTCCCACTTTTACATTCACACTTTACATTTTTTTTTTATAACTTTTATTCCTTTTACATTGTAAACATCCATTGTAATAGGATTAGGGCTTGACAGGTCCTCTTTGCGTAGAGATCTGGGGTCTGTAAGACCCCACATCTCTCCTCTGGACTGGAGAGCCTGACATAAAAAAAAAACAAAAAACAAAAAAAAAACGACCTCAGGCTTTCCAGCCTAACACATGGCAGTGTTTACAATTGCCAGGGCTGGACGTGACATCATAACGTTGTGCCCGGCCTCCGAGAGTCATAGAGATGACCAGGGACCATCTGGACCTCAGTCAGCTCCATGGTAAACTTCCACTGCCAGTGGATTCCTTCTCCGGCTCTCCGATCGCATGGGCAAGCCGGTAGAAGCCCGGGAGGGGGGACGTCCCCTGCTGCCGCCTGTAAAAACAATCAAGTGGCTGAACTGCCGCTTTGATTGTTTTTACTGAGCAGGGAATCGCCGGCAGAAAAGAAAGATATCTGAATGATACCTGTAGCTGCAGGCATCATTCAGATATATTTTACTGAAAGCCCATTAATAGGTTTGACTTTGTCAAATGTAATAGGCTTGTCACATGGCATGGTAATGATTTTGCAGAAATATAGCACAATGGGACAGTCTGCATGAGTTGTGGATTAGTGTAATTTGTTCTTTACCAAAAGTTCAGTTAAAGTCTAGCAGACCAATTCCTGGTCTCATTACTGTCTCAGTGGAGAAAATAACTGCATTACAGTTAAGTTAGGATGAAAGTAGAGCAAAATTACCCGTAAAGTGTCTGTGCACACCTGGTTGGGTCCGGGCTGGTGGTGGTTAAGGGACTGGAATCACACTCCTGGCGGTGAGAGGAGACCCCGTCCCCCGTCCCCTCAAGCACTATGCATCGGGTGGCCCAGGTCAGCCTGTAACATGGGCCCCGGATGTTGGGCTGAATCCCCAGAGCCCTAACCTGGACCACAAGTAAAACATAGGCCTATGTAAGAAGGTGCTCTGGGCCATAAGTTGTTTGAGCAGTGGTTCTCAACTCCAGTCCTCAGGACTCACTAACAGGCTAGATTTTAGGTATTACCTTGGGGAGATGCAGACTAGAATACTGCAATCACTGAGCAGCAAATTATATCACCTGCAATATATTTCAGTTATCTTGCAAACCTGGCCTTTTAGTGGGTCCGGAGGACAGGAGTTGAGAACCTCTGTGTTAGAGGATTGTGACCAGGAGGATGAGGGAGAGTGTGGCCCATGGCCTGCATCTATGTACAGTATGTGGACAAAGAGTGAGTTTGGCATATCAACCAATACTATGTCTGAAGCTGTGTTTGCTAGGAATAATGCACAGTTCCATGAGCTGGTCATGTGTATGGCAACCTGCCTACATACAGGCTTGTGAATCAACAGTGGCAATACTGACAGCCATGCCCCCCTGCAAGATCTTGTAATCCTACTGTAGTGCACACAGGCACAGCCCACATAAAAGTGGCAACTCTGCTCTGAATTTAGGAGCAGTGCAGCATTGTTGCCACACCATCACAGGAAGCCACGTCAGATGGACTTTACAGGCAGGATCAATGGGTTTTGTGAAACTTTGCAGGGGGTCTAGGAGGAAACTGTAAGTGCAGATGCACCCACAAGAGAAGTATGGTCAAAGCTTTTTTTGGCTATACTTCTCCTATGGGACAAAGGTATGCCCTTACTTGTGCACTTTCAGCTGATGTCACAGAGGCACTGTAATACAAGAGGTGTGTTACTGGTCAGATCACACGATAAAAACAGAGTGAAAAAGCCTAAAGATGAAAACTAATGCAGCCACTACACCTAATAATTGGTAAGCTGCAATATCATGCATACTTTGTTTTGGGTTTAATACCACTTTAAGCAAATTATTGATTAAATAACATAATTGTTTTGCTGATAATTAAATACAAAAAGCATGAGCTTCATAATACTTAAGGTCTCCGCTCAAGCTCCTGTCCGGTGTTTCCTGCAATGGTTGCTGGCTGGGCAGGAATCCATCTAACTCCTCACATACTGTGGCTATGCATAGAGAAAGGTCCTAAACACCGTACACATTGCAAAGTAATTAGTAAACAGGTGAAAGCAGCCTCAGCCATCTTTGTCCAAAGCCATGCCCCCAACATGTTTCACCCCGCTCACAGTGCTTAATCATGGAGGTGCCGATCAAACCCTGTGGGCAGAGTGAAATGCGTTGGAGGGGCATTGGATGAAGCTGGCTGAGGATGCTTTCAGCTGTTTAATAATGGCTTTGTGAGGTGTGCAGTGTTTTGGACCTTTCTCTATGCACGCAAACAACATAACGTTGAAGCAATGGGGGACATTTACTAAAACTGGAGCGCACAAAAATTTGGTGCAGCTGTGCATAGTAACCAATCAGCTTTTAGCTTTTTTGTTCAATCATGATAATAAAACCTAAAAGCTGATTGGTACTATGCACAGCTGCCCCAGATTCTGTGTGCTCCACAGTTTTGGTAAATCCAACCCAATCACTGTTGTACAGCTCAAACACAATTTTAATTTTCCTTGAAGTAAACTGTATCAACCATTAGCAATATCTCATATTTCCAACTCCTATTTCAGCTTCAATAAATTATATGTTTCTTTATGGTATCCATTGTTTACCATAAACCCTCTCGCGTGATGTCTTAGGGATTAGGTTTCAAAAAATATGTGTATACCTATTCATCCAACTGACTTGCACATACATTCATTCTGAATGAAATAAATCAGCATTTGCACATTTGTTTTAGGGATTTTTCGCACACTGTATAAAGGTTGGCTATTGCTCATATAGGGCAAAATCAAATTATTTTTGGTTTCTTGAAAACATTGCTGTTGGGTGAATGGTACAAATGTCTGTTCTAATGTGAATGTTGGCCCATTTGTGAATAGAAAATGTGTTTTTAGGTAAAATTAGCATTTAGTGTTACATCGAATGTTGTTGGTCAAATGTTTGGTGGTCAAATGTTCACGGAATTCGACCAGATATGTACGCCAAATCCTTAGAGGCCATTATCATTCATCAGTTGGGAAAATGTTCTTTATCGATTATCGATAGTTTAAAGAACAAATATACTAAAAAATATACCTGGCCAATGGTTGTTGCATGTTTCTGCAAATTCTCATTTGATTAAATGTTCTATTTCTCTTATATTTCCTGTTGAAATGGAATATGTCACATACAGTCCTGCTTTTATGCACTGGAGAAATCCGTATGATAATTGTTACATTCTAATTAAATTCAGTTTGACAACATTGGAACAAACAGGAATTGCCAAATGAATGTTACATTCGCTGTGCAAAAGGCAACTTAAATATAAAATAACATTTCACACATATCAAAAATAATTTCATGGGTATTATTCATGACTATTGTACATAAGCTGACACATTCACACAGCAAAATCTGTTTATAAATTATTATCTAATAACTGGAATCTTCTAACACTACATTTTTCCCATATCTTTCTAAATTAACTGTGTACAGTATATGGAATACACATGTGTGTGTGTATATATATGGGTGTGTGTGTATATATATATATATATATATATATATACACACACACACACACACACACATATATATATATATATATATATATATATATATATATATAGTATCTCAGAAAAGTGAGTATACCCCTCGCATTTTTGTAAATATTTTATTATAACTTTTTATGTGACGACACTGAAAAAAATGACATTTTGATACAATGTAAAGTAGTGAGTGTACAGCTAGTATAACAGTGTAACTTTGCTGTCCCCCCAAAATAACTCAACACACAGCCATTAAAGTCTAAACCACTAGCAACAAAAGTGAGTACACCTCTAAGTGAAAATGTCCAAATTGGGCCGAGTTTGCCATTTTCCCTCTCCGGTGTCATGTGATTCGTTAGTGTTACAAGGTCCCAGGTGTGAATGGGGAACAGGTGTGTTAAATTTGAAGTTATCACTCTCACATACTGGTCACTGGACGTTCAACATGGCACCTCATGGCAAAGAACACTCTGAGGATCTGAAAAAAAGAATTGTTGCTCTACATAAAGATGGCCTAGGCTATAAGAAGATTGCCAAGACCCTGAAACAGGGCTGCCGCACGGTGGCCAAAACCATACATCGGTTTAACAGGACAGGTTCCACTCAGCACAGGCCTCGCCATGGTCGAACGAATAAGTTGAATGCACATGCTCAGCTTCATATCCAGAGGTTGTCTTTGGGAAATAGACATATGAGTGCTGTCAGCATTGCTGCAGAGGTTAAAGGGGTGGGGGGTCAGCCTGTCAGTGCTCAGACCATACGCCGCACACTGCATCAAATTGGTCTGCATGGCTGTCGTCCCAGAAGGAAGCTTCTTCTAAAGATGATGCCCAAGAAACCCTGAAAACAGTTTGCTGAAGATAAGCAAACTAAGGACATGGATTACTGGAGCAGTGTCCTGTGGTCTGATGAGACCAAGATAAACTTATTTGGTTCAGATGGTGTCAAGCGTGTGTGGCGGCAACCAAGTGAGGTGTACAAAGACAAGTGTGTCTTGCCTTCAGTCAAGCATGGTGGTGGGAGTGTCATGGTCTGGGGCTGCATGAGAGCCGCCGACACTGGGGAGCTACAGTTCATTGAGGGAACCATGAATGCCAACATGTACTGTGACATACTGAAGCTGAGCATGATCCCCTCCCTTCAGAAACTGGGCCGCAGGGCAGTATTCCAACATGATAACGACCCCAAACACACCTCCAAGATGACCACTGCCTTGCTAAAGAAGCTGAGGGTAAAGGTGATGGACTGGCCAAGCATGTCTCCAGACCTAAATCCTATTGAGCATCTGTGGGGCATCCTCAAATGGAAGGTGGAGGAGCGCAACGTCTCTAACATCCACCAGCTCTGTGATGTCATCATGGAGGAGTGGAAGAGGACTCCAGTGGCAGCCTTTGAAGCTCTGGGGAACGCCATGCCCAAGAGGGTTAAGGCAGTGCTGGAAAATAATAGTGGCCACACAAAATATTGATACGTTGGGCCCGATTTGGACATTTTCACTTAAGGGTGTACTCACTTTTGTTGCCAGCGGTTTAGACATTAATGGCTGTGTGTTGAGTTATTTTGAGGGGACAGCACATTTACACTGTTATACAAGCTGTACACTCACTACTTTACATTGTAGCAAAGTGAAAATTCTTTAGTGTTGTCACATGAAAAGATATAATAAAATATTTACAAAAATGTGAGGGGTTTATTCACTTTTGTGAGATACATATATATATATATTACAAAGTTCTGGGGAAGTGCAACACAGTAAGTTTGAAGTGCTAAGCAATCATTATAAAATGTATTTCAAGCAAATAAAATCATACAAAAAAGTAACAATAGTGTTTAATTGTATTAATGATTGTATTAATGATGAACGCTATTGTTACTATTGTTACTTTTTTGTATGATTTCATTTTATTGAAATCAATTGTATAGTGCAGCAATCCTTCTTTTTGGATTTTAATATATATATATATATATATATATATATATATATATATATATATATATATTTATATTATAGTATTATTTTTATATATTTACTGCACATTGCACATCATTGTTGCTGTTTGCATTGCTCCTAATATCTTTGTACTGCACAATTGCAGTATTATATTCACAAGTCTGAAGTGATTACCTCTCAGTGTGCTTCACTAAATCGCTATTCTAGTTTTTGCTTCTGCTGTAATTTGAATTACATCAGTAAAATGAATTATAATATTTTGCCGACTTCCCTGGGTTGAAAACATTGTCTGATTTGTCCCCGCTAAAAATCTATTTTCAGAAGTAGAAAAAGACATCTGGAGTGTATTTACAGTAAAGACGGAGGTTTCAAGAATATTAGAAACAAATTAGTGCTGCATTTCTTCACTATATTCAAACCACATTCTATCAGACTAAATCCAATTTCTTTTTTATATCCAGATGGCTCTACGTATACGATTTAGGTGTTTGGCAAAATCAATATGCATTGGGTAGCTTGATGGGAGTAGTACCAAATTTAAAAATAATAATAATAAAAATAATAATTTGCCAGCTGCTATGGATTAATCCAGAGAAACCTGAACATCCAAGAATTAAAGGAAAACATTCTCAGGAATAGTTTTTATTGCAATAGTTTCTTTTAAGGTCATTGCTTTTTGTTAGCTATCATGTTTTTATGAATGTCTGGTTTGCACAGCACTGGAGGTGCTGAAAGCAAAGGGATTTATGTCATTGGTTCTGTTTGTTATTTTATTAGAATCATGAGTCAGTTATTGCACACAAGCACATAGAAGTGGCCATGCAGACGGCTTTGTGTGCAGATGTACAGGCTATGTTGTTGAACATTTGGCAAACTATCCTGTTGTATGACAGCTGCATTGCATATCACTGGCAAGTATGTCATTACTGGCAAGCCCTGTGCAGTCATATGTTTGGTATCTGGATGTGTACACATATAAATACACTAAGTACAAAGAAACATTTCCCACATAAGACATCCTTAGATTTGGATACAAATGGTATCTTTCCAAATATTTAGAGAGTAGCAATGTCACGTACATTTTAGATGGACCTGACCATTGTGTGTCTCAAAAGCTGCTTGGTAATTCTAGGATACTAAATAACCTGTTCAGCAACAGGAGCCTAAAATGGAAGATATTGGGCATGAAAAAAGTAATAGAGAAGATGGTGGCTATGCAGAGTTGACTGGGAGCATGGAGCTGACAGTATTGGAGGAGAGGTATTTGGTGCTGCCTAGTACTAGAGGGAGTTAGATAGTACAAATCACAATTAATAAATAATAACTTGTATCAAGTGAAAAAATAAATATAAATGACAATACAAAAAAAAAAAAAAATCACCTAACAAGAAATGCCAGTGTTAATACCTTAATAAAGTGCTAGCTAGTGCAAATACAAGAATAGTTGATAATATCAATAAATATATCTCGACTAAAAATTATATAAAGTGACAAGTGTGAAAAAGTGAATTCAGTGCAAACATAAATAATATATGTATAAAAAAATCAAAAAGAGTCCATATAAATATATGAGATGTGTAGAAGACAATCTTCAATGGTGATTGGTGAATGTGAAAGCACTCTCCCAGGACCGCACTCACTAGATAAAAGAACCCCTACAAGGGTAGAAGGCACCAATGATATTGGCGATGCTTCTTGTATGTATAACCAGTAATATATACACCACAATGCCGGTTGATGGAAAGTATGGATCAGACATGGGAGTAAGTCACGCACGTGCAAGTCACAAGCAAGTCTCAAGTCTTAACCTTCAAGTCTCAAGCAAGTCCCAAGTTACTGTGGCGAAAAGCAATCAAGTCAAGTCGGGTCCCTGCTAGAAGTCAAGCAAGTCAAGTCATTTATTTTGGTCAAGTCACAAATCAAGTCAAAATACTGATCTACCCCAATTTTCACCTTTAAATCAGTTAAAAGTCAGTGGTCAGGAAAGGTTTTGTTTTATTTTCAACATTAAGAAAACTGCTTAGTGTTTTTTTCTTGGCATAGTAAATAAATACTTTGAATGCACAAACAGCTCAAAATTCTTTGTCTGGTTGTGTTTCAACACCACAGTAACTAAAAACATGTTAAGTATTTCCATTGTTAAACAGCCAGTGTCCTAAAAATCAGAACACACTGAGGTGTTTTAAATGACTGTGGTGTCAGAAACATAACAGGCACATTCATTTTGCTTTAACACATCTTGAGAAAATGCAAATATTTAATAACTTAAAAAAGTAAAGTAATTTCGAGTCATATGGCTCAAGTCAAAGTCAAGTCTCATGTCATGAATACCAAGTCAAAGTCAAGTCGAGTCTTTCCTGTGACTTGTCCAGGATATACAGAAATAAAAATATCTCCATAGTGTGATAACGTTTAAAAAGCAAATTTATTAATAATAGTAATCATACTCACAAACGGTGATAGGAAAGAAGCAAAACAGCAAAGCCGAGACTTCTCAGATACAGTAAACACTTCCGGAACGCCATGCATTCCAAAGACCGGATGTTAGCAGAAGTGATGTGGTGGCGGTCTATGGGTTTCATTGATGTGACATCTTCAGGAGCAGCCCACTATATATGAGGTAGGCTGCAGCTGGTCAGGTACACTCTAGCACGGATTTTTTATACAGTACTGGAGGAGGGCAAGCAAAATAATAATATCAAACTTACATGTCTAGTGATGATAATACTTCATTTTTAAAAAGCCAGGGATCAGATGCTATATTCCTTTCAAAGGTATAATAATAAGGTAATACATTCACAATGTGCCTAAATGTAAACAGATGAAAGGATCCACTTAAAGCTGGCTATAGGTGGACAGAATTTTCAACGAAAATTCTTAAGAAAGTCTTAAGAAAATTTGTATGAAAATACTCCGAAAATTCAAATGTCGTTCAAAAGAACCTTTTTTGCTTTTAACATTTGATTTTGGAATGAATGGACTTTACCAAACAAACGCTGTTAGAAATTTGCTTATTCAAGAAAAATTGTCCATCCTGCTCTTTTGAATTTTCTCATCACTGTGGTTGAAATCGAACATCAGTTTGTATAACAAACTCTCTGAATAAATCAACTATAATAGTGGCAAATGATGAATAAATTGTGTTGTGCCAAAGTGTACACCAAAATAAATACTTGTTGTGTGTCTTCTAAATACACATCAACATACCAATATATCAACAAAAATTCAACTACACAATAAATAAATAAATATGATATAAAATTACTACAATGATTGGGAAAAAAAAAATAATATAAATTGGATAAGGTGCTTATGGTGCTTATGGTGATAATGTGTTCATATTAATTTACAAAAATAGTGCTTATGAAGTGTTCAGTGCAGATATGTATCAAAATATCAAAAATTATCTATATATATATATGTATACAACATAATTAAAGTGCCAAAATATATTGAAAAAAATGTGTCAAGTGTCCCAAAGCATCAGAGGAAAAAGTAAAATTAAAACATTGATCTTCCTCTTCCAGGTGTCTCAATCAAACTTCCGCCTTTACACCATGTGAAATATGGGGTGCTCTTAGGTGCTCCACATCTATGGGTGTGCTAAATGCTCACCTCATGCTTTCAAGTAATGTGCAAATAATAAATTCAGCCAAGCGCTCACTCCAAGGGGGAAGACTGGCATGCTGCTCTCCTCAGGCAGGGAACTCCAACATGGGTACATAAAAAGAGAGAAAGGAGGCGCAAACACCTAGTGCATTACCCGTGGTACACTGTTGATAATTTTAATAAAAATACCAAATGCATACTCACAGACATGAAGATAATAAAAGCGTGTTACAAGAATCCACCATGCATATACAGGAACATGTCCTTGAAGTCAGGACCGCTAACGCGTTTCGGGAGTCAAGCCCCCTTCCTCAGAGCTGGAAGTAATTGAAGTAATGTGCCTTTAAATATAAATAGGATCTGGTGTCTCCTCCTCTCCTCCTTAGGGTACAAATATTGGGGAGATACTGGAGTGCTTCACCTTTATCTGGATGGAGTGGGATGCCCACGGATACTCCCTCAGATCTCAAAATAAGGGGCCCATATAGTGTAGTATTTCTCAAAAATCACAATTTATTTAAAATTCATAATAACTCACATTTAAAACTGCCGCACTTAGTGGTGTATATCAATTGCAGGACTCACTTCCGCATTCCGTACGTCCGTATGTCACTTCCGGTGCTATGCCCTATGCGTTACGTCATGGCCGATCACGTGACTTCACGTAACACGTAGGGCATAGCACCGGAAGTGACGTACGGACGTACGGAATGCGGAAGTGAGTCCCGAAAATTGATATACACCGCTAAGACCGGCAGTTTTAAATGTGAGTTATTATGAATTTTTAATAAATTGAGATTTTTGAGAAATACTACACTATATGGGCCCCTTATTTTGAGATCCGAGGGAGTATCCGTGGGCATCCCACATGATCCAGATAAAGGTGAAGCACTCCAGTATCTCTGCAATATTTGTACCCTAAAGAGGAAAGGAGGAAAGGAGGAGAGGAGGAGACACCAGATCCTATTTATATTTAAAGGTGCATTACTTGAAAGCTTGAGGTGAGCATTTAGCATACCCATAGATGTGGAGCACCTAAGAGCACCCCATATTTCACATGGTGTAAAGGCGGAAGTTTGATTGAGACACCTGGAAGAGGAAGATCAATGTTTTAATTTTACTTTTTCCTCTGATGCTTTGGGACACTTGACACATTTTTTTCAATATATTTTGGCACTTTAATTATGTTGTATACATATATATATATAGATAATTTTTGATATTTTGATACATATCTGCACTGAACACTTCATAAGCACTATTTTTGTAAATTAATATGAACACATTATCACCATAAGCACCATAAGCACCTTATCCAATTTATATTATTTTTTTTTCCCAATCATTGTAGTAATTTTATATCATATTTATTTATTTATTGTGTAGTTGAATTTTTGTTGATATATTGGTATGTTGATGTGTATTTAGAAGACACACAACAAGTATTTATTTTGGTGTACACTTTGGCACAACACAATTTATTCATCATTTGCCACTATTATAGTTGATTTATTCAGAGAGTTTATTATACACATAGTTATCCCTGAAGCGTGATACTTCCCCCCCCCCATCTTTCTTTGTCTTGCGACTGTGAGGTTAACAGTAAATTAGTATCAGCAGCACTAAGGGTATCTCCACCTATGTCTCTCCAGACAGCGCGAGGTTCACACTCATACACGAACATCAGTTTGACTCACTAATGATTATAAAATGACAAACTTTCTTAGAACATTCTTTTTTCATTTGAAATTCTACAAATCTATGGCCTGCTTAAATAACAATTGTATCCAGATAATGGTATTAATCAATTGCATGGTCCCAGTTGAGATAGATTGGATTTCCTAGTGACGCTATGCCTTCAACACCTAAGTGATGTGACCAACAGCAATACTCCAGCCTTCAGTACGCAGTCCCTGTTGTGAATACAGCACTTATTTAGGACTCTACTGTTACTAACTGGGGGACCTTTTTCCACATTGTTCATGTTGATACATTTAATTTGATAGGAAGAATTAATTATGTTAGATAGATGCAATTGTTACTGATGTAGATTATTTCTAATTTTTATTTTCAAGACGGCGGATGTACTACTTTGTTGTTATATCTAAATATTGAATATAGCATCCTATTCCTGAATATATGGCTTTTACTAATACAAGTGATTGTCAATAGACTGGTAAGTTTGCTATCATTTCGTTGCTTTTTTTATCTCAAGTTACGGAATGACTGTTGAGCACTGTTGATGCTTTACATATACTATAAATTGGAGAACACCGTGAGGAGTTCCGTTATCAAGAAGCATACTTTAGAAGGATTGGATTATGCTTTTGGAGTGCACTGAAAATATATATTTCAAACAAGATGTTTGCCATAATGTACAAGTATGCTTCTCCTAGAAACTCGCCAGCCACAGTTCCACTTCAACCCAAAACTTCATGACCCATGACACTAACTGTAACAAACCATAGCCCCTAACCTAAATTATAACTTAATCTATATCAGTTGATTAAATCCCACAGAAGTACACTCACTTTATGAGGCATCAGAGTCATAATCTGTGCCTAGACCTAACATGCAAGGATCTTTGCACTGAAAATGAATGATCTGACTGGCAATTGTAGGAATTTCGCTAGTGGCCAGCCAGGTTCAGGTTGCCAAGCTGAAAATCAAACATTCAGCAAGTAGGCCATGTCCTCTGAAAGAGGATTAAATGCTAAAGTGTATGTTTAATTCCCATCCTATGAACAATCTTAGAGTTCTTCTTTAACTACTGGAATCTGAGCAGTAATCTCTAACAGACTGCTGAAAGAGTTGGTTTTCTCAAGTAATTTCTATTACGACTTGATAGAAGGCATTCAGCAGCAGCCTTGCAGTCTTTCATATTCTAAAATTCAGACTTTACGTGACTGTGCCTCATTTTGGAGCGAATAATTTATAGCTGCATCAATAAATAATAGCTACGAGTTATAACTGTCCAAACACGGTACATAATACCCACTGAAACATGCTTAGAAAAAGTAGCTTCTAATGTTTGCCAGCTTTTCCTGCTTGCTTTGAATGAATGAAGCACATTTATATAGAAGTTTCTCATGTGAATAATTATTTTATTTAACTTTCTGCAGTTTCTTGGTTTAATATCTGCAACTTTTCAGATGCTCAAACAGTAAACAAAACATTTTTAAACATGTAGTCAGAGTGAAGGACACGGACAGATGGGGCAACCTATGGACAGTATAGTACATGCATTAGTTAAGCCTTGTATGCTTTTAACCTAAATAAAGAGGAGTAACATGTGAAAGCCAGGCAGGGATGAAATAAACATAGCAAGGAAAGTGCAACGGTTTGTAATAATCAGAGAACAAAAAGACAGCATGAAGAGATTAAGATATTTTAATTGAATTAATTTTGATCACCATAAATCCTAAAATGGAATTTGGGCCAATGCCAAAGTAAATAAAATAATTAAAACCCATCAATTGTCTTTGCTGATTTCCAGGTTCTCATTTGAAGGGCTTAGTTCAGGTCTTTAAAAAATGATCAACAGCTGGGGAAACCATAAAAAGCAGAGGAAAATATTATATTGTATACATTTGTCTTCTACAGTCATTTAACTTGTAGATTTATAGCAAAGAACAATGTGTTATATACTGTGTTATACTGTATTTTGATTCATAAAGTATTGGGAGAATCTATTTTATTATCTATGATTAAATATTTACACAATACATTATATATACATATATATGTATATATATATATATATATATATATATATATATATATATATACTGTATATACAGTATATATATATATATATATATATATATATATATATATATATATATATTATTACTATATATATATATATAGAGAGAGAGAGAGAAAGATTCATGTTATTTAGTCTATTTTTAAAATATTCATTTTTACAAAATGCTAAAGTGCCCAGATTATATATTTTTTTAACCACTTGCCGATCGCCGCAAGTACATATACTGCGGCGGTCTGCCCCGTGCAGGCAAAGTGACGTATGGGTACGTCACTCGCCTGCGAGCCAATAGGGGGCGAGCGCCCCCACTTGTTCACTGTTATCCCCGCGCGTGTGACCGGCGGACCCGAAGTCCGCCGGTCACTCGCGATCGTCCGGTACAGAGGGAGAAAGGCAGGTGGCTAACGTAAACAAAGCTGCCTGTCATTATCCCTTGTGTAAGTGCAGAGATCATACGGTCCTGCCATGTAGGATCGTATATCTCTGTAGTTACACAACAAGCCACATCCCTTCACAGTCAGAAGCACGCCCCTAGGCACACACTTAACCCCTCCTTCTCCAATAAAGTTAACCCCTTCCCTGCCAGTGTCATTTTTGCAGTAACAGTGCATATGAATAGCACTGATTACTGTAGTAATGTCACTGGTACCCCCAAAAGTTTCAAAAATGTCAGTCAAGGGTCTGATCTGTCTGCCGCAATGTCGCAGTCCCGCAAATAAAATCGCAGATCGCCGCCATTACACGTTAAAAAAAAAACAATAAAAATGACAAAAATCTTTCCCTTAGTTAGTAAACGCAATAACTTTTGCGCAAGCCAATCAAAATACACTTATTTACCAAACATATGTAGCAGAAAACAAATCGGCCTAACATGTTATAAAATTTTGATTTTTACATTTTTTTGGGGGGGAATTTCATATAAAAAAATGTGAAAAATATTGTTATTTTTGCAAAATTGTCGCTCTTAAAAATCACACAGGTGATCAAATACCACCAAAAGAAAGCTCTGTTTGTGGGAAAAAAAGGAAGTCAAATTCGTTTAGGTACAGCATCGCACGACCGCGCAATTGTCCATTAAAGTCATGCAGTGCCGAATCTCAAAATAGGGCCTGCTCAGGAAAGGGGTAAAATCTTCCGGGGCTTAAGTGGTTAAAGGAATGTATAGCTATAATAATATTTTGGGTTTATACAAAAAAAGTAATGCGCTTTGTGTAAATATTCACACATGTGAATAACTTAAAATGTGAGTTTTCACTTCCCCGAAATCTAGTTTAAATTCAAGACATTTTGGCAAAATGTTCACATTCAGTGAAATGCATTTGAGTCAATCGGGAAGGAGTAACTAAGGTGGATTTTGATAGTTAAGGGTAATATGGGTTTTATATGGTGCATCTGTGTTAGAGAGGTTCCTTTGAGCTATCTTGGAGCTATTCATATATTACAAACCGCAAATGCTAATTATTGAAAAGTGACTATGGGTGGATGTACCAATCTACATGTAACACACCACATCCTCAATAACTTGATTAGAAAGTAATATAGCCCCTGAGTCCCAATGCTCTAGACTCCAAGCAATCAGACAATTTCTAGAACAATACTCTCCCTCTCCCCTATCAGAAGACGCTCTCTCTGACCTGGACGCCCCCATCACCTCGACGGAAATCCTGACGGCTTTGAATCACTCTAAACCTGGCAAGGCCCCGGGCCCCGATGGCCTTCCAGTGAGCTATTATAAAACCTTCTCAGACTTGCTGTTATCGCACATGGTAGAAGCTTTTAACGCCTTCCCAGACGCAGAGTCGCTCCACACGGATCTACTAGAGGCACATATCGCGGTCATCCCAAAACCAGGGAAAGATGCCTCCCTGGTCCCTAACTACCGGCCCATATCGCTCCTTAATGTGGACCTTAAACTATACGCTAAAGTCTTAGCCAATCGCCTCCTCCCCTCTATCCCTGATATGATCTCCCTCAATCAAGTCGGTTTCGTCCCTGGCCGGGAAGCGAGGGATAATACTACCAAAGCCCTTCACCTTCACCATTGGCTCTCTACATCCAACACCCCTGGCTTTTTCCTGTCTCTCGACGCGGAGAAGGCGTTCGACAGGGTTGCCTGGGATTACATGACCGAGACTCTCAAAGCCCTGGGCTTAACGGGCAGATTCCTCCGGTTCATCTCGATTTTGTATTCCACCCCCACAGCGAGAGTCCGGGTCAATGGCACCCTCTCAGACGCCTTCTCCGTGTCGAATGGTACAAGACAGGGATGCCCCCTGTCCCCCCTAATCTTCATTCTCACCCTAGAACCCCTACTCCGCCGCCTCCACGATGATCCGAATATTAAGGGTATATCTATAAAAGACAAAACCTACAAGTTAGCGGCTTACGCGGATGACATCCTCCTCTTCCTTACGGACCCTCTGACTTCTGTCCCTAATCTTCTCTCGGCCCTTAAATCCTTTCAAGCCCTTTCTAACCTCAAAATCAATTACACCAAATCCCGTGCCCTTAACGTGTCCCTGCCAACTTCGCTCTCGCGGCTCTGCCAAACCAACTTCCCCTTTCGTTGGGATCCCTATGCTATTACCTATCTGGGGGTCCAATTACCGCGCAGGCTTTCGGACTTATACACCAAGAACCACTTAGCAATCCTACAAACTGTCAAAATGGACCTACAATCTTGGTCCAAAGGACCTTTTTCTTGGTTTGGCAGGGTCGCGATTGTGAAGATGAACATTCTCCCCCGACTGCTATACATCCTACATGCCCTCCCTATTCATGTTCCCCCGGCCTTCTTTAAATCCTACCAACGTATCTGCTCAGATTTTATCTGGCGGTCACAGAAGTCAAGACTCCGATGGGACACACTTACCCGCCCCAAAGCGGAAGGAGGGGTTGGTATGCCACACCTACTTAAATACCATTGGGCCTGCCACCTCACCAGGGTAATTGACTGGCACGCTCATGCGGGTTCTAAGGACTGGGTGTCCTTGGAGTCGGCGGTTTCTGCCTTCCCTGCACACCACCTCCCTTGGGTGACGCCATCCAAGACGCCGCGATCAATTCTGACTCATCCCGTTACGGGAGCGACTCTGCGCCTCTTCCATGCGATACGCAGCAAACTAGACCTCTCCCCAAAACTTAGTCCGCTAATGCCCCTTTGCTCCTCTCCAGACTTCCCTCCAGGTCTCCCGTTCGTTCCCTCCACGGGGCCCACTTCAGACATGCCCTTTCAAGCCCGTCATTTCTTTGCAGACGGTCATCCTCTTACATACCAAGCCCTCAAGCTCAAATACCCGTCTATTGACTGCCCTTTCTATAGCTTTCTGCAAATCAGACATTTCCTGCATGGCTCACAGCCGGCGGTAGCTTGGACTCGATCCCTCACTTCCTTTGAGAGACTCTGTGAGGCGCCTGGGCCGCATCGCCATCTGATTTCAATCCTCTATACCATGCTTTTCCCGACCGCCCATGCACACACGGAGGCACTTAGGTCTCGTTGGGAGGGAGACCTGGGCAGGAAATTCTCTGATGACGACTGGACGAAAATTTACTACCACATGCATAAGGGATCCCTGAACGTACTTGCTCAAGAAACTGGCTATAAACTATACACCAAATGGTACCGAACTCCTGAATTACTGCATAAGTTTTCAACAACCAACTCTCCTACTTGCTGGAGATGCGGCATACACCGGGGCTCCCTTTTGCATGTTTGGTGGGAATGCCCTATTGTCCAACCGTTTTGGAGGGAGGTACACTCCCTGATTTCCCGTATTACCACCTACACTCCCGACTTCACACCAGAGCAATTCCTGCTTCATCACACCTCCTTGCCCTACTCTGGATACAAAAAGTCCCTTACCCTGCACCTTATTAATGCAGCAAGGATGTGCGTGCCTTGTCATTGGCGCTCTACCTCCCCCCCCACAGTAGCCGAATGGCTAAGTAGGGTACGGAGGGTGGCGGAAATGGAGGACACGATTGCACAGGCCAAGGATGCTCACCACAAGTACTACACAACGTGGGCCCCCTGGGTACACTTTACAACACTTCCTGACTTTCTTGCTCTTACCGCTATATCCTAAATGCTGTATAAGGCTGACCGGACTCTGAGTGTTTCTGATATCTTCCCCCTTACACCAGATATTGAGATTTCATCCGAGTACCTCACACCAACACAGTAGACCTCAAACCCCCTTTTGGCGCTTCCCCACCCCCTTCCTTCTCCGCCTTTTTCTCTTCTGTTTGTTTCTCATCCCTAGCCTCCTCCCTCCTGTTTTTCCCCTCAACTTCCCCCCCCCTTCTCCCCTTCACCCTCCCCTTCCCATCCCGACGTTCCTCCGATCATTCCCTGGATACGGACCCGACCCCCCCCCCACGGGCTTACACGATTGCCTCCATTGCTTCCCTCCTGTGGGTTTCCTTGGAATTCCACACCCCGAGACGGATCACACACATTTGGTGGTGGCCCCCTGTGTCCGGATACAGTGAGTTCCCCCTTGGGGGTGTCCGACCATGGGAGGCACCATCTATGCCCCTAATTGTGCCTTTTCCGTAACACATCCCGCACCTCTGGAGGTCCACACGGCCTCTGACTGTATGTTCTCCCTGTGGCCCCACATCAGAGTATGGGAAGCAGGACTGTTCCCGCACTACTTAAGGTATATACTACATGCTCAGTTTCAGTCTTGCACTCCCATGTGCTCCAATGTACGATTGTGTCGTGGTTTGTTCCTCCACCCTTATATTGTATTTTGGATGTTACTGTTGATATTTCTGTAACGCTTTGTACCATTCAAACTGCTGTTCAATGGTTATTTCATTCTACTGTATTTTATTTCAATAAAATGTTTTGGGAAAAAAAAGAAAGTAATATAGACTGGAAGTAGGGTTTTTGAGGTGCAAACACAAAAAAAAAATTGTTAAAAGGATCTATTTTATTAAATATTTTCTATTAAAAACATACATATTCATATATACTTAATCTGTACATATACAGCAAGCAAAATGCAGATATGTCTCAACATTTTTCCCTGTATCAAAACAGCTTCTTCAGGAGTTTACGAATATTGCTCCCATGCATCAGGTCACAGGCAGGGATGCATTATCTCAATGGACAAAGCTTGTAGAAATCTTGTAAAATGCTATATACATAGAACCATGTAGAAAATAATCTATATATAAAAGACCACATAGGAGACACTCCAGTAGGAAATACTACTGTATGTAAATGTTTCCAAGAGAGTATTAGTGTACCACAGGAGACAACAGAATCCAGATATCAGTCATCTTTACACACAAAGGAGGGAATTTACCAACACGTCCAAACCTTGAACAAGGTATTTGCAGTTGGCAACCTAAATGCTTCCTGTGTGTATCCCAATCCTAATCTTTCTGCAACAATGAACGGTCCCAATCCATTCTGAAGTGTCTCCTACAAATCCCCTCCAAAATGAAAAGCAGAGAATCAATTCTCTCCTTTGTGTGCAAAGATGACTAAAACCTGGATTCCGTTGTCCCTTGTGGTACACTAATACTCTCTTTGAAACATTTACATAGTATTTCCTACTGGAGTGTCTCCTATGTGGTCTTTTATATGTAGATTTTTTCTACATGGTTCTATGTATATAGCATTTTACGAGTTTTTTTACAAGCTTTGTCCATTGAGATAATGCATCCCTGCCTGTGACCTGATGCATGGGAGCAATATTCGTAATCTACTGAAGAACCTGTTTTGATACAGCGAAACATGTTGACACAAATGCTAATGCTAACAGTAACCCTAACCCTAACATAAACTGTCAGGGGACCAATACTCATGCAGCTAATCCTAATGCTAATGTTATTTTCTATTCATGCTCGTACACGTGCGCATGTGCCAGCACACACACGGACTTAAGCCAGTTACCAGCGTGCACCGGCACGTTATCATGTCCAACCCCGGGAAATGCTCCAAGCTGCCTATTTAGAGGAGTCCCAGATGTGTGTTCATTACTGGATGTTCTTCAGCTACCAGTAACTGGTGTTCCTGTGTTGCTGCTCTTGCTGTCTTAACTCGCGTTGCTGACCCGGGCCTGCTCCTGACTTTGCTTTGTGGATTCTGGACTATGACTGTGGCTTGCCTCTGACCACCCCCTGCTGTCTTCCTGGTAATGAACTCAACCTGCTGCCTGACTATGCTTCTCCTACTCTTCATGTGTTACTTTGGCTTTGCTTCTGACTACGTCCTTACTGTCCATCCATGCTGACCCCGGCTTGCCCTCTGACCACATCCTTGATCCTAACAGGTACCTGATTTGCCTATGACTGTGTCCTTGCACTTTCTGTGCCAAGCTTTCGTATCCATTTCCCCGGGTGCCATCCTTGGTCTTTTCTGGTGTACCTGTACTTCTGTTGACTGCTGTCCAGAGGCCACTACAGCCAGCTACCACTGGCACCCATGCTTTTTTGTGCCTTGCACCCCTATTCCACCCTCAGGGGTACTCGGACCAGAGCCGCAAGGAGAAGCCATCTTGTCACTTTGGCCTCCAACAATGGTAAAATGTGACATTAACCCTAACTCTAGGGCTAACACTAACTGTAACCCTGACCCTATAGCTACCCTACCTGTAACCCTATCCCTTTTTTACGAGCAAATTCAAGTGGTCTGTAATGACATGGCTTTGTTATGTAGTCACAAGGTCATCTTTAGTAACAAGAAGTGCCTGAATCAGGACCTTAATAGCCAGATCACCAAGTACTATTCATATAAATAATGAAACATTTACATTTTAAAACTTTTGGAGCTTGGGTTTTTTATATAATTAAACAATGCTATGCATATACTCAAGGCTTTTTTTTACCACCACTTCTCCCACTGCCCAGTCCTCACTGACTTGTCAGTTGTCAGTAAACCAGTAAAGGAAGTTTTCTGCACATCCTCTGCTGGCTTCTGTGTTTACCAGTAATAGAATGCTTCTTCAAACTGAGCCGTGCCAGCCTCACTGTTCCTCCTGTATCTGCTGAGGACTTCTCCCACTGTCTGGCACACTCAGGTGAGTGGTGGGAGAGCTCGGTACTGTGGGGGAAGGGGGGGGGGCTCTGTACTGTGGGGGGCTTTTTACCATGGAACTCTGTACCGTGGGGTAGCTCTGAACTCTGGAGAAGGAGGCTCTGTACAGTGGGTGAATCTGTACTGGGAGGGGGGAGCTCTGTATTGGGGGGAGCTGTCCTATGGGGGGATCTGTACAGTGGAGGCGTGGTCAGTACTGTAGGAAGGATCTGCACTGTGTAGGGGCTCTGTACTGATGGTACGGGGGGTGGGGGGAGAGCTGTGCACTTGAAGGGGTGGGGGGGGGGAGAGCTCTGTAGAGAGTTGAGAGGAAAATAATTGGTGTCAAGTTGGCCAGGAGTGTGCATCTATTCTCTGAGAAAAAAAGCCCTGCATATACTCATACTATACTCTATATATTCATACTATAACATACATATAGGGTATATTCACAGCAGTTGTGCTGAGGAGCATTTGTGAGTGCATTCCCAACACATAGCAACCAATAAAATAATAGTGTTGTATGAATGCAGTTCACAGCGATAAGTTGCATTGCATTGTCCAGCTCTGAAAAGTATGGCATGCATTTTCAGCACAGCACAACACAATGTGTTCAAATGCATGCAAATGTGCATAAGGACAATGCACTGTAAGGCAAAAAAATGCATGTAAAATGCTCACCAACGCATTGCAACACATTACAAAAATGCAATGCATCACAATGCAACACTCATGTGTTAAATGATGTGCTATGGTGTGAATGAGCCCATACTCATACTCTGTATCCCAATATTCCCAGCAAGCATCTCTGAGTTATAAAATCTGAAAGTTTTCTTTCAGAAAGCCATGACATGTTTTTGTTCTGTATATTGTTTTGTTACATATTTCTGTGCACTCGTACATTTATTCAGAAACAAATAAACGCTAATTAAAACCTAATTAGAGCAATTGACATTAATCCTGATTGGACTGCCCGGGAATTTCAGCATTCACACCCTCCACTTGGGATCCTCTGCGTGCTAGAGCAGTCAATCAGAAAAATAAGATTGTTTTGATTTGCAGAGATGATTGTATAGATAGCAAGAGCCCTCCACAGGAAACAGTGAAAACATGAACCCATGATTGGCTTGACGCACTTCACCACATACGCCAGTCAGCTGAGATTTGGGTAATTACCTGATTTATTCATTTATGTTGACACAGACATCGACAGAGAGATTGCCTTTCAGAGGAAGCATGTAGCATCTCACATGCATTTAGACAGCTAAGCAACATTTCACCTATAGAGGAAAATCTTCTTCTCTTGTTTACACAACTTCATCCATCCTGACAGACTTAAAAATTCACATTGAATGATTGAAATAGTTATTTTATGCCAATGACCTACAAAAGCATGTTGTTTATTTATTTAAACTTATTTACATCACTTATTTATGGGGTTTAAATGGAGCTGTCATTAAAATCCACACTTTATCTGAATTACGTCAGCTTCACCAAAAACCAAAATTATCTTAAGAAAGAAAGTTTCTTGTGCTTGCCATAAATAACAAGGGCAGGCGTGTCAGCGTGGGATACACCTAAGGACTATTGGTGGTTTGGTACATGTTGGTACCCCCTCCTCCCCAATATAGGATGCTGTGACGGTGTGTTGTACCTGCCTGGAGCCAGTTATATACTGTTATAGGCTATAATCATTTGACATCCCCCTCTGCACAAAAAACTATTTCCTTTGATCTGCTTGACTGAGTATGAAGGTGAAACTGGATATATGAATTGTTGCCGTTAGAGTTCTGAATACTGGATCCTCCGAACAATTGGCTGTAGCCGTGACTTCCCCCTTACCTGGCTGCGATGGGATACCAGCCATTTAAATCTATTAAGCGGAGCCCCGGTTTGGAATAGTGAGATGGATACATATCTACACACACATATGAGAATAGATATCAGTATCAGATGCTATGTATGATTATTGAGTTTATCGTTATTACTGTCCTACGTTCTGCCACAATCTGCCACCTCCTGAGTCTTAAAAAGGAAATACCGGTCTGTCATGGTCTCTCTGGCCCTGAGGAAGCCTTGAGCGAAAGGTGTCGGCTTGCTGGGGACCTACATTGACCGCGCTCCATCTGAGACCTACCTATCATCCTCCACAGGCTTTGGTTTCTCCCTATTGGGATGTATTTCTACCCTTATGACTCTCATAAGTTGCTTTTATATACAATTCCTTTATGTATTCTGTCTTTGCTAACATGCGCTTGACTGCCCATGTTTTTTATTTTGCAAACTAATAAAATGTAAATTGTTTTTATACATATTTTGGTTTTGGTGTGATCATTCTCCTCCCACTGGCCCGCAAAGCCCCACTTTTTTCTGTCCTTTAATGCCATAAATAACAAACTAATGCGTCTGAGCCCCTTCATGTGACACAAGCCCTGTTACCCAACATCCAGCATGTGGCCCACCAGTGCTCAATGTTCGACCTTCTGTGCTCCAAGTTTATATACACCAGGTTTTGGATAGACCACCCAATCCAGACCTTGGTTAGAACTTAGAACATGACCCTTTCATGTGACATCAGCTCACTTACTTCCTGCTATCACCTGTGAACACAGGGCTGGCAGTCTTTTTTTTTTTTTTGGGATTACAATATTTAGCATTCATTCTAGGAATTGCAGTTTCATAAATTATATGTATTTGTTTGCTTAACGCCACTGTGTTCTCTCCTCAAACAATCCAGTCTCCCTCATCCATTACAAAAAGGTTTTAGTCTTTGGTCACAGTTGCATTTTTGCAGCTGGTGTAACATAATGCCTACAACAGAATCGATAGTGAGCTCAGGTCGCTGCTCGTTTGATTTGAATTGTCAATGATGCCACATTCAGGTGTAGAGGAACGGTGGTACATTCGAATAATCTGGGCATTTTATGTATGCATACAAGCTGGTCGAGCTGGTCCCAGTCTAGACACTTTATTATGTAAGCACAATTGACTGTAGGATTAGTTTTAAATGAACATGTCATTTTTAATAAAACTGTGTTGCACCGTTATCCTCTCATCTCTTTATGGGTGACTTATCCATTGATGGGAGAACACGACAGTTGGATGAAAAAAATAATGACCATAGGAAAAGGAGTGCTCTTTTTCATCTGATTGTATTGGCTCAATGTTAAGGCGTTGATTGGTTCTGGTGAGTGCACTTGCAGTGTCACTTGTGGTGGAGCACTGGTTGTGTCTTGCACAGGATCCTCATGTTGATGAGGACAAGGGCCTCTTCCCCACAATCCTGGGCGGTGGTTGTGGGGGTTTGCGAGCAGAGAGCTTATCAGAATCTAAAAGCCCCCTTTAACAGGGGTCCTCAAGATACTGCCCCCCCCCCCATGTGTTTGACTATAGGGCACATTGTACCCCTACTCATTCACCAAAAAGAAATAAAAACACACACACAGTTTATGAAAAGAAGCCAGCTGGGAAATGTCAATTACAGCAATTTATGTTATTTTCTTCTTTTGAAATGTCATTTTTGCAGCAGTCCCTTCTATATGTTATAGATTTTGGAGATAAAGACCCCATACAAAGGAAGTCATATTAGGTCCACACAGCTTATTAATGGGATCTTTATTCAAAAAGTTACTAATACAAAAAGTCTGGGTAAAAAAACTCCACCACCATCTTCACCTTGGTTGTATTTAAAAAAACAACATTGTCTGGATAAACGCAGCTGTGACCACAAAGTACACATGCACAAATGGGCTGTCCAAAGGAGGGGGGGGATTTTCAGTCTATACAGTAAAGTATACTATGCCCCAATGATCAGCAGCAAAAAAACAGGATGTAATAACCAGGTAACTCACAGGGTATAGGCTCACTCAAAAAAAAGAGTATAGTCATTCCTTCACTTGGTTGTAAATGGAAGTAAATAGCGTGATTTGAGTGGTAAAGTAATACGGGGACTCAAATGAATGAGGAAGCTCAAGCTGGTTGGGCAAAACATGAAGGTGATCACAACCCAACCTGACCTCTGACGTCACAAAAGATGCAACCCCGCAAGCCTGCACATGCTCTGTGCACCCACTGAAGACAATTAGACCCGATGACTGGAGACCACTTTAATCTCTGTGACAGACCCGAGCAATCGAGCATCGAAATTGCAAACCAAGTATTGATCCCTGTGAGCTGTATACCTGTGAGATCAGCCCCCTCCCCTGGCAATCCAGAAAGCAGAACAGCTCAATGTGGTTGGGTGAACGGACCCATCGGTCTCCTGTTTTGCTTTACAGCGTTGGTGCACTTTACCACTGGCTTTCCGAGTATGATGAACTATCTGATGTATATCAGCACTCATAGTATAATAAGAATTATTGTCACAACATGGTGCTGAGTCCCCCATATTACTTTACCACTCAAGTTACGTCATTTACTTCCATTTACAACCTAGTAGAGGAATGACTATACCCTCTGAGTTACCTGCTGATCATTGGGGCATAGTTTACTTTACTGTATAGACTGACAATCTACCTCCCCTTTTGACAGCCTATTTACATGTTATTTACTTTTGAAGTAAGTGTGACTTTGTGTGCATGTGTACTGTTTGGTCGCAGCTGCGTTTATCCAGACGTCTTTTTAAATACAACCAAGGTGAAGGTGGTGGTGGAGTTTTTTTTACCCAGACTTTTTTGTATTAGTAACTTTTTGAATAAAGATTCCTTGATTAAGCTGCCTGGTCCTAATGTGGCTTCCTTTC
This sequence comes from Pelophylax lessonae, assembly GCF_965119305.1. Classification (NCBI taxonomy): domain Eukaryota; kingdom Metazoa; phylum Chordata; class Amphibia; order Anura; family Ranidae; genus Pelophylax; species Pelophylax lessonae. Next base: position 61,560,772 of record NC_138769.1, on the reverse strand, counting down.
TTTGGGGTCTTTACCCCCAAAATCTACCTTTTTGTCATTTCGAGTCATTTGGATTGCACCTTTTTAGGTTAATCAGCAATCATTTAGGACGCTGTGCTTTTCTGGCTATACTTAGGCCCTATAGTGCCTTAAACACTAGTGAGATATTGGCAAACAATTTTTTTGTCTATTTACCTCCTATATATTTTACAGATGGGCATAGGCAGGATTAGGGCACCCCCCAGGCATACTATTTAAATAAATGTTCCTGTTTTAATGCTGTGCTTTAAGCATTAATAATTAATGTTGTTCCCTTGCTGAACAGTACTTTTAATTTTATAATTTATTTGTATTTTGTATTGGGACATGTCCCCCAGGGGCAAGCTACCTATGCCCTCTTTTTGACAATCCCTTAGCCCTGAAAATGGCCCAAACTGATTTTAAAGATTTGGCTTCAACCGATTGACTTTAACAGAGTTTAGATTCACTATGGCTACCAATATATAATCAGCATCTATGCAGAGATCAATTTATTTATTTTTTAATCGGCACACATGCCTATGTTTTATTTCTAGCTATATAATATTTGAAAATACAATGTAATCCGAATTTCTTTTAAAATATGTCTGAGTATCTGTAGTGTCCAAGAACAAAAAAATAAAAGATGCTAAAACCACTGATTTTTCACTTATGTTTACACAGAAAAGGTGCTATGAAATTAAAAACAAAAAAAAAATGTTTCAGCATTGTTACAATCTGCAATACAAGGCAACTATGCTGCTTTCATAACAAAATGTAAAGCTTTGCTTCTGCAATAGAAGACTGTGAAATACCACTTCAAGCAGTACAGCCTCAAACAAAATCTTTAACATTTAGGAGTGTAAAATGCCTGTGTCCCTTACTCAGGTATTGCATATATCCCAACAGTCCTGGATTTGGTGGGACTTTCCTGCATTTTCACCTTTGTCCCACAGTCCCGGTGTACAGGAGCTTTGTCCCACAACATCTTCCATATTAAGGGTTGGGCCAAGACATGGTGCTGCCTGGGTCCAAGAAGAAAATGATGCCCCCCCCCCAAAAAAAAAAACACACCCACCAAAAGGCCCCCCCACATCCATTATTTTATAACATCATCAATTAAAACTTAAATTAAATGTATGAGGAATTCAGATTTACATGCAACAGCACCTTGTTTAGGTGCTGCATTGTGGGGGAGGTTAAGGGGCTGCTTTGTGGGGTATAGGGACAAAAACCAAACAAAAAAAAAAACAGTAATAACTTTAATACATATACAATTTAGAAAATATTATTTATACTGTTATCTACTTTCATACCTCACCACCGGACTGGTCCACCAAACACCCACTGTCTGTCCTCCTGTCACTCCTGTGTCTGCCGCAGCCACTGTTTTGGAAGATCCAGCCTGCCCTGTGTAAGATGGAGTGCACTGTTGAATGATGTCATTGCGCACAACACACAATCACGCGAGAGATGTTACCAGGAGGAGATGCTCCACCTCCTTAACTCATCAGTTTGCACTACGGGCGGAAGTATGAGATGGGGAAATGCTGCCCGTAAAAAGACGCAAACTGATGACACACAAAACTGCTCAAAAAAAAATCTTGTTGCTGCCCCTCTCAAAGTTCCGTCTGGGTCCAATGGACCCAGCGGGACCCATGGTAGGGCCGGCCCTGGCCATATTGCACTGATATCTTCTCACTTCCCTTACTCTGCCCCAACCAGTCTGCCCACTTTAGCCCATCCTCATCTATAACCACAATAGTAAATCTCCATCTCTGCATTCACATACCCAGGAGATATTTTCAGCCTGGTGGTACCTCTGTGCTCGCAGCTCACCACTTCCACTTTCAGTCAGCTTCTGTGTTTGAAAGTGAAAGTCACAGCTCTCCCACAGCTCCTACAACAGCCTCCCTGCTCTGCACTCAGAGCATGCTCAAAGGCAGAAGGGGGAGAGCGCTTGGTGAGCTGCACTGTGATCACCATTCTTCTACCTGGTCGTGGAAGTTCTGGAGCCGAAAATTTGTGGGCGCTTAGTGCATTGAAAAAGAAGCTTTTGCTGCAGTGGATCGAAGAGCCAGCTACAGAAAAGTGCTTTTAGAAAGGTAACCATGTAGAAGATGGTGAAGCTTTGGGGAAGGGGTGGGGTCGGGGCAAAGATGAGGGCAGAGGAGAGGGGCTTGTGTTTGGGGAGGGGGGGTGCAGAGGTTATAGCTGAGGAGAGGTGCAGTAATGAAATGTGAATGGATGCACTCTGTACCTAGCGCTCTATAGAACCCTGTGCATAACGCACTCCAGAACCCTGCATTCTGTATATAATGCACTCCAGAACCCTGTACCCTGTGCATAACGCACTCCAGATCCCCGCACTCTGTAGGCAATGCACTCCAGAACCCTGTATCTGGGAAAAATGCACTGCCAAACCCTGCACATTATGCCTAGCGCTCTCCTGAACTTTGCACTCTGTGCGTAACAATCTCCTGAACCCTGCACTCTGTACCTAGTGCACTCCAGAACCCTGCACTTTGTGCGTAGCGCTCTCCTAAACCCTGCACGTTGTACATAATGTACTCCGGAATCCTGCACCCTGTGCATAATGCACTCCAGTGCCCTGCATCCTGTGCATAATGCACTCCAGAATCCTGCACTGTATACATAGCACACTCCAGAACCATGTACCCTGTGCATAAGGCACTCTCCACCCCTGTACTTTGTGCCTAGCACTCTCCTGTACTTTGCACTCTGTGCGTAACACACACCTGAACCCTGTGCATAGAACACTTCAGAGCCCTGCACTCTGTACCTAGCACACTCCAGAACCCTTCACTTTGTATGTAATGCTCTTCTAATCCCTGCACTCTGTGTGTAACGCACTTGAGAACCCTGCACCCTGTGCATAACCCACTCCAGACCGCTCTCCAAAACCCTGCAACCTGTGCATAACGCACTTTAGAACCTTGTACTCTATATCTTGCATTATCTTGATCCCTGCACTCTGTGCATAACGTACTCCAGAATCCTACACCCTGTACCTAGCGATTTTCATAACCCCACACACTATATGTAATGCACTCCTGAGCCCTGCAACCTGTGCATAACGCACTCTAGAACCCTGCACTCTGTAAGTAGCTCTCTCCTGAACCCTGCACTCTGTATGTAACACACTCCAGTACCTTGCACCCTGTGCATAAGGCATTCCAGAAGCCTGCACTCTGTCCACAATGCACTCCAGAACCCTGGATAATTAGGACACTCTAGAACCCTGCTCACTATACAAAGCACACTCCAGAACTCTGCACTCTGTACCTTGCGCTCCCCTAAACCTTGCACCTTGTGCATAACGCACTCCAGAACCCTGCGTTCTGTGTCTAGCATTTTCTTGAATCCTGCACTCTGTACAAAACTCCCATAATGCACTGCAGAACCCTGCATCCTGTACCTAGCACTCCCCTTCAATCTGTACTGTGTGTGTATTGCACTCCAGAAACCTTCACTCTGTCCATAACCCTGCACTTTGTGCCTAGCACTTTCCCAAACCCTGCACTCTGTACGTAGCACATTCCAGAACCCTGCACCCTGTGCATTCTGCACTCTGTGTGTAATGCACTCCAGAACCCTTCACTCTGTACATAACCCAGCACTCTGTACCTAGCGCTCTCCTGAACCCTGTACTCTGTACATAACTCACTCCAGAACCCTGCGCCCTGTGCATAAGACATTCCAGTACCCTGCACTCTGTACGTAGTGCTCTCCCGAGTCCTTCACTCTATACGTAACACACTCCAGAACCCTGCTCCCTGTGAATTACGCACTCCTGGACCCTGCACTATGTACGTAGCGCATTCCTGAATCCTGCACTCCAGAATCCTTCCACATTTTGTTTAATGTACACTTCCACAGTCTGTGCAAAGCCATTTGTAATGGAAGCTTTTTATTCCTTTTTTTAATGATTGTGCAGGGGGTTTATATGTATCCATGGGACTCCTACTTGTGGAACAATATTCAAAGCCTATTTTATAGGTAGAAGGAAGCCCAAATTTTGTTTATGCTCCTCCCACTGGCAAGAGTTTGGCCACTTCCTCCCTCAAGTGTCCCTCATTTTAAAGTTTAAAACTTGGGAAGTATGGTACTGTGGTTCTTCCTGCTAGCTACTTCAACATTAAAAAACTCATTATTAATTTAGGTGCTGCTGTAAGAAACCATTGACAGCAATGGAAGATGCAGACACTTGTCAAATCCTGTACACATTTATGATGTATTGCGTAAAGACAGCATAATACAAACTCTTAGCCCCATGGAGAGGTAAATATTCATAATTGTATTTTGCAGGAGTATTGCTTAAGATTTCTTTTGGAAAATTACTGAGTCACTTTAACACTAGTCTTGCCTAAAGTGTTTGTCAAGGCAAAAAAAAAAACTAAAAAATTCACATGCTGTACATTCCTACATTACATGCATGCTTTCCCCCTTAAAAGAGAAGTATAGCCAAAGCTCCTTTGGCTATAATTCCCTTCTAAATCCCAGTCCGTCCGTCCCCCCCCACAATGTGAAAGGTAACAGACACCCCTGGAGATGACATGTCCAATGAACCAGACAGAGTCTTATCGCTCGGAGTACCAGCACATTGATCGGTAGCCTGGACTCTTCCACTGTGTGAACTCAAGGAGTCTGCACTCCTTGACCCAGATTCAGCTGACAGTGAGCTAAAGCTCACTGTCTGCTGATGTCACAAAGCCAGTCCAGGCTCTGCAAGGATCCCTAAAATAATGTCGGCACCCACCCATATGGACTGGAAGTTGGCTCAGCCTCTTAGCATGCCGCCGAAAGCCTGAGCTAGCCACTCCCTTCCCCTCTCCTGCCCGGTGCTATAGTGAGTGCTGGAGGGGCAGAGCACAGAGCTGGGGACTGACAGTCATTGCTCACTGCTCAGTAAAGCCAGAGAACTGAGTGATCAGTCGTCATTTGATAACTTAGTACTCAGTCTTAGAGCCAGTGCGGGGCAGCGATTTTGTATCCACATAGGTAAGTATCCCCCTCTGGCCAATCAGCGGGGCTGGTGGATGCAATGTCCGCTGGCCACCTGCGATCGCTCCCCATAGAGACAGAATGACAGTCTGCTTATGTAAACAAGGCAGACCGCCGTTCTGTCACAGATGAACACAGGGATCCTGTATTCCTGCTATTTAGGAACACAGATCTCAATGTTCATCTAGTGAGTCCATCCCCCACACAGTTAGAAAGCATCCCCTAGGAACACACTTAAGCCTTTGATCACTGATATCCTGGTGTTAACCCTTTCCCTGCCAGTGTCATTATTACAGTAACAGTGCATATTTTTAGCACTGATTACTGTAGTAATGTCACTGGTCCTCTCAAAAGTGTCAAAAGTGTCAGGTGTTAGATCTGTCTACTTCAATGTCGCAGTCCTGCTAAAAATTGCTGATCATCGCCACTACTAGTAAAAGAAAAAATCAAATATCACCAAAATAAAGCATTATTTGTGGGGGAAAACAAAGGACTTCAATTTTATTTGGGTACATTGTTACACGACCGCGCAATTGGCAATTAAAGTAATGTAGTGCCTGGTCATTAAGGGGGTAAAACCTTCTGGTCCAGAAGTAGTTAAAGACTCTATAAGAACAGAAAAATACCTTTTTATTTGAGAAATGTACTCTGACCTTAATTTTGTTTATTGTGGACTGCCAACACGCAGCATTTTTGTGGTCTGACTCTGAGTAGTGTCAGGCCTGCTCAGTTTTTTTTTACTAAACGCCCCAATCCATACCACTGTCTTCATCTCCAAAGAATAGGTAGTAATTGGGTTGTATTCCCATATTAAAAGTCGGGAGGGCTAAATAGATTTTTTTAAATAACTTAGCAGGTATGTAGATGATATGGGACAGCTCTGAATTTCTGCACGATTGCAGCGTGTTTATTATTATTATTTTTTTTTTTTTTACAGTTATAATACAGATAAAATAAAATGTTTTCAATGGTATAATTATTATAACAAAATTAGGAAAATTGGAAAAGTTTAAAGTGTATGTTACTCCATCATGACCAGGTGGTTCAGGGTTCCCACCCTTTTAAATAAAACGTTCCACTCTCTATTGCCACTGTGTTGGATGTGCCTCTGGGAACATGGAATTCTCTTTCACATCTTTTGACAGTGCCCGTTAACATGGCTGATTTGCAGAGATGTATAGTAACTAAGTAGAACTACTTCACTACTGTACTTAAGTACCGAAAGGCGGTATCTGTACTTTCCTAGAGTAGAATTTTTTTCTCCTACTTCCACTTTTACTTCACAACATTTTCTCAATGATTTTAATACTTCTACTCTGATATTTTTTTTTTGTGCTGCATAGTTACTCGTTACAATTATAAAAATTACCACTGCCAGAACAGTAGATGGCAGGTTTCATGAAGCTCAAAACATGTATATTATCAGCGCATACCAAAATAAAAGCTACTGTATGTATAAATAAAAGCTGCATTTGAAATAATAAAAAACAATATGATGTTCAAACTTTTGACTTTTTTCTTTAATAACTACATAACACAGTACTTGTACTTTTACTTTCAGTACTTGAGTAGCAAAATTTTTTAAAAAAACTACTTGCAATACTTAAGTACAAAAAATGTTGAATACTTTAGTACTTCTACTCAAGTCACTTTTTGATAGAGCACTTCCACTTCTACTCAAGTCACTTTTTGATCGAGCACTTCTACTTCTACTCAAGTATGGGTTTTGAGTACTTTATACAACTCTGCTGATTTTCAAAAAAGTGCAGAAGGTGGTGTTTGAGCTTACAGACATTCAAAAAGTAAATGTCAACTGCCCAACACCAATTTATTGGAAATGGGGAGTGAGATACTGCTGCTTTGGATTCTGATAAAGCATTGAAAAGCAAAACGCGTTAATCCTGCACAATCTTTTGTGAACAGTAGCTGATCATGTATTACACACTGTCATTAGAGATGTATAGAACTGTTCGCCGGCGAACAGTTCCCGGCGAACTTAGCATGTTCGCGTTCGCCGCTGCCGGCGAACATATGCGATGTTCGGTCCGCCCCCCATAAGACATCATTGAGGCAAACTTTGACCCTGAACTTTACAGTCAGCAGACACATTTACAGCCAATCAGCATACCTCCCTCCCACACCCTCCCACCTCCTATAAATAAGCAAGGGCAGCATCCATCTTAGATCATTCTGAAGCAGTGTGTGTAGTGAGAGTAGGGAGAGAGCTGCTGCTGCTGCTGCTGCTGCTGCTGTTAAGCTAGGGACAGTTAGTCAGTGTTCCTGGTCTTGCAGTGTTCTTGGTCCACTACTGCTGTAATATCAGCACCCCAAAAAGCCCTTCTAAGGGCTGGTATTTGTGTTTTTTTTTTTTTTTATATATATATATATATATATATATATATACCTAGCGTCCCCAAAAGCCCTTTTAAGGGCTGGTAATTGAGTTGTTTCTTCTTATATATATATATCTATATCTATCTAGTGTCCCCAAAAGCCCTTTTAAGGGCTGGTAATTGAGGATTTTTTTTATTTATATATATACATATATATATATATATATATATATATATAGTGTCCACAAAAGCCCTTTTAAGGGCTGGTAAGGTAATAGAGTTTTTTCTTTATATATATATCTATATATATCTATTGTACACTGCAGTTGCCTGCCCGCTGTGTGTGAGAGGCCACAGACCTACCACAGACTGTACTGTGTGCACACCACACTCATTTCGGGTGGCACAGGCACAGTACCTTGCATTTTAAAAAATATTTTTTTTTCCTCTGTCATAATTGCAGTGAGTGCTGTGTCAGGTCCACAGAGTGCACTGTACCCACTGCAGTGCACTGCCCACCACTGATATATATACGGTGGCACAGCATCTTGTTGCAATAAATTGAAAAAAAAAAATATTTTTTATTATTGCAGTTGCCTGGGCTGCCAGTTACTGTCAGGTCCACAGAGTGTACTGTGCCCACTGCAGTGCCACTGTGTGCCCACCCACCACTGATATATAAGGTGGCACAGCAGCTTGCAAAGTAAAAAAATATATATATATTTTTTAATTGCAGTTGCCTGGGTGCCAGTGACTGCTGTCAGGTCCACAGAGAGTGTACTGTGCCACTGCCCACCCACCACTGATATATAAGGTGGCACAGCAGCTTGCAAAGTAAAATAAAATATATATTTTTTAAAATTGCAGTTGCCTGGGTGCCAGTGACTGCTGTCAGGTCCACAGAGAGTGTACTGTGCCACTGCCCACCCACCACTGATATATATGCCTGCAAGAGAAAAAGCCAGCCGCAGAGAAGCCGTATTCCTGAAAATATTAGAAAAATGCTGTTTTTTAGGGGTTCTGGACATGCTACAGAGCTGAAACTTGACAGGTACACTTTTTAGACCCCCCAGACACTAAATACAAAAAATGACATGCCTGCCTAAAAAAATGCCCGATAAATGCCTGCAAGAGAAAAAGCCAGCCGCAGAGAAGTCGTATTCCTGAAAATATAATAAAAATGCTGTTTTTTAGGGGTTCTGGACATGCTACAGAGCTGAAACTTGACAGGTACACTTTTTAGACCCCCCAGACACTGAATACAAAAAATGACATGCCTGCCTAAAAAAATGCCCGATAAATGCCTGCAAGAGAAAAAGCCAGCCGCAGAGAAGCCGTATTACTGAAAATATAATAAAAATGCTGTTTTTTAGGGGTTCTGGACATGCTACAGAGCTGAAACTTGACAGGTACACTTTTTAGACCCCCCAGACACTAAATACAAAAAATGACATGCCTGCCTAAAAAAATGCCCGATAAATGCCTGCAAGAGAAAAAGCCAGCCGCAGAGAAGCCGTATTCCTGAAAATATAATAAAAATGCTGTTTTTTAGGGGTTCTGGACATGCTACAGAGCTGAAACTTGACAGGTACACTTTTTAGACCCCCCAGACACTGAATACAAAAAATGACATGCCTGCCTAAAAAAATGCCCGATAAATGCCTGCAAGAGAAAAAGCCAGCCGCAGAGAAGCCGTATTACTGAAAATATAATAAAAATGCTGTTTTTTAGGGGTTCTGGACATGCTACAGAGCTGAAACTTGACAGGTACACTTTTTAGACCCCCCAGACACTAAATACAAAAAATGACATGCCTGCCTAAAAAAATGCCCGATAAATGCCTGCAAGAGAAAAAGCCAGCCGCAGAGAAGCCGTATTACTGAAAATATAATAAAAATGCTGTTTTTTAGGGGTTCTGGACATGCTACAGAGCTGAAACTTGACAGGTACACTTTTTAGACCCCCCAGACACTGAATACAAAAAATGACATGCCTGCCTAAAAAAATGCCCGCTAAATGCCTGCAAGAAAAAAAGCCAGCCGCAGAGAAGCCATATTCTTGAAAATATAAGAAAAATGCTGTTTTTTAGGGGTTCTGGACATGCTACAGAGCTGAAACTTGACAGGTACACTTTTTAGACCCCCCAGACACTAAATACAAAAAATTACATGCCTGCCTAAAAAAATGCCCGCTAAATGCCTGCAAGAGAAAAAGCCAGCCGCAGAGAAGCCATATTCCTGAAAATATAAGAAAAATGCTGTTTTTTAGGGGTTCTGGACATGCTACAGAGCTGAAACTTGACAGGTACACTTTTTAGACCCCCCAGACACTAAATACAAAAAATGACATGCCTGCCTAAAAAAATGCCCGATAAATGCCTGCAAGAGAAAAAGCCAGCCGCAGAGAAGCCATATTCCTGAAAATATAAGACAAATGCTGTTTTTTAGGGGTTCTGGACATGCTACAGAGCTGAAACTTCACAACTTCATTTTTTATTTTTATTTTTTTTTTAATTTTTCCAATAATTGGCTCTCTATCAAAAAATTATAATTTTTAAGAACTTTTTTTTGCGTGATCCCTCTCCGGCATGCCACAGTCCAGGTGTTAGTCCCCTTGAAACAACTTTTCCATCACTATTGTGGCCAGAAAGAGTCCCTGTGTGTTTTAAAATTCGCCTGCCTATTGAAGTCTATGGCGGTTCGCCCGGTTCGCCGGTTTGCGAACATTTTAGGTTCGCGACATCACTAACTGTCATATGCCTTTTGAACTGATTGGGTTCTGTGTATATTAGACTCTATATCGAAATTTTAAAACTCTAGGATTTCATTATGATATAAAATAAAGTTTTTATGTTTTATAATTGATTGATTTTGTTCCGGTGTTTAAATTATGGCACATTTAAAGTCCCTTATCTCCCTCCCCATTTCCAATAAATTGGTGTTGGGCAGTTGAGATTTACTTTTTGAATTTATATTTTCCTGTACAGGGATGTTGCCATTTCAGTTAGAAAATCACCCTGAGGCATTCTTGTTACACCTGACCCCATTACCTAAATATCAATTTAAAAAAATCACTTTTAGTACATCTCATAAATGTAACCAGGGTATATAACCCAGGGGTGGAGAAGTGGAGGTGTACAGGGCCTCCCTCACTGGGACACTGGTTCCCTGTTATTTAGGATACTGAGAGGATGGAGAAACTCACTGATGCTGTTAAGGGGAAAGAGGAACAGCAGCGAAAAACATGGTTTTACTGGAATGCCTTCTCATTCTCCTAGGCCTATTGCACTTTTATAGGTCAATAATCCCTGGGCTGGATGTGTTTCTGCAGGTTCAGCAATCTCACTAGAGATAATACGGTGTGACCCAACCCCTCAGTCCTTTTTTTTTTACTCTTCTTCCCTACTGATTCTTCCCCCTATAGGGTTTCCCTGTGTTTATTAGTTTTTACTTTTGTGTGGGTTAGTCCACCCACTCCCTCACTCTTTAACCGCTTGCCGACCGCCGCATGTACGTATACTGCGGCGGTCAGCCCCTCACAGGCAGAGTGACGTATCGTTACGTCACTAGCCTGTGAGGCTCTGGGGAGCGAGCGCGCACCGCCGGCGGCGCGCTCCCGCACGGTCACGGACCCCCCCCGCGCGTGTGACTGGCGGACCCGATGTCCGCCGCTCACTCTGCGATCGTTGGGGGAGAGGGAGAAAGGCAGGCAGCTTGTGTTAACAAGCTGCCTGTCATTCTCCCCTGTGTAGAAACACTGATCATACGGTTCTACTATGTAGGACCGTTGATCAGTGTTCCTACAGCTCAAGCCACAGCCAATCACAGTTAGAATCACGCCCCTAGGGACACACACAGCCCCTCCCTCTCAAATAAAGTTAACCCCTTCACTGCCAGTGTAATTTTACAGTGACAGTGCATATATATAGCACTGATTACTGTAGAAATGTCACTGGTAACCCCAAAAGTGTCAAAAATGTCAGTCAAGGGTCCGATCTGTCCTCCCAATGTCGCAGTACCGCAAAAAAATCGCAGATCACCGCCATTACGCGTTAAAAAAAACAACAAAAATGACTAAAATCTTTCCCTTTGTTAGTAAACACGATAACTTTTGCGCAAACCAATCAAAATACGCTTTTTGCGATTTTTTTTACCAAACATATGTAGCATAAAACAAATTGGCCGAAAATGTTAAAAAATTTTGATTTTTACTTTTTTTTGGGGGGAATTTCATATAAAAAAAATGTGAAAAATATTGTTATTTTTGCAAAATTGACGCTCTTTTTTTGTTTATAGCGCGTGATCAAAAAATCGCACAGGTGATCAAATACCACTAAAAGAAAGCTCTGTTTGTGGGAAAAAAAGGACGTCAAATTCGTTTAGGTACAGCGTCGCACGACCGCGCAATTGTCCGTTAATGTCACGCAGTGCCGAATCGCAAAATACCCCCTGGTCTTTTAGCAGCCAAATCCTCCGGGGCTTAAGTGGTTAAAAAGTCTTGGGTCCTTCATGGTGGTTGACTGATAGGTATCTTGTATTGAACACAGCTTTTCATTGAACCTTTTGGCTTTGACTAAGGTCCGCCTATTATATGCGTTAAAGAGTTTATTGTATCTCTACTCATTATTGCTGTCAATGATTCCGTACTTGTACTGTATGACTTGAGCTGAAATATTGTTTGTCTATAGCTTTTTGTATTGGAATATGTTTGCATTGTACAACTCCATGGATGGATTCAATAAAAGTGTGAATGTAAAAAAAAATGTTTATTATTACCCCGACATCTAAAATTTCTGGTATATGCCTGTTCCTGTTCTCTTTGCATTTTATCCTTGGTGAGAAATGCCTGGTGATCCTGCCAGTCAAATCCCAGCATGGTCAGTTTTCTTCTTTGTATTCTTTTTAGTGACACAGCATGCTTGTACTGTATTGGTTCATATGAAATATATACCAAAGCAAAGAGCAAAGAAAATGTAAAGAAAACTCAGTTTGGTGTGGAGCAGTGATTATATTAATGCTTTGAGTGAAACATTAACCACTTTCCAACTGTATAACTTATTTATGTGGCAACAAGGTGGCACTGCTGCGTCGGATCAGGTACCTAGTACCTAGGACATGATCCAAAACTTCCGGGTCTGGGTGCGCACTCACTCTAATGGCGACTCACTCCCACTAGGATTATACACAGCAGGAGCTGATCTATGGGTACCTCAGACTCCATGTCTGCCAGCTCCCACCGACAGTGACAGTGCATATTTTTAGCACTGATCACTGTATTAGTGTCACTGGTCCCCAAAAAGTGCCAAAAGTGTCAGTTAGTATCCGACTGTCAGCCGAAATATCGCATTCCCACTATAAGTCACTGATTGCTTCCATTACTAGTAAAAAAATAAATAAAAATATCCAATAGTTTGTAGACATAATAGCGTTTGCGCAAACCAATCATTATACGCTTATTGGGATTTTTTCCCCAAAAATATGTAGCAGAATACATATTAGCCTAAATTTTTGAAGAAATTTGCTTTTCTTAATTTTTTTATTGCATATTTTTTTATAGCAGAAAGTAAAAATTATTGTTTCTTTTTTTTCAAAACTGTAGATCTTTTTTTGTTTAAGGCGCAAAAAATAAAAACCACAGAGATGATCAAAAACCACCAAAAGAAAGCTTGATTTGTGGGGAAAAAGGACATACGTTTTATTTTAGTACAGCGTTGCATGACCGCGCAATTGTCCATTAAATTAATGCAGTGCCGTATCGCAAAAAATGTACAGGTCATAAAGGGGGATAAATCTTCTGGAGCTGAAGTGGTTAATAGTGTAAAACTCCTTTAAATAACGTGTTTGGAGGATAGCCTTTATCTGCCTGCAAAGTGGCACATCCATACGATGTATATAACCTACAGCAGTAAAAATTATATTAACAAAGGAAAAAAAATGTTGTTTAAACTGCTGGTAAATTACAACTTTGAACAATCAAATCCAAAACACCTATCTGCTGCCAAAGTACCCTAATGTGACTGAAATGTGTATAATCAGTTTCAGCTGCTACTTTGACCAGATGCTTCTGTACTGTATATAAACAAAAGGGGCTGAGGTATTCCCTTCAACTATAGATGTTAATAAGGGACCCCACACAAAAACAAAAAAGTGTGAGGTTCTCCCCCAATATCCATACCAGACCCTTATCCGAGCATGCAGCCTTGCTTGCCAGGAAATTGGGGGACAAGTGTGTGCCCCATTCCTTCTAAACCATTAGGGATGATTAACTTTTGAAAAGTTCGGTTCAACCAGAACACCAGAATTTCCTGAAAGTTCGGTTCGGATTCCAGAACCCCATTGTAATCAATGGGACCCGAACTGGATTTAAAAAAACACAATTTTGAAGCCCTAAAACCTAATAAATGCCCCTAAAAAGTGCCTAGGATTCTGGGTCATGCCCCAGGTACTATGAATCAGGCAAAAAAAAGTTCTTTGCCCCCAGCCTAGCCAATTTATTTATGGCTAGATGGGAGGAGGATGTCATCTATAGGAACCGTCCACCGCAGCTGGTTCTGTGGCGGAGGTATATAGATGACATCCTCCTCCTTTGGGACGGAGATCAGATCTCTCTTGATTCCTTCATGTCAAATTTAAACATCAATGATAGGGGAATCAAACTTGACTGCACAAGCAGCACCACACATATCAGCTTTCTTGATCTGAACCTGATGCTTGATGGAGATAGGTTGGTCACTTCCACCTTTTTCAAAAAAACGGACCGCAACGGCTTCATCCCTGTGGACAGCTGCCACCATAAATCGTGGTTGAAAGCTGTCCCCAAGGGACAATTCATGAGACTGCAACCAGATTGTACCCATCTTGATGGTTTCCTCAGGCAGGCCTCACAGTTGAAGACCAAGTTCCTTGACAAAGGTTACCAGCCTGACCTTTTGTTAGCCCCTAGTGGAAGAGCTAGTCGCTAAAACAAACCTTTTAAAAACTGTTTTGTTACTTCATTTAGTACACAACATTATGCGATTAAGAAAATCATACAGAAACATTGGTCAGTAATCAAAAACGATGGGATCTGAGGTCCGACCCTTCCAGAAAAACCTGCTGTCATCTTTAGGGGATCCCCTTCTTTAGGACACCAAGCGGCTCGCAATGTAATTGAAAAAACCCCACAAACCCTTATTCTTTCCTGAATTCAAGGGTTTCCACCCCTGTAGGAGATGCAACATCTGCTCTCTCAATTCCTTCAAGGGTAGAAAGATAGAAGCAATTAGATCTCACATCACTGGGAAGGAGTACACAATTAATTCCTTTATTACTTGTTCCACAAAGAATGTTATCTACATGCTCCAATGCAAATGTGGCAAACAGTATATTGGTCGCACTTTGCGTACCATGCAAATACGCATGGGGGAGCATGTAGCCAACATTCGTAAGGGATTCCCTGGTCACTGTGTCTCTAAGCACTTTGACATGTGCCACTGTAGGAATCCCTGTAACACTTCCTTTGTTGCCTTTGAACGTTATGTTCCCAACTGGCGAGGAGCAAATATCAAGAGAGAATTGTCCCGTGCTGAAACACGTTGGATTTATATCTTAAAAACCTATGTTCCCCATGGGTTAAACGTGGAATGGGACATTAATTGTTTAATTAATAACAGCTAGATAAATCTCTTGGTCTTTGTTATGTATTCTTTAGGAGATAACTGGTTTATTTATTGCAGTAGGACTACCAGGTTATTAGGGTTATGGTTCATTTTACTGTATATGGATTTTTTATTATTATTTTTAATATATTTGTTATTACTGGCTAATTAAGAGGGCAGGGAGTGTCGCAATATGCACCCTACACTTCTTTCTTCCATTTTACATCTTTTATAGTGATGGAAGGTATCATTTGTCAGTAGTTCCAATTCTAACCACTAGATGGAGTTTATTGAAAAATTCTCCATCACTGGATTGAATATTAAATAATTATTCAGTCACTAATATATGGTGTATTGTTTACAATTTTGTCAATTTTTATAGCGGTGTCCCACTAAGTAAATTCTAGTTTGATGTGATGCGCTATTTTGTCCATTATTCCATGATTAAACATAATCCTTTTTGTGCTCACTATTGGTTTAATATCTAATCATTAGCACATTAGTGTTCATGCCTCTCGTGTTTTACTTTAAGTCTGACGAGAAGGTTTCTTACCACTTTGTGATATCCGCCCTTACTTGCGGAGGGGCATATGCGACACTTCTGCCCACAGTCCACATTGATTGGTTGAGAATGCGGAAGTGTCACACACCACGGTGGGATTTAACTGGCGTGGCGGCGGTGTCCGGTAACCACGCCCCGGGACCGTCACATATGACGAAACCGGGACGTTGAGCACGCCCCTTGGAACGCCGGCTTGCTTTGTGTATCTGCGGGACGCCGCGGTTTTAATGTTTTCGCCTGTATTCGTCTACTCATATGTAAGTGCAATTTTAATAAATGTTTTAATCTACTAAACTGGATTACGCTATGGTCTTCCTTAATCTTCCCTCCCATGTGTACCATATCACACACTGTTGGAGCTGCATATGAGTCCACCGCTTCACCTTTTGCATTTGGAGTCAAGGTTGATTACTGGTCTATGGATTTAAGCCCTTATCCCTCTGTATGTGGAGGCAAGATTGAATGCTGATTTCCCATAAAGCTTCTTGTGGCCTATCCATTAATTTGGGGGCCCCTTATATTCTGGTAAGCAGCCATATTTCATCACCTCTCACGGGTGTCTTCCCTCCTGACTAACCATCTATCGGGATTCCATCTTTGGATAACAGCTCTCTACTTATTATCCATTCTGGGACTTATGTTTTGGACTTTATCACTTATATTTTTATTAATATTTTTAATAATATATTTTTTAATAGCACGTTTATTTTTTGATTTATGTGGCACTCACAACACATTTTTTGCTTTTCTTATTAGCGCTACACTATTTGGTTTACAAAAAAAAGTTCTTAAAAATTGTCGTTTTTGATAGAGAGACAATTATTGAAAAAATTATTGAAAAAAAAAATGAGATTTCTTTGGATTTAGCGTCTGGGGGGTTTAAAAAGTGTACCCGTGAAGTTTCAGCTCTGTAGCATGTCCAGAACCAGAAAAAAAACAGATAATTTTTCTTAGAATTTCAGTAGCGCAGGGATGGTGTTACCCTCTTTCACACCTGGGCGTTTTTGTTTCAGGCGTTTTTCTGGCGTTTTTTTTTAACTTCTGTATAGGGGTATATATATATATATATATATATATATATATATATAGTGCCTTGCGAAAGTATTTGGCCCCTTGAACTTTGCGACCTTTTGCCCCATTTCAGGCTTCAAACATAAAGATATAAAGCTGGTAATTTTTTGTAAAGAATCAACAAGAAGTGGGACACAATCATGAAGTGGAACGAAATTTATTGGATATTTCAAACTTTTTTAACCTCCCTGGCGGTATGATTCTGTCAGGAATTCTGTACCAAAAGCGGTACAATTTTTTTCATGGAAATTTGGCGTTATGTATTATAGGCCTACAATTCTTAGTAATTACTGACTTAAACCTGACCAAAACAAGATGTGATAAATTTGAAACACAAACGCATGAATTATAATCTAATCAATAATATAATTTTATTATATAATATATATATATATTATATTATATAATAAAATTATATTATTGATTAGATTATAATTCATGCGTTATATTTCATATATATAGGTGTATATATATATATATATACATATATACTGTGTATATATATGTATATATATATATATATATATATATATATATATATATATGTGTATATATATATATATATATATATATATATATATATATATATATATATATATATATACATACATATACATACATATATATATATATATATATATACATACACACATATATATATATATATATATATATATATATATATATGTATATAATATATATATATATATATATGTATATAATATATATATATATATATATATATATATATGTATATATATATATATATATATATATATATATATATATATATATAATTATAAATGTTATGTGTGTGTTTGTGTTTTGTGCAACGTTCAATGTTTGAATTTCCCTCCCTAGTTCCGCTCCCATGCAGCATTGCTGCTGCAGGGAACGGAACTAGGAAGTCATCACACCGACAGAGGATGGACGAGCGGCGGGGATCTCAGACGGCTGGCGATCTCAGCAATGGGAGATCATCGCTGGATCGCCAGGAGAAGGTAAGAGACCACTGCGCGCTCTGCCCATTCACCCCGAGCGTGACTCGGGGATACCGATAATAGCATGGAAAATCCACCCCGAGTCACGCTCGGGGATACCGCTAGGAGGGTTAACAAATAAAAAACTGAAAAATTGGGTGTGCAAAATTATTCAGCCCCCTTAAGTTAATACTTTGTAGCGCCACCTTTTGCTGCGATTACAGCTGTAAGTCGCTTGGGGTATGTCTCTATCAGTTTTGCACATCGAGAGACTGAAATTTTTGCCCATAAAGCCCCGTACACACGTACTGATCATCGGCCGAATGATCGGCTGTCTTTTGTCCAGGGCTGTCCTGTCCGCTGAAAAGTGCAAAAGACTGCACATGAATTTTGTCGGCCAACAACAGCCGACTGCAGAAGTGATGTCATGTGATGGTTAACTTTCCGTGTCTTTTTTCTTCTCTGAGCATGCCCAGTCTTGCAAATCTGCTGATTGTTGGCCGAATTCTGTACTGACTGGCGAACAATCGGCCGTTCTGGTGTTGGCCAACAAAAATTTTAATGCCTGCACGACACATTCGGCCGAAAATGCGCTGTCGGCTGTCGGAAGCATCATAATAACAAGCCTACAATCGGCCGATCGTTCGGCGGACGAATATTTGCGGCCGACAATCGGTACGTGTGTGCGGGGCTTTACTCCTTGCAAAACAGCTCGAGCTCAGTGAGGTTGGATGGAGAGCGTTTGTGAACAGCAGTTTTAAGTTCTTTCCACAGATTCTCGATTGGATTCCGGTCTGGACTTTGACTTGGCCATTCTAAAACCTGGATATGTTTATTTGTGAACCATTCCATTGTAGATTTTGTTTTATGTTTTGGATCATTGTCTTGTTGGAAGACAAATCTCCGTCCCAGTCTCAGGTCTTTTGCAGACTCCATCAGGTTTTCTTCCAGAATGGTCCTGTATTTGGCTCCATCCATCTTCCCATCAATTTTAACCATCTTCCCTGCTGAAGAAAAGCAGGCCCAAACAATGATGCTGCCACCACCATGTTTGACAGTGGGGATGGTGTGTTCAGGGTGATGAGCTGTGTTGCTTTTACGCCAAACATAACGTTTTGCATTGTTGCCAAAAAGTTTGATTTTGGTTTCATCTGACCAGAGCACCTTCTTCCACATGTTTGGTGTGTCTCCCAGGTGGCTTGTGGCAAACTTTAAACGACACTTTTTATGGATATCTTTAAGAAATGGCTTTCTTCTTTGCCACTCTTCCATAAAGGCCAGATTTGTGCAGTATACGATTGATTGTTGTCCTATGGACAGAGTCTCCCACCTCAGCTGTAGATCTCTGAAGTTCATCCAGAGTGATCATGGGCCTCTTGGCTGCATCTCTGATCAGTCTTCTCCTTGTATGAGCTGAAAGTTTAGAGCTGAAAGTTTAGAGGGACGGCCAGGTCTTCGTAGATTTGCAGTGGTCTGATACTCCTTCCATTTCAATATTATCGCTTGCACAGTGCTCCTTGGGATGTTTAAAGCATGGGAAATCTTTTTGTATCCAAATACGGCTTTAAACTTCTCCACAACAGTATCTCGGACCTGCCTGGTGTGTTCCTTGTTCTTCATGATGCTCTGTGCTTTAAACGGACCTCTGAGACTATCACAGTGCAGGTGCATTTATACGGAGACATGATTACACACAGGTGGATTCTATTTATCATCATTAGTCATTTAGGTCAACATTGGATCATTCAGAGATCCTCACTGAACTTCCGGAGAGAGTTTGCTGCACTGAAAGTAAAGGGGCTGAATAATTTTGCACACCCAATTTTTCAGTTTTTTATTTGTTAACAAAGTTTGAAATATCCAATAAATTTCATTCCACTTCATGATTGTGTCCCACTTGTTGTTGATCCTTCACAAAAAATTACAGTTTTATATCTTTATGTTTGAACCCTGAAATGTGGCAAAAGGTCGCAAAGTTCAAGGGGGCCGAATACTTTCGCAAGGCACTGTATATATGTGTGTGTGTGTGTATATATACATATACATACATTTATTTATATATATATATATATATATATATATATATATATATATATATATATATATATATATATATATATATATATACACAGTATACACCCCTAACCCAGAATCTGCATAGTGTGGTCACCCTGACATGGCAGAGTTCGGTCACCCTGATATGGCAGAATCAGATCACATTAAACTACACTATGGTCACTCTGACATGGCAGAGTCAGATCACATTAAACTACACTACGGTCACCCTGACATGGCAGAGTCAGATCACATTAAACTACACTACGGTCACCCTGACATGGCAGAGTCAGATCACATTAAACTACACTACGGTCACCCTGACATGGCAGAGTCAGATCACATTAAACTACGCTACGGTCACCCTGACATGGCAGAGTCAGATCACATTAAACTACACTACGGTCACCCTGACATGGCAGAGTCAGGTCACCCTAAACTACACTACGGTCACCCTGACACTTAACCACTTAAGCCCCGGAGGATTTGGCTGCTAAACGACCAGAGGGTATTTTGCGATTCGGCACTGCGTGACTTTAACGGACAATTGCGCGGTCGTGCGACGCTGTACCTAAACGAATTTGGCGTCCTTTTTTTCCCACAAACAGAGCTTTCTTTTGGCGGTATTTGATCACCTGTGCAATTTTTTGATCACGCGCTATAAACAAAAAAAGAGCGTAAATTTTGCAAAAATAGCAATATTTTTCCCTTTTTTTTATATGAAATTCCCCCCAAAAAAAATGTAAAAATCAAAATTTTTTAATATTTTCGGCCAATTTGTTTTATGCTACCTATGTTTGGTAAAAAAAATCGCAAAAAGCGTATTTTGATTGGTTTGCGCAAAAGTTATTGCGTTTACTAACAAAGGGAAAGATTTTTGTCATTTTTGTTGTTTCTTTTTTTAACGCGTAATGGCGGCGATCTGCGATTTTTTTTGCGGTACTGCGACATTGCGGCGGAAAGATCGGACCCTTGACTGACATTTTTGACACTTTTGGGGTTACCAGTGACATTTCTACAGTAATCAGTGCTATACATATGCACTGTTACTGTAAAAATACACTGGTAGTGAAGGGGTTAACTTTATTTGAGAGGGAGGGGCTGTGTGTGTCCCTAGGGGCGTGATTCTAACTGTGATTGGCTGTGGCTTCAACTGTATGCAGAGTGATCAATGGATCTACATAGTAGATCCATGTGATCAGCTCTCATACAGAGAGGAGAATGACAGGCAGCTTGTTTACACAAGCTGCCTGACTTTCTCCCTCTCCCCCGCCGATCGCAGAGTGGCCGGCGGCGATCGGGTCCGCCGGTCACACGCGCGGGGGGGTCCGTGACCACGCGGGAGCGGGAGCGCGCCTCCGGCGGCGCGCGCTCGCTCCCTAAACCCTCACAGGCGAGCGACGTAGACCTACGTCACTTTGCCTGTGAGGGGCTGACCGCCGCCGTAGATAGTCGTGCGGCGGTCGGCAAGTGGTTAAAGCTATCCCTACAAAAACTAGATTTTTGAATCTAACTATAGTGGTATATAGTACCCTAACTACACTGCATATCCCTTTCCTCACACTAATAATTGCAAAATGACACTGAAACTTTACAAGCAGCAGGAGTAACAGAAATGCTTCCACTCTATTCCACAGCCTCTGTATTACAGTGCTAGAGGTTTGGCGGGGCTATGTTATGTACTGGGGGGTGTATTCACTCCTGATTGGCCTCTGGACCCCTAGTCCCTCCAATCACATTCCTAGCAGAGTCCTGCCCCCTCAATTGACTTTTACTGATGTTTCTGGGCCAATCACGTGCTTTTAAAGCCCAGTTCCTGTCCCATTGCATTTTGGGCGGTTCTGGTGGCCAAATTCTGAACTTTTACCGCAAAAAGTTCGGAATTCGGCCCAATTTCGAACACCCAATGTTCGGGTCGAACCAATGGTCGACCCGAACCGTTTGATCATCCCTATAAACCAAACCAGATAATACATGGAGAAAAGTACCCCCTCTGCAAAGCACCCTATCCCCCTTGAGATAGGGTTTTTAGGGTCAGCAGACAGAGAGCTAATTGAAATCTGGAAATATTAGGGCCCCTCAAATAATGCCCTCCCATTTGAATGAGTAAAGTGTACAAAGTACCCCTACTAATTTATTTTAAAAAATGAAAACAGTAAATATTGACATTACACTTTTTGACAAGTCCTTTATTTTAAAAAAAGCCGCCAAACATGTCCCATGATGTACATCCATCATCAGTTATGTCCTCCAGCAATGCAGATCCACATCAATCATGATGAACAAAAGAACAACCATTGACAGATGGGAGCCTGCTGTATATAGTAGCAGTAGAAACAGAGGTTACCTAGTTTGCCAGAGTCAATATACGGTTAACTTAACTACCTGTTTATCCTTTAATTATAAGTTGTTCTAAGTCATTTATTTTACATTTGTAATGCTCTAATTGTTTGTTACAGTTACAGTATTAAACAGAGGCACACTACCATCATTAGTCTACAGTAGTGTTGAGCGAACACGGACTGTATTATTCGTGTTCGTACCGAATAATTGGATTTTTTGTACCCGAACACGGACACGGACACTTTACTGTATGTTCGGGTAAAAATCCGTGTTCGGTCGTTTTATTTCCGGGTTTTGCATGCTTTGGCGCTCTTTTCATGGCGGGCTTTCAACAGCCAATCAACAATCGTTTAACTGGTGTGCCTTAAGCCATCCCAGCCATGCCTGCAAATGTCTCAGTAGCTGTGATTGGCCGTCTGAAGCATGTGACCAAGTCTTTATAAGTTCGAGGCAGCCGCAGCGGCGTCATTATGCTGCTTAGATTCAGGGACAGAGCACACATCAACGTGCTGGCTGCTGATTAGGGAAAGATAGGCAGGAAAAAACCATTTGTGTCCGGATAGAATTGAGGGACAGGTCGGAGTGTTTAGGCAGGGCGAGTTGTAGGCATTTTAGGGATAGAGTCTGCTGAATTATATAGGGTCAGTGTCTTCTACAAACTACAATCGATATTGCTGTGTGGGGGGTGGGGTGAATCTGCACTCAATCCTGATCTACGATCTCTTCTCAATCCTGTTAGGGACAGAGTCTGCTGAATTTTAGGGAAACTGTGTTCTACAAACTACAATCGATATTGCTGTGTGGGGGGTGGGGTGAATCTGCACTCAATCCTGATCTACGATCTCTTCTCAATCCTGTTAGGGACAGAGTCTGCTGAATTTTAGGGAAACTGTGTTCTACAAACTACAATCGATATTGCTGTGTGGGGGGTGGGGTGAATCTGCACTCAATCCTGATCTACGATCTCTTCTCAATCCTGTTAGGGACAGAGTCTGCTGAATTTTAGGGAAACTGTGTTCTACAAACTACAATCGATATTGCTGTGTGGTGTGGGATTGGAGATAGGCAGGTGTCAGTGATCCACATCCATTTTTCTGTGTGTGAGCTGCAGTGAACACAATCTTTTTGGGCTGCAGTGAACACAATCTTTTTGGGCTGCAGTGAACACAATCTTTTTGGGCTGCAGTGAACACAATCTTTTTGGGCTGCAGTGAACACAATCTTTTTGGGGTGCAGTGAACAAAATCTTTTTGGGGTGCAGTGAACACAATCCTTTTTGGTGTGCAGTGAACACAATCTTTGTGGGGTGCAGTGAACAAAATCCTTTGTGGGGTGCAGTGAACACAATCTTTTTGGGGTGCAGTGAACAAAATCCTTTTTGGGGTGCAGTGAACAACATCCTTTTTGGGGTGCAGTGAACACAATCTTTTTGGGGTGCAGTGAACAAAATCCTTTGTGGGGTGCAGTGAACACAATCTTTTTGGGGTGCAGTGAACACAATCTTTTTGGGGTGGAGTGAACAACATCCTTTTTGGGGTGCAGTGAACAAAATCCTTTTTGGGGTGCAGTGAACAAAATCATTTTTGGGGTGCAGTGAACACAATCTTTTTGGGGTGCAGTGAACACAATCTTTGTGGGGTGCAGTGAACACAATCTTTTTGGGGTGGAGTGAACAACATCCTTTTTGGGGTGCAGTGAACAAAATCCTTTTTGGGGTGCAGTGAACAACATCCTTTTTGGGGTGCAGTGAACACAATCTTTTTGGGGTGCAGTGAACACAATCTTTGTGGGGTACAGTGAACAGAATCTTTGTGGGGTGCAGTGAACACAATCTTTGGGGGGTACAGTGAACACAATCTTTGTGAGGTGCAGTGAACACAATCTTTGTGGGGTGCAGTGAACACAATCATTGTGGGGTGCAGTGAACTCAATCTTTGTGGGGTACAGTGAACACAATCTCATACTGAAGGTTTGAGGGTGCTGCCTGTTCCATACTCCCCCTACTCCTCATCTAGCCTTTTAGGGGTACAAACAATAGTAATTGGGGCCTAGTGTGGTTGTGTACGTGTGATATACATACACTTTTTTGGGATCATATTTTCTATTCCGCTATTTAATCAAAAACCTTTGGGGATCAGTTAAATTGGGGGATAGTCTGTGTTGGTACGTGTGAGAGAGATCCACCTTTCCAAGTTGTTGGGGTTCATCTCATACTTCTGAAGGTTTGAGGGTGCTGCCTGTTCCATACTCCCCCCTACTCCTAGCCTTTTAGGGGTACAAACAATAGTAATTGGGGCCTAGTGTGGTTGTGTACGTGTGATATACATACACTTTTTTGGGATCATATTTTCTATTCCGCTATTTAATCAAAAACCTCTGGGGATCAGTTAAATTGGGGGATAGTCTGTGTTGGTACGTGTGAGAGAGATCCACCTTTCCAAGTTGTTGGGGTTCATCTCATACTTCTGAAGGTTTGAGGGTGCTGCCTGTTCCATACTCCCCCTACTCCTAGCCTTTTAGGGGTACAAACAATAGTAATTGGGGCCTAGTGTGGTTGTGTACGTGTGATATACATACACTTTTTTGGGATCATATTTTCTATTCCGCTATTTAATCAAAAACCTCTGGGGATCAGTTAAATTGGGGGATAGTCTGTGTTGGTACGTGTGAGAGAGATCCACCTTTCCAAGTTGTTGGGGTTCATCTCATACTTCTGAAGGTTTGAGGGTGCTGCCTGTTCCATACTCCCCCTACTCCTAGCCTTTTAGGGGTACAAACAATAGTAATTGGGGCCTAGTGTGGTTGTGTACGTGTGATATACATACACTTTTTTGGGATCATATTTTCTATTCCGCTATTTAATCAAAAACCTTTGGGGATCAGTTAAATTGGGGGATAGTCTGTGTTGGTACGTGTGAGAGAGATCCACCTTTCCAAGTTGTTGGGGTTCATCTCATACTTCTGAAGGTTTGAGGGTGCTGCCTGTTCCATACTCCCCCCTACTCCTAGCCTTTTAGGGGTACAAACAATAGTAATTGGGGCCTAGTGTGGTTGTGTACGTGTGATATACATACACTTTTTTGGGATCATATTTTCTATTCCGCTATTTAATCAAAAACCTTTGGGGATCAGTTAAATTGGGGGATAGTCTGTGTTGGTACGTGTGAGAGAGATCCACCTTTCCAAGTTGTTGGGGTTCATCTCATACTTCTGAAGGTTTGAGGGTGCTGCCTGTTCCATACTCCCCCTACTCCTAGCCTTTTAGGGGTACAAACAATAGTAATTGGGGCCTAGTGTGGTTGTGTACGTGTGATATACATACACTTTTTTGGGATCATATTTTCTATTCCGCTATTTAATCAAAAACCTCTGGGGATCAGTTAAATTGGGGGATAGTCTGTGTTGGTACGTGTGAGAGAGATCCACCTTTCCAAGTTGTTGGGGTTCATCTCATACTTCTGAAGGTTTGAGGGTGCTGCCTGTTCCATACTCCCCCCTACTCCTAGCCTTTTAGGGGTACAAACAATAGTAATTGGGGCCTAGTGTGGTTGTGTACGTGTGATATACATACACTTTTTTGGGATCATATTTTCTATTCCGCTATTTAATCAAAAACCTCTGGGGATCAGTTAAATTGGGGGATAGTCTGTGTTGGTACGTGTGAGAGAGATCCACCTTTCCAAGTTGTTGAGGTTCATCTCATACTTCTGAAGGTTTGAGGGTGCTGCCTGTTCCATACTCCCCCTACTCCTAGCCTTTTAGGGGTACAAACAATAGTAATTGGGGCCTAGTGTGGTTGTGTACGTGTGATATACATACACTTTTTTGGGATCATATTTTCTATTCCGCTATTTAATCAAAAACCTTTGGGGATCAGTTAAATTGGGGGATAGTCTGTGTTGGTACGTGTGAGAGAGATCCACCTTTCCAAGTTGTTGGGGTTCATCTCATACTTCTGAAGGTTTGAGGGTGCTGCCTGTTCCATACTCCCCCTACTCCTAGCCTTTTAGGGGTACAAACAATAGTAATTGGGGCCTAGTGTGGTTGTGTACGTGTGATATACATACACTTTTTTGGGATCATATTTTCTATTCCGCTATTTAATCAAAAACCTCTGGGGATCAGTTAAATTGGGGGATAGTCTGTGTTGGTACGTGTGAGAGAGATCCACCTTTCCAAGTTGTTGGGGTTCATCTCATACTTCTGAAGGTTTGAGGGTGCTGCCTGTTCCATACTCCCCCCTACTCCTAGCCTTTTAGGGGTACAAACAATAGTAATTGGGGCCTAGTGTGGTTGTGTACGTGTGATATACATACACTTTTTTGGGATCATATTTTCTATTCCGCTATTTAATCAAAAACCTCTGGGGATCAGTTAAATTGGGGGATAGTCTGTGTTGGTACGTGTGAGAGAGATCCACCTTTCCAAGTTGTTGGGGTTCATCTCATACTTCTGAAGGTTTGAGGGTGCTGCCTGTTCCATACTCCCCCCTACTCCTAGCCTTTTAGGGGTACAAACAATAGTAATTGGGGCCTAGTGTGGTTGTGTACGTGTGATATACATACACTTTTTTGGGATCATATTTTCTATTCCGCTATTTAATCAAAAACCTCTGGGGATCAGTTAAATTGGGGGATAGTCTGTGTTGGTACGTGTGAGAGAGATCCACCTTTCCAAGTTGTTGGGGTTCATCTCATACTTCTGAAGGTTTGAGGGTGCTGCCTGTTCCATACTCCCCCTACTCCTAGCCTTTTAGGGGTACAAACAATAGTAATTGGGGCCTAGTGTGGTTGTGTACGTGTGATATACATACACTTTTTTGGGATCATATTTTCTATTCCGCTATTTAATCAAAAACCTCTGGGGATCAGTTAAATTGGGGGATAGTCTGTGTTGGTACGTGTGAGAGAGATCCACCTTTCCAAGTTGTTGGGGTTCATCTCATACTTCTGAAGGTTTGAGGGTGCTGCCTGTTCCATACTCCCCCTACTCCTAGCCTTTTAGGGGTACAAACAATAGTAATTGGGGCCTAGTGTGGTTGTGTACGTGTGATATACATACACTTTTTTGGGATCATATTTTCTATTCCGCTATTTAATCAAAAACCTCTGGGGATCAGTTAAATTGGGGGATAGTCTGTGTTGGTACGTGTGAGAGAGATCCACCTTTCCAAGTTGTTGGGGTTCATCTCATACTTCTGAAGGTTTGAGGGTGCTGCCTGTTCCATACTCCCCCTACTCCTAGCCTTTTAGGGGTACAAACAATAGTAATTGGGGCCTAGTGTGGTTGTGTACGTGTGATATACATACACTTTTTTGGGATCATATTTTCTATTCCGCTATTTAATCAAAAACCTTTGGGGATCAGTTAAATTGGGGGATAGTCTGTGTTGGTACGTGTGAGAGAGATCCACCTTTCCAAGTTGTTGGGGTTCATCTCATACTTCTGAAGGTTTGAGGGTGCTGCCTGTTCCATACTCCCCCTACTCCTAGCCTTTTAGGGGTACAAACAATAGTAATTGGGGCCTAGTGTGGTTGTGTACGTGTGATATACATACACTTTTTTGGGATCATATTTTCTATTCCGCTATTTAATCAAAAACCTCTGGGGATCAGTTAAATTGGGGGATAGTCTGTGTTGGTACGTGTGAGAGAGATCCACCTTTCCAAGTTGTTGGGGTTCATCTCATACTTCTGAAGGTTTGAGGGTGCTGCCTGTTCCATACCCCCCCTACTCCTCATCTAGCCTTTTAGGGGTACAAACAATAGTAATTGGGGCCTAGTGTGGTTGTGTACGTGCGAGATACATACACTTTTTTTGATCATATTTCCTATTCCGCTATTCAATAAAAACCTTTGAGGATCAATTGAATTGCGGGATAGTCTGTGTCGGTACGTGTGAGAGAGATCCACCTTTCCAAGCTGTTGGGGTTCATCTCATACTTCTGAAGGTTTGAGGGTGCTGCCTGTTCCATACCCCCCCTACTCCTCATCTAGCCTTTTAGGGGTACAAACAATAGTAATTGGGGCCTAGTGTGGTTGTGTACGTGCGAGATACATACACTTTTTTTGATCATATTTCCTATTCCGCTATTCAATAAAAACCTTTGGGGATCAATTAAATTGCGGGATAGTCTGTGTCGGTACGTGTGAGATCCACCTTTCCAAGTTTTTGGGGTTCATCTCATACTTCTGAAGCTTTGAGGGTGCTGCCTGTTCCATACTCCTCCTCCTCCTCATCCATCCTTTTAGGTGTACAAACAATAGTAATTGGGGCCTAGTGTGCTTCTGTACGTGTGAGATACATACACATTTTTTGATCATATTTCCTATTCCGCTATTCAATAAAAACCTTTGGGGATCAATTAAATTGCGGAATAGTCTGTGTCGGTACGTGTGAGATCCACCTTTCCAAGTTTTTGGGGTTCATCTCATACTTCTGAAGCTTTGAGGGTGCTGCCTGTTCCATACTCCTCCTCCTCCTCATCCATCCTTTTAGGTGTACAAACAATAGTAATTGGGGCCTAGTGTGTTTCTGTACGTGCGAGATACATACACTTTTTTTGATCATATTTCCTATTCCGCTATTCAATAAAAACCTTTGGGGATCAATTAAATTGCGGGATAGTCTGTGTCGGTACGTGTGAGATCCACCTTTCCAAGTTTTTGGGGTTCATCTCATACTTCTGAAGCTTTGAGGGTGCTGCCTGTTCCATACTCCTCCTCCTCCTCATCCATCCTTTTAGGTGTACAAACAATAGTAATTGGGGCCTAGTGTGCTTCTGTACGTGTGAGATACATACACATTTTTTGATCATATTTCCTATTCCGCTATTCAATAAAAACCTTTGGGGATCAATTAAATTGCGGGATAGTCTGTGTCGGTACGTGTGAGATCCACCTTTCCAAGTTTTTGGGGTTCATCTCATACTTCTGAAGCTTTGAGGGTGCTGCCTGTTCCATACTCCTCCTCCTCCTCATCCATCCTTTTAGGTGTACAAACAATAGTAATTGGGGCCTAGTGTGCTTCTGTACGTGTGAGATACATACACATTTTTTGATCATATTTCCTATTCCGCTATTCAATAAAAACCTTTGGGGATCAATTAAATTGCGGGATAGTCTGTGTCGGTACGTGTGAGATCCACCTTTCCAAGTTTTTGGGGTTCATCTCATACTTCTGAAGCTTTGAGGGTGCTGCCTGTTCCATACTCCTCCTCCTCCTCATCCATCCTTTTAGGTGTACAAACAATAGTAATTGGGGCCTAGTGTGGTTGTGTACGTGCGAGATACATACACTTTTTTTGATCATATTTCCTATTCCGCTATTCAATAAAAACCTTTGAGGATCAATTGAATTGCGGGATAGTCTGTGTCGGTACGTGTGAGAGAGATCCACCTTTCCAAGTTGTTGGGGTTCATCTCATACTTCTGAAGGTTTGAGGGTGCTGCCTGTTCCATACTCCCCCTACTCCTCATCTAGCCTTTTAGGGGTACAAACAATAGTAATTGGGGCCTAGTGTGGTTGTGTACGTGTGATATACATACACTTTTTTTGGATCATATTTTCTATTCCGCTATTTAATCAAAAACCTTTGGGGATCAGTTAAATTGGGGGATAGTCTGTGTTGGTACGTGTGAGAGAGATCCACCTTTCCAAGTTGTTGGGGTTCATCTCATACTTCTGAAGGTTTGAGGGTGCTGCCTGTTCCATACTCCCCCTACTCCTCATCTAGCCTTTTAGGGGTACAAACAATAGTAATTGGGGCCCAGTGTGGTTGTGTACGTGTGATATACATACACTTTTTTTGGATCATATTTTCTATTCCGCTATTTAATTTAACTGGGCCTCCATGCGAGACCTGTGTGCCTTGTTGCGCTGTTTTGAGTACTCCACCAACATGGCCAGTGGCAATGACGCCGTTCTCAGCTTAACTATCCCACTTCTATGCCTCCTTGAAAAAACAATTCGGGCGATGATGGAAGAGGATGTGGCACAGGATGAGGAGGAGGAGGAGGATGAAGAGGTAACATTTCCAAGGCTTTCAGGGCAGTCATTCGCAAGGGGCTCCGAGGGTGGGTTCCTGCACACGCAAACGCCAGGGACGCAATTGTCCAGCAGGGGCACAGTTCTGGAGGATGAGGAGGATGAGGAGGAGGAGGAGCTGGAGGAGGAGATGGAACCATGTTCACAGCAGGGTGGCACCCAGGCCAGCTCATGGCCATCACTGGTGCGTGGCTGGGGGGATACAGAGGACACGGACCATACACCTCCCACAGAGGACAGCCTTTCGTCGCCTCTGGGCAGCCTGGCACACATGAGCGATTACATGCTGCAGTGTCTCCACAACGACCGCCGAGTTGCCCACATTCTAACTTGTGCTGATTACTGGGTGGCCACGCTGCTGGATCCCCGTTACAAGGACAACGTACCGTCCTTAATTCACTCACTGGAGCGCGATCGCAAGATGCGCGAGTACAAGCGCACGCTGGTAGACGCCATGCTGCTGGCATTCCCATCTGACAGCGGGGCCACAGTGGAAGCACAAGGCAGAGGAGGAGGAGGAGGAGGTCGCCAACGCAACCAGGGCACCGCCAGCACCTCAGAAGGCAGGGTTAGCATGGCCGAAATGTGGAAAAGCTTTGTCAGCACGCCACAACAAACAGCAGCACCAGCAGCTCAGATGGAACGTCTTAGCAGGAGGCAGCATTTTACCAACATGGTGGAGCAGTATGTGTGCACACGCCTACATGTAGTGAATGACGGGTCTGCCCCCTTCAACTTCTGGGTCTCCAAATTGGGCACATGGCCTGAGCTTGCCCTTTACGCCTTGGAGGTGCTGGCGTGCCCTGCAGCCAGTGTATTATCTGAACGGGTATTTAGCACGGCTGGGGGCGTTATAACAGACAAGCGCAGCCGCCTGTCCAGAGACAATGTGGACAAGCTCACGTTCATTAAAATGAACCAGGCATGGATCCCACGGGACTTTTCCGTACCTTATGCAGAATAGCAATGGATACCGACCTTACCCACCCATTGTTCCATTTTTGCTCTTTCTCACTCTTTTGGGGTGTACCCTCATTTAAAATTTGTGAAAAGAAGCAGTGTTGGCTACCTCGTCCTCCTCCTCAGGGCCAGATTAATGTAGGGTCTATTGGAGCTGCAGCTCCAGGCCCCTACCTTTTATATAGGCCCCGGGTTGGCCATATTCACTGTTACCGCTCTTCTGTCACTTGTAAACACAGAAGTCTGGCTTCTATGCTCGCTTCCCCAGGCAGCACCCTCAGAACCTCCCCACACAGCGTGAAGGCCGGACAAGGAGGGACAGTTGGCGATGCATGGATGTGTTTATGGGCTTCAGAGACAGCATCCCATGTTGAATTAGGCATGCATGGCTGCACCCTTCCTCCTCTGGGTGCATGGCAAGGCACGGCCCTAAGGCCCTTCAAAATCCTCAGCACCAAGCCCATGATGCTGTTAATCCGGCCCTGGTCCTCCTCCACCGCCGCTTCCACCTACACCGCCCATAGGTGTGCGCAGCCTATTGCATTAAGGTGTGCACCCCAAAGTTGAAATACACATGCATGTGTTTGCCAGCAGGGAGAGTAATGTATCGGGGCCATGTACCTGTAGGCAAGGAGAAATAGAGCAGAGCAGGTCCCAGGGAGATCTTTCCCATCTCCTCACTGGCAATGCTATGTGCCCTAGGTGATTAGGGTGTGCCCAGGCACACCCAGCACACCCTGTGCGCACGCCTATGTCACCGCCACATCCACCACCACCTCAACCTCCCTCCTACTCCATATGGGCCTCGTCCTTCAGAGATGAAGAAGAACATTGTTTTATTTTTCTGTTTTTTTTTGTTGTTTTAAGTTATTTCCCTATCCACATTTGTTTGCAGAGCACTTGCCATGCTCTTAATTACGTTTTGCTGCCATTTGCAGCACTCTAGCCCTTTCCTTTGGTGTTTTAGAGCCATTTTAGTGCCTTAAAGTTCGGGTCCCCATTGACTTCAATGGGGTTCGGTGTCCGGGAAAAGTTCGGTAAAAGTCCGGGACACGGACCCGGACTTTTTTTTAAAGTTCGGCCGAACCCGTCGAACACGGACATCTAGGTGTCCGCTCAACCCTAGTCTACAGTGAAATCTGTAGGCTTAACCACTTGCCGACCGCCCCACGCAGATACTGTGATTATGTGGCTAGGCTGTACATAATCACGTAGATCTACGTGATTACATGCACATGGTTTGTGATTAGACACAGCGGGAGCCAGACAGCGGGAGGAGTGGGCTAGATCGCCGCCAGCCTCTGGCGATCTTCATCTAAAATGACAGAAGAGCCGCCTGCCTATGTAAACAAAGTAGGCGGCTCTTCTGCCAGAAGGCAGGGAAAGATTGTGTGATTAAGCTAAGCTGAATCATCGATCTCTCTCTGCCTCTGTCCAACCCATCCCCCCACACAGTAAGCACAAAAGGGAACACATTTAACCCCTTGATCACCCCTTCTCTGCCAGTGTAATTTATACAGTAACAGTGCATATTATTTAGCACTAATTACTGTATTAATGTCACTGGTCCCCAAAAAATGGCAGTTAGGTGTCCCCCGCCCACTCAGCAGCGGGGACTCGGATGCACGAGGCAGATGGCTCCGATTGCCGTCTGACACCTGCGATCGCTCCCTGCTGAGTGAGAAGAACAGTCAGCTGTTGTAACACAGCTGACCGTTCTTATCCCTGGAATGATCACAGAGTGCCTGTGATCCTTCTATATAGGAACACAGGTCTCTATGATCATTTCACAAGCCATGCCCCCACAGTTAGAATCACTCCCCTAGGCTTACATTTAACCCCTTGATCACCCACTGTTTTAACCCCTTTCCTGCCAGTGTCATTATTACAGTGGCAGGGAAGGGGTGGGCGAGAGTTGGGTGGTGACTCAGTGGTTGTAAGCAGTGGTAGCTGTCGGGTTAGGTTGCGCCCAGGCAGGTAAGGGAGACCTGGGAAGTGGAGCTGTGGTTAGGGGGAAGAAGCCTCAGCCACACATCAGGGACAGAATAAACAGCTTTGACATCAGTAGCATAGAGTGGACTGCAAAGATGGGAGAGGAAGAGTTGGCCTAAGTAAATAATCCAAGGAGGATTCCCCTGAACACAATGGTGGTTCAAATTGCTCATTTAGCCCTAGCTATGAAAATGGGGGGCAACATTATGGGGTGAGTTGCCAGCTGATGGGAGTGGAATCACAGAGGTGGTGGATTTTGTGGTGACCCTATATTCAGCACGGGACTCTTATTATTTGATCACCAATCACTATTCTGTTACAGTGGATTGAATGGGGACTTTTTGTTGCACTTTTGCTTTTGTGCACGTTTGATCAATCCCTGTTTATTAATCATCACTTTTTTTTTTGATTAATTTATTTAAGTTATTTATGGATTTATTTATTTAATTACTTATTGATGGGTGATGTGCGTGGCTAGTTGAGATATATTTTCACTTTATGATATTTTTTTTCTTTTGTTAAGCCGCAGCATATACATATATATTTTATTGGGACTATTTATTTAATCACACTTATACACAGTTTGTTTATTCACTTTAAGCGCGAGAGCTTTTTCTATTATAATAAGTGTATTTTGATTGGTTTGCGGAAAACTTATCATGTCTACTAACTACGGGAAAGATTAATGTAATTTCTATTTATTTTATTTTTTTTACTAGTAATGGCAGCGATATGCGATTTTTAGTGGGACTGTGACATTAGGCCAGACAGATCAGACCCCTAACTGACATTTTTGACACTTTTGGGGGGACCAGTGACATTACTACAGTAATCAGTGCTAAAAATATGCACTGTTACTGTAATAATGACACTGGCAGGGAAGGGGTTAAAACAGTGGGTGATCAAGGGGTTGAATGTAAGCCTAGGGGAGTAATTCTAACTGTGGGGGGGCGTGGCTTGTGAAATGATCATAGAGACCTGTGTTCCTATATAGAAGGATCACATGAGCTCTGTGATCATTCCAGGGAGAAGAACGGTCAGCTTTATTTACAACAGCTGACCGTTCTTCTCTCTCAGTGGGGAGCGATCGTGGGTGTCAGGCGCCTACCCCGTGCGTCCGAGTCCCCGCTGCTGAGTGGGGGTGGGAGTGCACCTCCGGCATGGGCGTGCATGTCCCCTAGCTGCAGGCACGCGACCGACGTAGGTCTACGTCGGTTTACGCAGGAGGGGCACACTGCCGCAGTAAATAGGCAAAAACCAAATAAAAAAATAAAAATTAGCACAGGGGATAGTACCTTAAGGCTCCATTCGCACCTGAGCGTATCGTCTTCAGGCATTTTTTTTGGACTTTTTTCAGGCTTTTTTTGCAGGTGTTGGAGGCAGGCATTGACATTTAACAAAAACGCTGGTAATCTGCCAAAAAAGAGGCTTGTGTACTTTTTTGAGCTTTAGGCGACAATATGTGAACAGGGGCCATTGAAATAAATGGGATTTTGCTTGTTGGGCAATTTGAGACTTCAGAGATGAGCGTTTTACGAGCAGAAAAATGTTCAGGTGTGAACAGGGCCCAAATTTGATTTATTTCTTGTGCTGCTGTGTCCTGGATATCCCTTATGCTGATTTTTTTTTTAAGTAAACTTAGGCTTCAAAGCATTGCTGCTAATAAGCAGGGTGAATCCATAATGGACTCATTATTGGACACATGCATCAATAAAAAGTAAATGTGTTAATCCATATATTTAGTAATTTTAGCTGATATAGCTTTTAAGCCATATTTCTTCATTTGTTTTGGTAAATAAAACAAAAGATAAACAGCATATTTTATTAAGCTTTCCAAAAGAGCATTTTCTACTTCTTTCACATTGTAGAATAAGGAGTTAAGTCTCACCAGGATGGAAGATAATATAAAATGCAGATAATACAGAAATCCAAAGAGCAGCCATTTTATCAGATGGTACTCAATCAAACACTCCTAAATGGAGCTGCTGCTGGATATTCAATGCACTGCTTTGACATTATAGTGTTTGGAGAGCAATACATGCAGAGAAAATGTAAATTTTCTGCCATTCATCCCCCATTGTTATTAGACGGAATATCTAAGCATTTTCCAAAGTAATAGAGTGATGGAAAATACATGACTGAAAGGGGCTGAAGAACAGTCAGTTAAACAATATACAAAATTCCCAAACCTAGCCATATTTGGACAGCGCCACAGTGAGAAATGAAGTGGGCTTTACTATCCACAGAGAAATTGACTTGTTTAGAGGCTGGATTTAAAATAAAATTATAATCAGTGCAGCAACTGAATATAAATTCACGGTGAATAACAGATGGCAAAATCTAATCTTCAGAACTATCATTTTACCATTTATGAGCATGCCGAGGACTTACTGTATATGCAAAAGGCAGCAATAAAGAAGCCATTAAGTTTTATATTAACGATTAACTTTTTCTATAAATATATATATACATACTTTATATTTTGCAGAATTTGGCTGGCTTGATATGTAAGATTATTTCCTATCAGTATTTATTTTAGACAGATTTATAGAGATAGAGAGAACAGATGGATTTACAGTAATGATAAGCTTGTAGTGGTATCAAATAGTCTTGAACTTGGATAGGCTGGCAAGCAACCTTAAAGTGTTACTAAACCAGGACCCTGCATTCACTATATCTGGTCTACCACAGTACACAGAACATAGGAATGCAAACATTTTAATAAATATAAACTGCTAAAAATACATAGTAGTTGAGGTTGAATAAAGACAATAGTCCATCCAGTTCAACCTGTGTAGGTGTGTGTGGACGTATTTATTTCTCATACCCCTGAATGTTTTGATCTTTGAGATGTATGTCCAAGAATCTTTTAAAAGTAGCCATACTCCCCGCAGTTACTACCATTCGTGGTAGAGAGTTGCACAATCTTGTAGCCCTTACTGTAGTCCCCTGAGAGGGGACATGAAATTCCTTTTCTCATCAGCAGTATATAGGAGTCTTTTGGTTTCTATCAGTGCTTGGTTAAAGCTTGTAGGAGGAGATTTCACAGTGCACTGGCTATCCTATCAGGATGCAGGACCTCTGACCCTCTGTCTGGACTGTGCTGGTTGGCCCTGTGCTGAGCACTCTCCCAAGAATAAAAAAAAATCTCTAGCAACACACACCAAACTGACCAGTAACTCTGTCTTATCCAGACATGTTATGGGGACAATGCAAGAAGAGGGGGATCTGTGCATACAAAATCAATCAGTCTTTTTACACAATGCAGAAGATGAACCCCTTAAGTTTCCCAGTGAGTATAACGAGCATGCTTTACTGCACATACAGACTGATTTTACTGTTGTGGGTTTAGTAACACTTTAAAATGCTATAACCTTTGCCCAAACATATTTAACCACATAACGACCGCTCACATTGCTGCTACTGCGGCAATGTGGCTCGTTATCGTCCAGCGACGTAGACCTACGTCGCTGGACGATAACACAGCAGGAGTCGGGCCAGGGGAGGAGCAGCAGCGATCGCCACTGCTCTTCCCCAATCGTCTGGGAATCTAGTCTGGAGATCCGCCCGCTTGTGTAAACAAAGCGGGCGGATCTCCTAAGTGACAGGCAGGGTCAGATTGCAGGGTTCAGCATAGCTGAACATGTGATCTGTCCCTGTGTCACTCAGTCACCTCCCCCCACACATGTCAGTAAGCACCAGGCATACATTAACCCCTCCCTCTCCAATAAAATTAACCCTTTCCCTGCCAGTGTCATTTTTACAGTAACAGTGCATATTTATAGCACTGATTACTGTAGTAATGTCACTGGTACCCCCAAAAGTGTCAAAATGTCAGTCAGGGGTCCGATCTGTCCGCTGCAATGTCGCAGTCCCGCAAAAAAAAATTGCAGATCGCCGCCATTACTCGTTAAAAAAAAAAAACACCAAAAATGACAGAAATCTTTCCCTTAGTTAGTAAACGCAATAACTTTTGCGCAAACCAATCAAAATACGCTTATTGCAAATTTTTTTACCAAACATATGTAGCAGAAAACGAATTGGCCAAAAATGATAAAAAAGTTTGATTTTTACATTTTTTTTTGGGGAATTTCATATAAAAAAATGTGAAAAATATTGTTTTTTTTTCAAAATTTTCGCTCTTTTTTTGTTTATAGCGCAAAAAGTAAAAATCACACAGGTGATCTAATACCACCAAAAGAAAGCTCTGTTTGTGGGAAAAAAAGGACGTAAATTTCGTTTGGGTACGGCATTGCATGACCTCGCAATTGTCAGTTAAAGTCGCACAGTGCCGAATCGCAAAAAATGGCCTGGACGTAAGACAGCATAATCCTCCGGTGGTAAAGTGGTTAAAGGCCAATAAGTTTACTAAAGTCATTTTCTACAGCGTCTATCACAGGTGGGCTTAAATGATGGTCTGTCTGTATTTAATAAGTACACACTTAAGCAGCAATGAATAAAACTGGGTCTTATGAGCTCCATTTTCACTACACACATCCCTTTATAACAGCTAAGGGCACCATCAGGCAATATTTTGTAAATGCAAAGCAGGCGATACAAAAAACAGCTGCACGTGCTACAGGTTTTAATTGCTTTAATCAAATTTTTGAGATCTGTTTGAAGTAAAGCAGTAAAAGCTGGAGCAAATGTACGCTTTCATTTTGCTTTTGTAAATTGTTTTGTGTTGTAAGTTGAAGTGAAAATGCATTTGTGAAGAAGAAAGTAAATACTTACATCTCCTACCTCCTCCACAACCAAATGTCACAGCATTGAAAAGTAATCGCCCGCTGAAGGTTCTTCAGAATTGATCAGTTCCCAGATTGTAAATCTCCTGGGCCTCTGCTGCACCATGGTTTTTCCTGCTGACCCCAACACCGCTACAGGACACAGTAAGCAGGGCATGTGTATCTGCCAGAAACATTGGGGAGCATCAAAAGGAGCCTACTTGGGGACTTGCCTAAAGTGATACTACAGTCTTGTTTTGTTTAAAAAAAAAAAATAACAGACATGTCATACCTACCTGCTCTGTGCAGTGGTTTTGCACAGAACAGCTCAGATCCTCCCCTTCTCAGGTCTGACGTTGGCTCTCCTGGCCCCTCCCTTCTGCCCCCACAGCAAGAAGCTTGCTATGGGGGCATCCGAGTCGAGCTGCTGCACTGTGTGTCCATTCACACATGGAGCCACGGTTTGGCCCCGTCCCCTCCATCTCCTGATTGGCTCACTGGCTGTGATTGACAGCAGTGTGAGCCAATGGCTCCAGCTGCTGCCAAAATCCAACTAGGAGTGTGAGTCCCTGGAGAGGCAAGGCTCTCCTAAACATCGCTGGACCAAGAGGGGGCTCAGGTAGGTATTGAGGGGGGGGGGCTGAGGGGCTGGTGTACACAGAATGTTTTTTACCTTCATGCATAGAATGCATGAAGGTAAAAAACCTTGTGCTTTTATAACCACTTTAAGTATTTGTCCATTGTAATTATTGGCCATGCATCTCTCCAGTTAAACCAAATGGGCAGTGGAGAACCATGTTTATTACCCTGAATTATTTATCAAATAGGACATATTATGGTTTAAACATAGTAGAACATCACACTTAAATTATCATATTTTGTCATTCTATAACTATTCTGTAACTCTTACATATTCTGCTAGTAACTGCAATTGCACTATCCAATGAAACTGACATTGCCAGGAAAATCCATGCTTTTAGTTATAAAGGTATACTTATCTCAAACAACCAAATATTTCCCAGCACACTTACCAGCCAGCCTTTAAAACATCCAAACTGTCTCTGTTAAAAAAAACGACATTAAAAACATAAGGATTTGTTTGCACACATTTGCAAATATATGCGTAAGCTGCAGTGCCCACCTCAAGGCTCCCCTGTATACTGCGGTCCTAACTCTATTATCTTCAGAGTCTCCTAAAAAGGAGCATATTTACCAATGGATAGATTAAGGG
Source organism: Pelophylax lessonae (assembly GCF_965119305.1). Lineage (NCBI taxonomy): Eukaryota > Metazoa > Chordata > Amphibia > Anura > Ranidae > Pelophylax > Pelophylax lessonae. The sequence goes on along the minus strand of NC_138769.1, from coordinate 61,521,817 downwards.
CAGGTGTGCCTGGAGGGAGCCCACCCCTCCTTAAAGGCACAGGGGCACATGTGACGCTCAGGAAAAGTACAATGGCAGTGAAGGCATCAAGTGCTCCCCCGCAACCAATTTAACCAACTGTACAAAAAAGGGGCAGCCACCTCACTAAAACCCACTCAAGTTATACTAAAACTGTGGAGTGCAGGAAAGTTTTTTTTAGCACAATAATACACATTGTGGTGTATTGGTGTATGCTCTCAATACAGGTTCACTTTTTATCCGGTGTGACAAACAGATCCATATGGTAAAATATCTGCACCAAGGTTGTGATAGATTTTTTGGTTTCTAAGGTAGATACCATTTGACATAATCTAATGGCTTTTTTTTGGGGCACGAGACCCTGGCCAGGGAGAGTTTAGGTAGGTTTCCTGTTCACTCACTGAATTCTAAGACTTCACCTAGTTTGAAAGACAGTTAAACATCTTTTTGATGAATAAAATGGATTAAAAGCCTTGAATTTAATGCTAGTGAGTGGACAGACCTTTGTGCACCTATCCTTTTGAGGATAAACTACCACATATGTTAGGGTTAGGAATAAGGCTATTTAACCACTTTACCACCGGAGGACTTTGTTGTCTTACGTCCAGGCCACTTTTTGCGATTCGGCGCTGTGCGACTTTAACTGACAATTGCGCGGTCGTGCGACGCCTTACCCAAACTAAATTTATCTCCTTTTTTTCCCACAAACAGAGCTTTCTTTTGGTGGTATTTGATCACCTGTGCGATTTTTACTTTTTGCGCTATAAACAAAAAAATAGCGTTTATTTTGAAAAAATAACAATATTTTTAACTATTTTTTTATATGAAATTCCCCCAAAAAAATGTAAAAATCTAAATTTTTTTTAATTTTTGGCCAATTTGTTTTCTGCTACCTATGTTTGGTAAAAAAATCACAATAAGCGTATTTTGATTGGTTTGTGCAAAAGTTATTGCGTTTACTAACTAAGGGAAAGATTTCTGTCATTTTTAGTGTTTTTTATTTAACGAGTAATGGCGGCGATCTGCGATTTTTTTTGCGGGACTGCGACATTGCGGCGGACAGATCGGACCCTTGACTGACATTTTTGACACTTTTGGGGGTACCAGTGACATTACTGCAGCATCAGTGCTATATATATGCACTGTTACTGTAAAAATGACACTGGCAGGGAAGGGGTTAATTTTATTGGAGAGGGAGGGGTTAATGTATGCCTGGTGCTTACTGACGTGTGTGGGGGGAGGTGACTGAGTGAGTCAGGGACAGATGGCATGTTCAGCTATGCTGAGCCCTACTCACGCTGTGAATGAATACAGCTGGAGCGCGCCTCCAGCGGCGCGCGAGCGCCGCCTAAAGGGGGAGGAGTCCAGCGACGTAGTACTACGTCGCTGGACGATAACGAACCACTTTGCCGCAGTAGAGCTCGAGTGAGCGGTCGGCAAGTGGTTAATGGCCAGGTTAAGGTTACTTTTAGTAGTTATTTCAGGTTTAGGTTTAGAAGTTATATTTGGGATAGTGTAGCTTACTTAAATGCTATTGTTTTTCTGGTATGTTACACTAATTTAGTTTACCATTTTGTGAAATGTTTTGGTGCCGAAACAAAATACCGCTGTATCAATTACATATGACACAAGTTGTTGAGATTTTCCAAATGTTGGCACCCAGTAGGAAGGGTTTGCTACAATTTTCAGAATTCATTAGCCCTGGTATATGAAGATCTGCTGACTGTGCTAAATTGAAATTGAAAGGGTGTCCCATTGGTTGCCAAAATCAACAACATTTTTACTTTTCTCTAGTTGCTTTAAATGAGTTCCTCTCACCTTTTCTTTATCTTCAGATACACATAAGGCAAATAAATAAATATCTCATCACCAATTTTCTGAAAAGTTAGAAAGATAGTCTTGAAGATAATTGAAATGTAGATATTTAATTAATGTAATCATTTATTTAAAAACAGGTTTGCTGGGCTGAATCTGCTTATGCAAACGAGAAAGATCCTGAAATTTCAGTCAGGTGTAGTAATGCATATTCAGTCATTCCCCACAGAGAACTTTCAGATGGTGCAAGTTATGATTTTGGGATGTAATTACCGCTAGCTAGGGAGGCAAACTGTGATAACTGAAATTTTGTCAAAGCAATAATTATAAGTTGTCTCTGCAAACTGCATAGTTTTAATAAAGATGTCAGGAAGATAATTTCTGCATAAAGAAATTATTTCACGGCCTAACCCACTGTCCATAAATAAGGAATAAACTCTTCGTTTTTTTTGATGTATGAAGGAAGAAATGACATTGAAATATGTTCTGTTTTTACAAGACAGAACTATAATTAATATTTTACTGGAGAGTGTTTGGTCCCTTCACCACTACTTAACTAGTTATGTTATCTTGCTGCTTCTAAAGAAGAAGCCATGGTTTCCATATTTTGCAATTTCCAACAAGCCTGGTTCTATCATTGTAATGGGCAGTTTTGTCGGCCACTAATCTAAGCGCTCGTATTTGGTGTCCCCTTTTAACAAAGGAATGACTTACAGACACAGGACAAACCAAGTGGATCTTTTCCATTTTAGAAGTGCCATTTCATGGGAATAACAACAAGAAATACAGTATGTCACAAAAGTGAGTACACCCCTCTCATTTTTGTAATTATTTTATTATATCTTTTCATGTGACAACACTGAAGAAATGACACTTCGCTAGTGAATGTACAGCTTGTATAACAGTGTAAATTTGCTGTCCCCTCAAAATAACTCAACACACAGCCATTATTGCCTAAGCCGCTGGCAACAAAAGTGAGTACACCGCTAAGTGGAAATGTCCAAATCGGGCTCAAAGTCTCAATATTTTGTGTGGCCACCATTATTTTCCAGCACTGCCTTAACATGGAGTTCACCAGAGCTTCACAGGTTGCCACTGGAGTCCTCTTCCACTCCTCCACAACTACATCACAGCTGGTGGATGTTAGAGACCTTGCGCTCCTCCCCCTTCCACTTGAGGATGCCCCACAGATGCTCAATATGGTTTGGGTCTGGAGACAGGCTTGACCAGTCCATCACCTTTACCCTCAGCTTCTTTAGCAAGGCAGTGGTCATCTTGCAGGTGTGTTTGGAGTTGTTATCATACTGCCCTGTGGCCCAGTCCCTGAAGGGAGGGAATCATGCTCTGCTTCAGTATGTCACAGTACATGTTGGCACTCCTGGTTTCCTCAATGAACTGTAGCTCCCCAGTGCTGGCAGCACTCAAGCGGCCACCAGACCATGACACCACCATGCTTGACTGTAGATAATACACACTTGTCTTTGTACTCCTCAACTGGTTGCCGCACACAGGCATGACACCACCTGAATCAAATAAGTTTATCTTGGTCTCATCAGACCACAGGGCATGGTTCCAGTAATCCATGTCCTTAACCTGCTTGTCTTCAGCAAACTGTTTGCGGTCTTTCTTGTGCATCATCTTAAGAAGAGGCTTCCTTCTGGGACAACAGCCATGCAGACCAATTTAAAGGAGTGTGCGGTGTATGGTCTGAGCACTGACAGGCTGACCCCCCACCCCTTCAAACTCTGCAGCAATGCTGGCAGCACTCATACATCTATTTCCCAAAGACAACCTCTGGATATGACACTGAGCACGTGCACTAAACTTCTTTGATCAACCATGGTGAGGTCTCTTATGAGTGGAACTTGTCCTGTTAAACCACTGTATGGTCTTGGCCACCGTGCTGCACCTCGATTTCAGGGTCTTAGCAATCTTCTTATAGCCTAGGACATCTTTATGCAGAGCAACAATTATTTTTTTTTCAGATCCTCAGAGAGTTCTTTGCCATGAGGTGCCATTTTGAACTTTCAGTGAACAGTAAGAGAGAGTGAGAGCGATAACACCAAATTTAACACACCTGCTCCCCATTGACTCTAGAGACCTTGTAACACTAACGAGTCACATGACACAGGGGAGGGAAAATGGCTAATTTGGACATTTTCACTTAGGGGTGTACTCACTTTTGTTGCCAGCATGTCTATTTAATGGCTGTGTGTTGAGTTATTTTGAGGGGATAGCAAATTTACACTGTTATACAAGCTGTACACTCACTACTTTACATTGTAGCAAAGTATCATATCTTCGGTGTTGTCACATGAAAAGATATAATAAAATATTTACAAAAATGTGAGGGCTGTACTCACTTTTGTGAGATACTGTATGTTGTGTAAATACCTCAGCACCTAATATAAAGAAAGATAGTCTTAATTCCTATGTTGCTTTGAGAGTAGGTCTGGCACCCTCGTGGAGGAATCCAGTCACACAACTTGTTCACTGAAATTCTGCAGCTTTGCAATCGAATAATTTAGCCGAACACACGGCGTACATGACTGCTGAGGCGCATAGGCCTAGACAAACCAACTATTAACATAGGAAAAAAGAAAAACTCTTGCTCCCCCCCCTATAAGGAACCACACTTACAACCATTGAGTTGGAAAGGGCAAGGCCACAGCTTTATTTAATTTCCAACAGAACATGTAAACACTTTAAACAGGTGGCATTCACAGTTGTACTGTGAGCACGCTTTAACATTATTAAGACAAATTCCAAAGGGGCCTGTCCTTACCATAAGTGCTGGACAGACAGCCTACTTCCAATTTCCAATCAAAGACATAGCCCATTACTGCAACTTCAAATGCTGGCAAGGTTAAAAAAATCCCTGCTAAAGCTGTGACAGACCATCCAAAAGGGCGGGAGGGTGGGCAGCTCTTCTAGCCACATATTCTTCAAAAGGCCCAGAATTCCCTGGGGGTAGACTTTTACTGAGCTAAGGCCCACCCCGTAACCCCATGACTCCATCAAATCCTCTGTGACCACTTTCATGTTGTCTCCCAGCTCCTGGCCATGCCTCATATCAGTCAAGGCTCTCTTTCCCTATAAGGGATCAAGAGGCATTCATTAAAGGGGAATCTTCAAGCCAACCTAAACACCTACACAATATGCAGCATCTGACTTGCAACTGACATCACACAGTGCATGGTCTCTCCCCTCTTTGGTCTCTTCTCTCCTGACTCAGCTAAAAAGGTTATGCACCATGTCCAGCATTTCCCTGTGGCATGGCAGAACATCTGCTGCATTTGTAAAGGCTTACCTTAATGGCTGCACCTTGCCCATTTTAGGTGGAACTTTAAAGCAGCCTTCTTGGCGTTATTTGTCTATAAAACTGCAGATGTGGTGTGTTGTAAGAAAAGGAGCCATGCTCACACCTGTGACAACTGCCATCTGGATTTCTAAGCAAAGTCATTGACCAATGAGATACAAAAAGGATTGAGCTGCATGCTGCCTCCCACAACTCTTCCTACAAGAATACCAAGCTAGATGTAGTTTTGTGAAAGAAATGATTACATGTACATATTTTTGGCTTAAGTAGGTAATAGTTTATTAATGAGTAAGAAGAGCAGCAGACAGATAAGTCTAAATCTAACCATGTTTTATTTCCCAGGCAGAAAATATAAAGTCCTGATACAGGGGTACATCAAATAGTATATATAACAGCCTCCAAGCCAACAGTTCCAAAAGCTTTTTGTAGCCACAGACAGGGATTTCCCTTCAGCAGCATACCTCTCTTAAAGGGGTTACTAAAAAACAAACTATGCAGATAAGAGGCATCTGTAGATACCACCAAAAGTTTGACCTAAGTTGAATAATATCCTTGCTATAGATGTGGGCCATTTATGTACTTCATTAACGCTGACTGGAATGGAACACGTCTGGGAATTTCTAAGGATGTTGCTAAGAGAAGTCCAGTGTCACTGCTCACTTTCCCTATCACAAAAGTGAGCTTTCAAACTCTGAACTCAAAGCTACAGCATCAGGGGAAAGAAAGTGCATGTGAGGGGGTTTGAACCAGAGAAAGAGCTGAAGACAAAGTAATGACAAAGTTGAGCAGCAGTGGCGGCTGGTGCTCCATCATACAGACCCCCCCCCCCAATAACTCCAGCCCGCACCACCATATCCCCCTTTGCCAATTTACTTACTTTGCTCCGTGGGACTGACAGGCAGCAGCAGCAGCGGCTTCCCCCTCAGTCTCCATGATCCCTCTCGGTGGCTGTCTCCTCTCTCCTTCTTGGTCGATAGGATGCCTTATCCTTTCGGCCAATCGGGAAACAGGTCTCAGGACCCACTTCCTAAATGGCCGGGAGGAGAATCATTGCGGCAATCTGCACCCCAAGCCCACCCTTTTTTGGAGCCTATTAAAACCTCTGGCTCTAATCACATGCTTAAAAAAAAATACCCCATTGGAATCTATGTGTCCGGCGCCCTGCATGTAGATTAGAAGGCCGGAAGCATTGATGGGGGGGACGGGCCGCCACTGGTAAGCAGTAACACTAGGCTTATCTTAGCAATCCTAGAAGTTTCTCAGTCAGGCTTCATGAGGTATGTAAATGCCCTACACCCACAGTAAAACAAGGGCATTAATCAACTTTGGTCAAAGCTGCACAGTTTTTATCCATAGATGTCCTTTAGCTGCATGTAGCATTCTCCTGGATTAGGTAAGATTGATAGGTAAATTTAGTTTAGATCCACTGTAATCAGTGGAGCATGTGTTGATTGGTAAGGGCTGCTCAGATTTTCACGGGCTGCTGCTCTGCTACTTCTTCCTTTATTCTGGAGATTCCCAGAACATTGTGGGCAGGGGGGATGGGGAGGCTGCAGTATAAATATTTATGGGACTTCCATTAATCCCTGGGGAGGTGTACCCAGAATCTGGAGGAAGGAAGCATTTTAGAGTCCAACCAGGGGGAGACCTCTGTTGAGGGGCCTTGCCCTCCTGGGAAGAAACCTGGGAAGGAGCAAGGGGAAGACACAGAGGTCTCAGCAAGGCTTAGCAGGGGGGCCTAAACAAAGAGCATCTCAGGGATCCTGGGGTCAGAAGAGAGCTCATGGAAGGAGAGCCAGGAAGGAATCTGTGGGAGAGCCCAAGTTGTACATGAGGCTAAGTGAGTCTTCATCTCACTTGCAGGGAAAGAGCCTGGTGAATATCAGGAGGCAACTGATGATCCTGTGGAGTGAGTACAGGATCCCAGCCCCGCAAGAGTTACTGAGTAGTGCTTTAATCATTGGGAAGAAGACAGATCACTGGCAGCATAGAGATCCTGTGGAACTTATGCTGAGAGAAGTACAGCCTGAAGCCAGTACAGCCAAGCAGGGCTGCAATACCGTTGGGTGTTATACAGGTGCAGATGAAGGGGTACATGCATTTTTTTGAAGGAGTAGACAAGTTCAGCCAGAAAGTTAGTAGCCCTCAATCACTTCAAGTTCAAGTTCTACAATTTCTGGGTATCCCATGTTCCATATCCAAGTCCATCGTTCCCTAATTTAAAAAAAAAAAAAAGAAGAAATTCATTGACTGCTTTTTGAGATAGACTGATGAAAACGCTGTATGCCTGGCTGTGTGTATGCTAAGGGGAGGAAAGGCCCACACTACCAGCTCTCTATGTGGTAGGCAGTTTTTTATTATAAAGGTTAACTTTGCCTTTAACAAGTCACCTTTGGCTTTCTCTAAATGGAAAATCAATGGTATGGTGGCCAGAGAAACCAGTCAGACCTTTAATGGCCAGAATCCAGATCAATAATAAAACAGGATTTCAAGTTCCAAACACACCAGCTGTTCTCCCTCTGGAACCTTAAAGTTTAAACAATGATCAAATCAGTTGCTTTTTCTACTACATCTGCCCAAAACGTATCTATATTTTTTCTGTAAAAAGGATAAAAATATTAAAAAGCCACAATTTCTTACCTGAAACTATGGTCACGTGACCATGTCCTAATTCATGTTTTTTCTAGCCATAGAATGGGAAGGTACATCTTGCAGTGCCCGCATCACTACCAGATGATGAACACTTCCCACGTCCTGCTAAAAGCGTCCATCAAAAAGTACTTTATGTGTCATGAAATCAGGACATGAAGTGTCACAATATGCACGAGGAGAGGAGCTTAAAACAATGTTCTCGATTACTGGAAGAGGCATGGCTGAAGGTCACGTGACATCAGATTCATCTAAGTTTAAAAAAAAAACACAATCAGGAATGGTAGGTCTCCCCAGAGCTAAGCTTTAATTAATAAAACACAGTCTGGAAAGTACATATATCCTGTCCCTCGCTACCCCCTTGAGCCCACCGAGTTTGTTTTTGTTGGGGTGTTTCAGGGGAGGCCATGGGAGTTGAGCCCCTACATAGCAGCCATATCATCCCCATGCTGTAGCCGCATCTGAGTAACAGGGGATCTAGAGCATCTGCTAAGCAAAAGTTTAAAAGAGAAGTATGGATTTTTTTTTGTGCAAATTTATGCTGCATATGTCCTCTGCCAGCTCCAACACTGAGAACTGAGCAACCTAACACCGCTAATTTTTCAGGTCTCACAGCTTCCTGAGCAGGGAACTGCTGACTGTCAGTCAGCAGCTCTCTGCTTGGCCCCCTGTGCTCACTGAAGCACTGGGCTGTGGAGGGGGTGGGAGCAGCCAGCTCAGGATCTCAGCGGCTTGCTGAAAGGCTGAGATGGGTGCTATTCCAGGCACGTGGGTGGATCTCGACTTCATTGTCGCAAACTTGCCCGAGCCTTGGCCGGCTCTGTGTGGTCAGCTGACAGCCAGCTTCAGCCCACTGTCTGCTGAAAATGGGCCACAAGAGTACAGAATGGACTGCACTCCTGTGATCCACAGTAGGAGTACAGCTAAACAAACTTTGGCTGTACTTCTCTTTTAACAGTTCTTAAAGCTGAACTCTGAGAAAAAACATTTTTGGGACTTTTGTTATGTAAAAATAAATCACTTCTAATGATGGGTGTAACAGGTTGGAGAATACTGCAAGCAACAAACTTCCAGTGCTGAAATGTATAGCTCTGTACCTCTTCCATTTATAAAATGTCTTCTATTCTGTGATTAGATAAGGGGAGATAGTGATAATTATCTGCCCCTTCCTTCATCCATTTCCAGAACGCCTTGAAAAAAAATTACAAGACCTTTTATTAATGGATGAAGTTGAGACCACGCAAACTCACTGTACCACTACCAGAACCGAGGGTGATTTCAGACTGAACCTTGGCTGTTTCAGGCTTTGGTTGGAGGAGTTACAATAGAGTGAGCCAGACACAGGTAAGACTGGACTGTAGAGTGATCTGACAATTTGCCCTGCACACTCATTGTATCAAGAATTGTAAGAATATTTAATAATAATAATATCTCGCGCTCGTACTTCATTATATCAGAATATTTATACTGCTCTGAATATAAGTGTCTATTTATGGTTAATAAGCAAAGATCTATGAGGAAGGAGAATCTTCACCTATTTCCACAAATCAATACATAGCAAATTCTTTTTAATCGATTAATTTCTTTTTAAAAGCATATACCAACCTTAGTGAGTACAGTCTACAGTATGGAATATATATAAAATATTTATTCACAAGACATGTAATCACAATATATGATCAAAAATGGAAATGACACAAAGAAACAACTCTACATAAAATACTAACTTCAAACAATCAATGCAATGTGATATTTAGCTCAATAATGAAAGTGAAACTGAAACAAAGTGAAAGCAAAACGAAAGCAAGGTTACCATTACTCCAGGTATAGCATAAACCATAGGTAAGTATTCTATATAAAACGGAAGACTAAATTCGCAAATAATGCGCTAAATTTGATATTAATAAAAATGTATAAAAACAAAAATCAGCTTTTTAGAGAAAAATCTACCATGGTTTATACGGCTGGGATTGTAATCTTATTACCCATAAATATGCAATTGATTAAAATCAAATAACATAGCATATTTACCACACTTAAGATGGCTGCTAGCTTCAAATCAAAAACAAAGGGGTTCCCCTGTGGGTGGGACTTTAAAGGCACTGATATTTCAGAAATTACACATAGGTAAGAATACAAAAATGTAGCTTTATTGAAATTGTTTATACAAAATATATAAAAGATAAAAGCAGAGGCAAGCAAAATTATACATCACATTACAGGGTTGAACATCCACCATAGGACCCCCATGTAAACACCCGACGCGTTTCGGAGAAACACTCCTTCTTCAGGGGTGCCTTGGGAGGGTGGTCTGTAAACAATCAGTGTAGATGTACATATTATACATAATTGCAAAGTCAATCTGGCAAGAAGAAATAATAATCAAGTCAAAAAAATTGCACTTACATGTTTCACTGTAATGGTTGAAGAAAGAGTGCCTGCCTGCAAGGCTAAAAACAGAACATCGACAATGCCAGCGTGGGTCTATGGTAAGCCGATTAAATTCGATGGAGTTGGCTTCATACAGAAGGAGAATTTTTTAATTTGTAGAATTGAAGTTAAATCAAGGTTGCTTGCTACCAGACGACTATGTGGGTCTGGGTGGGGACAGCTGAGATCCCAAAAAAAGAGGCAATCCTGCTGGGCAAAAAGCCGAAATAAAGAAGAAAAAAAGAAAAGAAGTATATGGTAAATAGTGTGTCATATGAACAAGTCAGGGGACACACAAGACACCTAGGGGTTAATCTCACCAGAGAGCTACTACCCATATAGGAGCTACAGGCTCTCTGAGGTGAGGGAATCACCCTGGAGGCTCCAATGCTCATAGATATATAATATAGATTAATTATTAAGTAATTTAATAAAGAGAGGGGGGGGGGGGTTTTGGTTCTTTTTTCTCTAAATGAACATTGTAACTACTTAAGAGCAGAGGAGCCAACAAAAATGGAGATCCCAAAAACAACAGTCAAAAAGGGTAAAATATGTTTAAGAAGTATAGAAATACCTTTTCAAATCCAATCTTGGCAGAATGAATGCAATATCAGGATAGATGTTGCTCCACGCTCGGCAAAGGAACATATGAGTCCGACGCCGAGCGTGGAGTATAAATGAGGAGTTGCTAATCAGCTGAGAGCAGTCTCAGCTGGGCGGCTATTGCGTCCAGCTGACTGCCAAAGGGATCTCCCGGGTCACATGGGCCAGCGCCGCCCCCAGCCGGAAGGAGTCCGGCGGAAGTGATGGCAAGTCAACACCGCCGGAAATGATCCGGCGGAAGTGACGTCGGCCCATGCGTCCCACCGACACGGTACAGACTTCCGCCAACGTTGAATACGTCAGGCGGAGTCCATTGGGCATGCGCAATGGGAATGTCCCATGAGCCAGGTGTGCAAGGCTGCTGCCCCCATTGGCGAACGCCACGAATGGCGTTCGCCTTACCGTGCCGGGCTGTACCCATAGCAATCGCAGAAGATAGTTATTTTCTGCGCAACAAACTTGATAAGAATAAAAAATCATGTCAAAAGTGTATGTTATCTGTATACCAAAGGCAACATATTGGTTCAAAATACATCTCTGTATGGATTTATAGCCATTTAAACAGAGAAAGAAAGAAGAAAAAAATTGGCAACCATAATTGCAACCCAAGGGCAAGTCGATGTTCATGTGTACAAAGCAAGACAAATGCTTAATACAATAATGTAATCACAAAGGCTAACTGCAGGGAAAGAAAAAGAAAAAGGGGAAGGGGGGAGGGAAAAAGGAAAGAGGGGAAAGGGAAAGAAACTAATAAATAAAATGGGTATACAAGCAGCATATTTCTATACAAGGAATCTATTGTAACAAAGACAGAGCCGGGGATTTCCTCCAAGAGGCAAGTGCTAGATCGAGATGTGTTCCCCAGGAGGCATAAGAGAGATTATTTATCTCTCCATGCCTCCTGAGGTGAATCCCTCAAGAAATGGCTTGAACGAAATCATCTCGTTCAAGCCAGGAGGTTCTGTTGCCCTCAGGCGGTAAATCCACCGCAGTTCAAGTTGGAGGAGGGTCTTATTCCAATCCCCTCCTCTTGGACTGGGGTGGACTCTATCCAGGATCAGAAACTTTATTTTTGGAAAAATCCCTGCGTGAACTAAACTGGTATGTCGGCCTAGTGGGAGATCCGGATTGCAAGTTTGCATGCTTTTTATGTGTCTGTTAGCCCTTTTGGTGAAATCTAGCTTTGTTTTGCCAACATAAAAACAGCCGCACCCACAGAGGAGTAAATAAACCACCCCGTGGGTGCGGCAGTTGGCAAAGTGCTGGGGTATAAATGTTTGCCCATTCGGTAGAATGGGATTTTTTTTGGTCAGCATAAATTTGCAATATTTACAGGCACCGCATATAAAGGTGCCTTTGGCCTTGCAAGGATCTCTCCCATTTTGAGCTGTGTATTCGCTACGTACCAATTGATCTTTTAGAGCGGGAGCTTTTTTGAAAGTAATTTGGGGAGCAGGGGGAACATGTTTGCCCACGATGGGATCGAGGGACAACAGGTGCCAATACTTCCCCACGATTCTCCTGACCTCAGTGTGTTGTTCTGAATATTTCATGATTACTCTCAGTGTTTGGTCAACTGGTCTGGCTGTGTTTGTGGCTATTAATGAGGTTCTATCTTTCATCAGGGCCTTTCTATAAGCCTTCTTTAAGGTGGTAGGGGGGTATCCTCTAGTCAAAAGTCTCTGTCTCAAATCGTCAGCTGCCTTCTGGAAACTGATGAGGTCTTTACAATTGCGTCTAGCGCGAAGGTACTGTCCGTATGGAATGGATTGCACCAATGTAGATGGATGAAAGCTAGAGGCATGGAGGATGGTGTTACCAGCAGTGGGCTTACGATAAAGCCCACTGTGGAGAACACCATCCTCCCCCCTAGTCACTGTGACATCAAGAAACGTGACACAAGAAATGTCATATTGCATTGTAAAAGTTAAGTTGAAGTCGTTTTTGTTAATTCGGTCCATAAATGCATTCAAAAGTTCAGGGGGTCCATGCCAAAGCATGAACACGTCATCGATGTATCGGACCCACAATCTGATGTGGTCCGTGTACATCAAGAGCATGTCATCATTCAGAAGAGCTTGTTCCCACTCCCCCAGGTACAGATTGGCGTAGGATGGGGCACAACATGTGCCCATCGCTACGCCCTGCACCTGGAGGTAGTGGGAACCATCAAATGTAAAGACATTGTGAGATAATATGAACTGTAACATGGACAGAATGAACTCTCCGTACGCATCCAAAATTTGGTTTTCTATTAGTGTGTGTCTAATTGCCGAAAGGCCACGATCGTGAGGAATAGAGCTATAAAGTGCCTCAACGTCAATTGTGACTAGGAGACACTCATCTGGAATCCATATGTTTTCAATTCTTTGTAAAAAGTGTATCGTGTCACGTACATGGGATGGTAGTTGTGTGACCAGTGGTTTCAAGAAAGAGTCAATAAGCCTGCTAGCGTTATCTGTTATAGAGCCTCGCCCCGAAATAATGGGGCGCCCTGGTGGATTAGTGGCGTCCTTATGTATTTTGGGGAGGGCATAAAAGGTCGGGGTAATTGGAAAGGTTGTGCGTATGAATTCCCATGTATGTTTGGGAATGACTTCGTTCAAATAAGCAGTATCAACCAATTTGTAAAACTCGAGCTGATACTTATTGTTAATATCAGCTGGAATTTTACGATACCAGTTATGATTCTTCAGAATCTTTTGGCACATAGTCACATAGTGAACATTGTTCATAATCACCACGTTGCCCCCCTTGTCAGCCTGCTTAATAGTAATCGAGTGGTTGGTTTTTAGGCTTTCAATGGCCTGTCTTTGATTGAATGTTATATTTGTTTTTGTAGGTTTTTTGATGTTGAGTTTATCAACATCTTTAGTTACCAAGCTGACAAAGGCGGCAACGTGGGGATTGGAGATGCACGGAAATTTATCTGATTTTTTCCTCAATTTAAGATTATCTTTTTTATGTATGGATTTTTCGGAATCTAAATCTGTCAAAAGAGAGGGCAAGTCGACTCTGTCAATGAGATCCTCATTTTCCTCCAAGAGAGAGATTAGTGTTTCTAATATAGGGTCTTTGTCAGAACGTGTAGTCTTGGATGAATTCTCTTTGTCGAAAAGAATTTTAAAATTCAATTTCCGAGCAAAGAGATTTATGTCTTTGATAAGGTCAAATTTGTCTAGCTTTCTACTCGGGCAAAAGCTTAGACCTTTTTTGAGAACATCAATCTCATCTTGAGACAAACGGTAATCTGAAAGATTAATGACTGAAAGATCAGTGTGTGAAGTTTTAGAAATAGGTGCCTCTGGGGGGGGTGAGGGGGGTGGTGCTACGGTTGAATTTAAAGGGGAGTGGTGGGAGTGAAGGTTGGTGCTTGTGCATGAATAAGCTCTAAAAAAGTGGTGTCTTGCAAATTAATTGTGGAAGCTAATGAAACAGGTGCTGAATTCAAATTAGAAAGTGATGTTTTGGTGTTAGATTTTGTGCCTTCTTGAGGTGTGTCAGCGTTGTAATCTGATCTCTGTGTCGTGGGTTTGAATAAAGATATGTTTGATCCTGTGTCGTGTTGGACGTTTGTTTTTTTAGAAGATTGTTTTAGGTCATGTTCATCATGATAAGCCCGTTTCGTTGTTTTTGATTTGGGCATGTTTGAGGGACCATTTCTGGATGCATTTTTGGAAGGAAGTTGAGAGATAGGGAAATGTTGTTCCTTCTGTGTAGGTGGAAGATAAGGAAATTTATTTATATTCCATCTGTATGCTTTGTTTTGATCAAATGCAATAGTGTCACGTACTAGTTTTTGTTGTTTTTTTATAAGAATATTACGGTTGAAAACCTCTAAGTGGTCTTTAAGCTGTTTTTCTTTAGTTGAAAACAGTTTGTGAGATTTGTATTTCTGGAGCTTTTGACAGAGATTGGTGACCTCAGTATCTAGCTTGGAGGCGCGAGTGGTATATTCAGTAATGAGAAGAGTCATCAGAGTGGCTGAACATTCACTTAAAGTGTGCTGATTGTTTACAGACCACCCTCCCAAGGCACCCCTGAAGAAGGGGTGTTTCTCCGAAACGCGTCGGGTGTTTACATGGGGGTCCTATGGTAGATGTTCAACCCTGTAATGTGATGTATAATTTTGCTTGCCTCTGCTTTTATCTTTTATATATTTTGTATAAACAATTTCAATAAAGCTACATTTTTGTATTCTTACCTATGTGTAATTTCTGAAATATCAGTGCCTTTAAAGTCCCACCCACAGGGGAACCCCTTTGTTTTTGATTCTGTACCCGGGATGTGGCACGCTAGGGACCACTCCACATGAACTACATATGTACAATTTGATTTAGGTAGCAAATACCATTCCCCGCCTCAGTTCATGTGGCGTTGTCCCAATCCTAACTAAAACTACAATTTTTTGAATTTTTTGTATTTTGACCACAATATTGGTCTAGTTTTGTCTAGATTTTGTAACATTTTGTGTAATCACACAATCTTTTCCTATTCCAATCCCCTTTTTCTTTGCTTTGTCTTTGTCTTGGTTCATATATTTATCTCTCTATTTTTTTGCAGCAAACACTTAAATTTGGTGTACAGATATGTCTGTGTATGTAGGCGATGAGTGGGAGTCATTGATGGCTGGATACTTACAAGATTTCGGAAACAAAGAGTATGTAGAAGCTGATTTATCGACACTATTTTTTCAGTTATCCAAAACCCTTGAAAAAAAGTCTGCTTATTTTTGGCATGTAAAGTCTTTTAAGGACTACATCAAAAATAAGACTAACCCAATTGGCCTCAGGATACAGGTATTTCCTCTCCTTGAGGACCTTAGTCCAGAGTTCAAAACCAATTGGGAGCACACTTTAAGTGAATGTTCAGCCACTCTGATGACTCTTCTCATTACTGAATATACCACTCGCGCCTCCAAGCTAGATACTGAGGTCACCAATCTCTGTCAAAAGCTCCAGAAATACAAATCTCACAAACTGTTTTCAACTAAAGAAAAACAGCTTAAAGACCACTTAGAGGTTTTCAACCGTAATATTCTTATAAAAAAACAACAAAAACTAGTACGTGACACTATTGCATTTGATCAAAACAAAGCATACAGATGGAATATAAATAAATTTCCTTATCTTCCACCTACACAGAAGGAACAACATTTCCCTATCTCTCAACTTCCTTCCAAAAATGCATCCAGAAATGGTCCCTCAAACATGCCCAAATCAAAAACAACGAAACGGGCTTATCATGATGAACATGACCTAAAACAATCTTCTAAAAAAACAAACGTCCAACACGACACAGGATCAAACATATCTTTATTCAAACCCACGACACAGAGATCAGATTACAACGCTGACACACCTCAAGAAGGCACAAAATCTAACACCAAAACATCACTTTCTAATTTGAATTCAGCACCTGTTTCATTAGCTTCCACAATTAATTTGCAAGACACCACTTTTTTAGAGCTTATTCATGCACAAGCACCAACCTTCACTCCCACCACTCCCCTTTAAATTCAACCGTAGCACCACCCCCCTCACCCCCCCCAGAGGCACCTATTTCTAAAACTTCACACACTGATCTTTCAGTCATTAATCTTTCAGATTACCGTTTGTCTCAAGATGAGATTGATGTTCTCAAAAAAGGTCTAAGCTTTTGCCCGAGTAGAAAGCTAGACAAATTTGACCTTATCAAAGACATAAATCTCTTTGCTCGGAAATTGAATTTTAAAATTCTTTTCGACAAAGAGAATTCATCCAAGACTACACGTTCTGACAAAGACCCTATATTAGAAACACTAATCTCTCTCTTGGAGGAAAATGAGGATCTCATTGACAGAGTCGACTTGCCCTCTCTTTTGACAGATTTAGATTCCGAAAAATCCATACATAAAAAAGATAATCTTAAATTGAGGAAAAAATCAGATAAATTTCCGTGCATCTCCAATCCCCACGTTGCCGCCTTTGTCAGCTTGGTAACTAAAGATGTTGATAAACTCAACATCAAAAAACCTACAAAAACAAATATAACATTCAATCAAAGACAGGCCATTGAAAGCCTAAAAACCAACCACTCGATTACTATTAAGCAGGCTGACAAGGGGGGCAACGTGGTGATTATGAACAATGTTCACTATGTGACTATGTGCCAAAAGATTCTGAAGAATCATAACTGGTATCGTAAAATTCCAGCTGATATTAACAATAAGTATCAGCTCGAGTTTTACAAATTGGTTGATACTGCTTATTTGAACGAAGTCATTCCCAAACATACATGGGAATTCATACGCACAACCTTTCCAATTACCCCGACCTTTTATGCCCTCCCCAAAATACATAAGGACGCCACTAATCCACCAGGGCGCCCCATTATTTCGGGGCGAGGCTCTATAACAGATAACGCTAGCAGGCTTATTGACTCTTTCTTGAAACCACTGGTCACACAACTACCATCCCATGTACGTGACACGATACACTTTTTACAAAGAATTGAAAACATATGGATTCCAGATGAGTGTCTCCTAGTCACAATTGACGTTGAGGCACTTTATAGCTCTATTCCTCACGATCGTGGCCTTTCGGCAATTAGACACACACTAATAGAAAACCAAATTTTGGATGCGTACGGAGAGTTCATTCTGTCCATGTTACAGTTCATATTATCTCACAATGTCTTTACATTTGATGGTTCCCACTACCTCCAGGTGCAGGGCGTAGCGATGGGCACATGTTGTGCCCCATCCTACGCCAATCTGTACCTGGGGGAGTGGGAACAAGCTCTTCTGAATGATGACATGCTCTCGATGTACACGGACCACATCAGATTGTGGGTCCGATACATCGATGACGTGTTCATGCTTTGGCATGGACCCCCTGAACTTTTGAATGCATTTATGGACCGAATTAACAAAAACGACTTCAACTTAACTTTTACAATGCAATATGACATTTCTTGTGTCACGTTTCTTGATGTCACAGTGACTAGGGGGGAGGATGGTGTTCTCCACAGTGGGCTTTATCGTAAGCCCACTGCTGGTAACACCATCCTCCATGCCTCTAGCTTTCATCCATCTACATTGGTGCAATCCATTCCATACGGACAGTACCTTCGCGCTAGACGCAATTGTAAAGACCTCATCAGTTTCCAGAAGGCAGCTGACGATTTGAGACAGAGACTTTTGACTAGAGGATACCCCCCTACCACCTTAAAGAAGGCTTATAGAAAGGCCCTGATGAAAGATAGAACCTCATTAATAGCCACAAACACAGCCAGACCAGTTGACCAAACACTGAGAGTAATCATGAAATATTCAGAACAACACACTGAGGTCAGGAGAATCGTGGGGAAGTATTGGCACCTGTTGTCCCTCGATCCCATCGTGGGCAAACATGTTCCCCCTGCTCCCCAAATTACTTTCAAAAAAGCTCCCGCTCTAAAAGATCAATTGGTACGTAGCGAATACACAGCTCAAAATGGGAGAGATCCTTGCAAGGCCAAAGGCACCTTTATATGCGGTGCCTGTAAATATTGCAAATTTATGCTGACCAAAAAAAATCCCATTCTACCGAATGGGCAAACATTTATACCCCAGCACTTTGCCAACTGCCGCACCCACGGGGTGGTTTATTTACTCCTCTGTGGGTGCGGCTGTTTTTATGTTGGCAAAACAAAGCTAGATTTCACCAAAAGGGCTAACAGACACATAAAAAGCATGCAAACTTGCAATCCGGATCTCCCACTAGGCCGACATACCAGTTTAGTTCATGCAGGGATTTTTCCAAAAATAAAGTTTCTGATCCTGGATAGAGTCCACCCCAGTCCAAGAGGAGGGGATTGGAATAAGACCCTCCTCCAACTTGAACTGCGGTGGATTTACCGCCTGAGGGCAACAGAACCTCCTGGCTTGAACGAGATGATTTCGTTCAAGCCATTTCTTGAGGGATTCACCTCAGGAGGCATGGAGAGATAAATAATCTCTCTTATGCCTCCTGGGGAACACATCTCGATCTAGCACTTGCCTCTTGGAGGAAATCCCCGGCTCTGTCTTTGTTACAATAGATTCCTTGTATAGAAATATGCTGCTTGTATACCCATTTTATTTATTAGTTTCTTTCCCTTTCCCCTCTTTCCTTTTTCCCTCCCCCCTTCCCCTTTTTCTTTTTCTTTCCCTGCAGTTAGCCTTTGTGATTACATTATTGTATTAAGCATTTGTCTTGCTTTGTACACATGAACATCGACTTGCCCTTGGGTTGCAATTATGGTTGCCAATTTTTTTCTTCTTTCTTTCTCTGTTTAAATGGCTATAAATCCATACAGAGATGTATTTTGAACCAATATGTTGCCTTTGGTATACAGATAACATACACTTTTGACATGATTTTTTATTCTTATCAAGTTTGTTGCGCAGAAAATAACTATCTTCTGCGATTGCTATGGGTACAGCCCGGCACGGTAAGGCGAACGCCATTCGTGGCGTTCGCCAATGGGGGCAGCAGCCTTGCACACCTGGCTCATGGGACATTCCCATTGCATGCCCAATGGATGACAAGTGTTGACTTGCCATCACTTCCGCCGGACTCCTTCCGGCTGGGGGCGGCGCTGGCCCATGTGACCCGGGAGATCCCTTTGGCAGTCAGCTGGACGCAATAGCCGCCCAGCTGAGACTGCTCTCAGCTGATTAGCAACTCCTCATTTATACTCCACGCTCGGCGTCGGACTCATATGTTCCTTTGCCGAGCGTGGAGCAACATCTATCCTGATATTGCATTCATTCTGCCAAGATTGGATTTGAAAAGGTATTTCTATACTTCTTAAACATATTTTACCCTTTTTGACTGTTGTTTTTGGGATCTCCATTTTTGTTGGCTCCTCTGCTCTTAAGTAGTTACAATGTTCATTTAGAGAAAAAAGAACCAAAACCCCCCCCCCCCTCTCTTTATTAAATTACTTAATAATTAATCTATATTATATATCTATGAGCATTGGAGCCTCCAGGGTGATTCCCTCACCTCAGAGAGCCTGTAGCTCCTATATGGGTAGTAGCTCTCTGGTGAGATTAACCCCTAGGTGTCTTGTGTGTCCCCTGACTTGTTCATATGACACACTATTTACCATATACTTCTTTTCTTTTTTTCTTCTTTATTTCGGCTTTTTGCCCAGCAGGATTGCCTCTTTTTTTGGGATCTCAGCTGTCCCCACCCAGACCCACATAGTCGTCTGGTAGCAAGCAACCTTGATTTAACTTCAATTCTACAAATTAAAAAATTCTCCTTCTGTATGAAGCCAACTCCATCGAATTTAATCGGCTTACCATAGACCCACGCTGGCATTGTCGATGTTCTGTTTTTAGCCTTGCAGGCAGGCACTCTTTCTTCAACCATTACAGTGAAACATGTAAGTGCAATTTTTTTGACTTGATTATTATTTCTTCTTGCCAGATTGACTTTGCAATTATGTATAATATGTACATCTACACTGATTGTTTACAGACCACCCTCCCAAGGCACCCCTGAAGAAGGAGTGTTTCTCCGAAACGCGTCGGGTGTTTACATGGGGGTCCTATGGTGGATGTTCAACCCTGTAATGTGATGTATAATTTTGCTTGCCTCTGCTTTTATCTTTTATATATTTTGTATAAACAATTTCAATAAAGCTACATTTTTGTATTCTTACCTATGTGTAATTTCTGAAATATCAGTGCCTTTAAAGTCCCACCCACAGGGGAACCCCTTTGTTTTTGATTCTGTACCCGGGATGTGGCACGCTAGGGACCACTCCACATGAACTACATATGTACAGCTAGCTTCAAATGGTCGTTACCAGAGTCCTAAGATGGATGCCTTTCTTAAGATGGTGGTTTCCCTCCAAGTTTCAGTTAAATGATGGAGCAAGATGGAGTATGTCTGGATGAGTACATAAATGGATGTAGTAGTGTGTGTGATGTATGTGTGATGTCTGTTGGGCAAATGTAATGTGTCCTATCTCTCATCTGGATTGTTCTTTTATATGGTATGAACAAAGGGCTATAAAAATTACCATAAGTTAAACCCAGAGGGATGAAACATTATCCTCATTGGTTGGGATATTCTATACCTTAACTGGTGAGGTCATAGACACACCTCTCCTGATAATTAACCCAATGTTTGTATAACAAAATTAAAGGATGATTTCTCTATATTTAAGAGTAATCATAAAACACAACATAAAAACTTGTCCATACTCTCAGTACATACATAAATGTCCATCTAATCTCCATCATTCACCTTGGCAAATAATGCCATTTCAATAATTATATTTTCAATACAATATATATACTTACATTGGAAATATCTCAACCATCCCAAGACTGCACCTGGTATTATCTCCACAGGAGGCAGTATTGTACTGTTCATTAAATTTTGTGTTTAACATACGTCACAACATACAATGGCCTACTATTAAAGATGACCTTTTTGACCTATGGCCAGTGAAAATCCATTACTTATTTGAATATGCTATAGGCTGTCAGACATTTAGTCTGGATTAGAAGATCTATTCCTTAGTCCATTCTAAAACAACGCTTATATAAACACTCCTACCACATGCCTTAAAATGAAGTAATTTAAGTGGAATTACTTTTACCTAAGTAAGATTTGTTATTTAGCAAAAATATAAACCCAACATATGGTAGACAAACACTTTCTAAATATATATGTATATGCCTTACATAATATAATGACATAATTATGGCTAACATCTTCTCACACATAAAAATGTATCTTAAAAATATATATTCCAAATGAACCTATTGTTCATCTTTAAAATACAGACAATTAGGGAGACATCACCCCCTTAACATAGCCTCAGGCTGACTGAGTCTTATCTAAAAGAACGTCAGTTTTCCACTTATTTATGCCCAAAAGAAAACAGAGACATCTGCTGAAAGTATAAGAACCTATTGTAAGAGAAATTTTGCAAGAGGACATATATGAACTTTCTTTCACCTTAAACAAAATGGAAACTATACTGTTCAGAATCTTATATGCATAAGATGAAATATACATGGCTTTTCATTTTTTTTCTATTATTATTTTTATCACCCCAATAATCCCGACAGAATATTGGAGCCAGGTAAGACCAGGAGAGACAAATGCCTGTCTTACAATTCATTACCAAAGGTACAAAGTTACAGCGTGGGCTTGCTGCAGTAGTGCCAGATAGTGGAAATTATCAAAGCTGCTTCAGGTATATGAGGTAGTGTGTAAGCAGGCTGCCCAACTTCCCTACACATGGCTGACACATGCAGGTGGGCCCCACCTACAGACAGGGTCTCTTAGCTGCCAACAGCATTCTCCACCCACAGCCTGAATTAGTTCACATGCACAGATGCAGGTTCTAGACCTCTTTCCACATCATCCTGGTCCACACTACATTACCCCTTAACACCCAGTGCACTCCTGTGAATTATTGTGTTCCAGATTAGGGCTAGGGAAGTCCTACTGTGTACCCAGGACTTGGGATACACTGGGAGCCTGGGTCACCTGACACAAGTTCCATAAGTGGGTCCACTCTCACCTTCAAAATGGTAATTTCCTTTCCCCAAGCCAACTGGGTTTTGCATCTTTTACAATAAATCACAGAAATTCTCCCCCACAGGAAATGGCTGTACTGTTGAATTTACCTTTAATTGGACATCACACAGAGGCCTCTTGATGGAAAATTAACTTATTTACTTGTTACAAAAATAGCAAAACATCTCAGTCCAATGGTAAAAGTTACATTCCAAATATTGACACAAGGAACTCAATTAGAAGGGTTTCGATCCAATGACATAGAGATTGGAAGCCTTTCCCCGCACTATGAGGTTTATGAAGGTACTTGTGCATGTAGATAAGAACACCAAATAGGAATGTGAAATGTGATGTGGAAAGCCCCCCCCCTTTTTTTTTCCCTCTTTGCGGCTGTGGACCTCTATAGTGTATAATAATATATAACAATTTTATTATTATAATATGTTTATTAGGGTATTTTTAATTATTGATCTAATCATATGTATAGTTATATAGGATAATTTTACACAAATGCAGTGTTTTATACGATATATACATCTACAGTGCCTTGCAAAAGTATTCGGTCACCTTGAACTTTTCGACCTTTTGCCACATTTCAGGCTTCAAACATAAAGATATAAAACTGTAATTTTTTGTGAAGAATCAACAACAAGTGGGACACAATCATGAAGTGGAACGAAATTTATTGGATATTTCAAACTTTTTTTAACAAATAAAAAACTGAAAAATTGGGCGTGCAAAATTATTCAGCCCCCTTAAGTTAATATTTTGTAGCGCCACCTTTTGCTGCAATTAAAGCTGTAAGTCGCTTGGGGTATGTCTCTATCAGTTTTGCACATCGAGAGACTGAAATTTTTGCCCATTCCTCCTTGTAAAACAGCTCGAGCTCAGTGAGGTTGGATGGAGAGCGTTTGTGAACAGCAGTTTTCAGTTCTTTACACAGATTCTCGATTGGATTCAGGTCTGGACTTTGACTTGGCCATTCTAACACCTGGATATGTTTATTCGTGAACCATTCCATTGTAGATTTTGCTTTATGTTTTGGATCATTGTCTTGTTGGAAGACAAATCTCCGTCCCAGTCTCAGGTCTTTTGCAGACTCTATCAGGTTTTCTTCCAGAATGGTCCTGTATTTGGCTCCATCCATCTTCTCATCAATTTTAACCATCTTCCCTGTCCCTGCTGAAGAAAAACAGGCCCAAACCATGATGCTGCCACCACCATGTTTGACAGTGGGGATGGCGTGTTCAGGGTGATGAGCTATGTTGTTTTTACGCCAAACATAACGTTTCGCATTGCTGCCAAAAAGTTCGATTTTGGTTTCATCTGACCAGAGCACTTTCTTCCACATGTTTGGTGTTCCTCCCAGGTGGCTTGTGGCAAACTTTAAACAACACTTTTTATGGATATCTTTAAGAAATGGCTTTCTTCTTGCCACTCTTCCATAAAGGCCAGATTTGTGCAGTATACGACTGATTGTTGTCCTATGGAAAGAGTCTCCCACCTCAGCTGTAGATCTCTGCAGTTCATCCAGAGTGGTCATGGGCCTCTTGGCTGCATCTCTGATCAGTCTTCTCCTTGTATGAGCTGAAAGTTTAGAGGGACGGCCAGGTCTTTGTAGATTTGGAGTGGTCTGATACTCCTTCCATTTCAATATTATCGCTTGCACAGTGCTCCTTGGGATGTTTAAAGCATGGGAAATCTTTTTGTATCCAAATCCGGCTTTAAACTTCTCCACAACAGTATCTCGGACCTGCCTGGTGTGTTCCTTGTTCTTCATGATGCTCTCTGCGCTTTAAAAGGACCTCTTAAACTATCACA
This sequence comes from Pelophylax lessonae, assembly GCF_965119305.1. Classification (NCBI taxonomy): domain Eukaryota; kingdom Metazoa; phylum Chordata; class Amphibia; order Anura; family Ranidae; genus Pelophylax; species Pelophylax lessonae. The sequence goes on along the minus strand of NC_138769.1, from coordinate 61,497,610 downwards.
GTGCAGGTGCATTTATACGGAGACTTGATTACACACAGGTGGATTCTATTTATCATCATTATTCATTTAGGTCAACATTGGATCATTCAGAGATCCTCACTGAACTTCTGGAGAGAGTTTGCTGCACTGAAAGTAAAGGGGCTGAATAATTTTGCACGCCCACTTTTTCAGTTTTTTATTTGTTAAAAAAGTTGGAAATATCCAATAAATTTTGTTCCACTTCATGATTGTGTCCCACTTGTTGTTGATTCTTCACATAAAATTACAGTTTTATATCTTTATGTTTGAAGCCTGAAATTTGGCAAAAGGTCGAAAAGTTAAAGGGGAACGAATACTTTTGCAAGGCACTGTATATATGTATACACATCCATTGCAGGCTCAAGTTTATTTAATCTTTTTTTTTTTTGACCCAAAAGATGGGCTCACGTCTCTTGGCAGGCATCCTTCCCTTTCCGCATGTGTCTTGGCGAGTGAGTGGGGAAATCTAGATAACTGGTGTGGGGCGGTATTGAGTCCTAGGGGGAGACGCAAAGCCGATGTGACGTGCGTGTCCCCCCCCCCCCCCAGCAGTGACTCCAGAGAAACATGACAGGGACTAGTTTTCTTTAGTGAGGTAGGCACCAAGGTGGGTGGGTTTTGGAGAGTCAGAATGGGCGTGGATTGTGCCCAGAGATACTCCCCCTCTTCCCCTACTCCCTGACCTCCCTCCCTCCCACTCTTCCCAAGCCAGAGGCATAACCAATAGATTGGAGGTGTCTCTGACAACGGGAACCACAGTGGTGATGTGGCCCTGTCTCCAGAAGTGAGACACAGTGGGTCTGGGGTGCCAAGGGGATGGCGTTCATTCTAGACCCAGGAAGCCAGCATTTTGGTAAGCAGTGGAGCAGGGGGGAAACAGGCAGTAGCAGCTGAATCGAGACAGTGTGAAAGGAGGGGTGAGTGCTGGTCTTGATCCTGGGTCTGGAGGATCATCGGATAACTGTGTAGCACGCTAAGTAGTTATCACAACAGGGCACACAGTGTGGTAGCCCTGGGTTCCAATGATTCACATTGTGGGATTGTGGGTGAGGAATGTCTCAGAAGCCATAGATCCCATTATGATACTGGCTGCCAAATACCACTCAGTGTCTAGTAATTTATGGACAGACAGGGAATATTGTGGCTGTCCCCTACTTTGGGTTGTGATCAGCACAGGTGCTGTTTTTCTTTTTTCCATCGCTTAGCTCTGCCCAGTGTGCATAGTGGAAGGGGAGAGACCTATACCTGCATGGTCAGTATAAATGTGAAGCCCTTAGGACAATGGACTAGCCCTGAGGAAGGGAGCAAGTCTCCCGAAACGCGTTAGCGGTCCAAGCACAGGGATGTGTCTTTTTCTACATAGGGGTTGATATGTAATTTTACTCTTGTGAGTATGTTTTTGGCTTTTTAGTAAAGTTTTTAAAGGTGTCAAAGGGCAATGCACTAGGCGTTGCGCCTCCTTTTTTGTCTGTTTTCAGTATTTTTGGAGTTTCCCCACCTAAGGAGAAAAGTGCGCCTACAATTCTCAACAAAGTGAGCGCTTGGGTTGTATAGTTGTTTGTGAATTAAATGTATCAGCAGGAGATCCAAGGCAGGGAGTCTTAATGCTGCTCAGATGAATAAAGTTACCCGCATTTGAATTCTCTACAGTACATACGCTCTTTTCCTTTTGATCTGTGCTCCTTCCAGTAACCAGCATGATCCCACAGGATCTGCATCATGTCTCTATCAAGCATCATTACCTGCTACAAAAACACAATTTTACAGGTTGTTATTTTTTGTTTTCCAGACAGCAAATCCAAAAACCGAGAAAACAAAAACCGACAAAACAGAGAAAAAAAAATTGGCATGTATTTTATGTACGTATTTCTAGATTCTGTGCCTTGCTTGCTGAAGACAATGTATTTATCCATTGATATATTTTGCACATTGATAATATACTGATTCTGATTCATCAGCTGTATTTATTTACTGACAAAACAGTGCATTGTGTGATGTGCAGCCTCATTACCAGTGATTGTATCACAGTGGATATAAACTCCCAGGCTGTCTACTGACGGTGATGAGAAACTTTGCATGATAAAAGTTCACATCTGTTGAACGGCTTGATTTAGAGAGTAGTCTGTTGCCAACTCCAGGTGAGACCAGCAAGCTACAGGAAGGATTCACACTGCTACAACCTGTCATCAACTCCATTTACATACCTTCATTTGTACTTTCATTTAGCTGGGGGAGGTTAAGAGGACTCAAAGCGGATTAACAGGAATGGATACAGTAGAACTACTCATACGTGCTCTGAAAATTAGTTTTACCACTTAGAAATGTATGCAAATGAGTTTCCTCATTACCGATCTTGTTACTTTGGAGAATACCATTTACAAGGCATCCATTAGAGTCAGGTTCTTTATTTACTCGGCATTATAAAAGCCACTAAAAATACATTTCAATACGTGGCTTTAAAGTTTTTTTTCACAGCAAACACAGGTAATTATGTGCAAGTTTTAGGAGATTTTTTTAATAATGAATATATTTAAATCAAAACTCAAGTTCGATATAAATAACGCACCATTTAAGCTGGTAATGCATTCGTTAAAAAAGAATAAATGAATTTTGAATACAGCTTGTATGCATAGCAGGATCTTTTTTTTTTTTTTTTTCTTTTATTAGCGTCTTCTACTGTCTTCTACGTCTTCTACTAGCTGTGCACAACACAGCTGGGAGATGCAGGGATAGCAGTGTGAGTCAACCAGGTTCTTCTGCTTTATACAATGCTGTCAGGTTACACTGAGAATTTACTGACAACAGGAGAAAGTAAAGTGAGCAGATTGATGACCTCAACAGCTTGATGATGATGTTTCACTACCCAGGCTAGAAGTTGGGAGTAAGCTTAAGGCCAAGTTGCATTGGGTAGAATAAATATATAGTAGTTGTATATATTTTTTATTTCCTTTTTTGTTCCAATAATATTTAAACAGTGAACATTTCAAGCATTTTTTTAAATCAGATTCTTTTTATTGAAAATGATAAAACTGCACAAACAAAAGGGGCATTAAAGATCACATAACACATTGGCGTTATTTACTAAAATTAACTGGTATGGAAAGGGGTTAATTTACTAAATCTGGAGAGTTCAAAATCTGGTGCAGCTCTGCATAGAAACCAATCAGCTTTCAGTTTTTTTTTTTTTTTTCAAAGCCGAATTGGACAAACTGAAATTAGAAGCTGATTGGCTACAATGCAGAGCTGCATTTGAATTTGCACTCTCCAGTTTTAGAAAATCAACCCCAATGTGTGTTGTTATTAATGAACTTTACCTGTAGATTTTCTTTTCTACCCAACTATACAACAGGTCTCTATATAATTCTAAAGCATTTTTTAAAACATGATTAAAGAGGAACTTCAGCCTAAAGGTAAAAATTCCACGTTATGTCCTCCTCTCTTCTATTTTTGGCACTTTTCTTTTTTTTTTTGGGGGGGGGGGGTACCTGGTTTTGACAGGTACTCATTCCCCCGGAAGTTCTCCTCCCCCTTCCCCAAGAGCAACCTTCTGGGACAAATCACAGGTCCCAGATGGCTACGAGGCCATTCACAAAGCGCAGCACAGCTCGCACATGGTGACATTGTGATCGGTGAAGCTAACAGTCAGGAACACTGTTGCTGGCTGAAGTTCCTATGTGTTTGTGCACAGCTGAGTTACTTAGCCTTGTTTCCATGTCCTATGAATGAAAATGTAGGAACTGGGGTTCAGAAAAATGGCAACAGGTGCTCTGAACTGATGAGTCAAAATGTGAAACATTTGGCTGTAGCAAGAGGAAGTTTGTTCATGAAGGGCTGGAGAGTGGTACAATAATAAATGTCTGCAGGCAGTGAAGTATGGTGGAGGTTCCTTGCAGGTTTGGGGCTGGATTTCTGCAAATGGAGTTGGAGATTTGGTTAGTAGGGATGATCGAACTTTTGAAAAGTTTGGTTCGGCCAGAACACCCGAACTTCCCAAAAGTTCAGGTCCGGATTCCAGAACCCCATTGAAATCAATGGGACCTGAACTTCGGTAATCAAAAAACACCATGTTGAAGCCCTAAAACTCAATAAATGCCCCTAAAAAGTGCCTAGGGTTCTGGGTCATGCCCCAGGGACTATTAATCACACAAAAAAAAGTTCTTAAAAATTGTCATTTTTGATAGAGAGCCAATTATTGAAAAGATTATTGAAAAAATAAATGAGATTTCTTTGGATTTAGTGTCTGGGGGGTCTAAAGTGTACATGTGAACCAGAAAAAAAGATAATTTTTCAATAGCAGGGATGGGGTTCCGCTCCTTTCACACCTGGGTGTTTTTGTTTCAGGCGTTTATTGGGCATTTTTTGGGCGTCTTTGGAGGCAGGCATGACATCTGAACTTCTGTATAGGGGTATAAATATATATATATATATATATATATATATATACACACATACACACATACACACATATAGGTGTGAAAGAAGGGTAACACCATCCCTGCAAATAATTTCAGTAGCGCAGGGATAGGGTTCCGCTCCTTTTACACCTATATGTGTGTATGTGTATATATACCCCTACACAGAAGTTCAGATGTCATGCCTGCCTCCAAAGACGTCCACAAAAAAGCCCAATAAACGCCTGAAACAAAAACGCCCAGGTGTGACAGGAGCGGAGCCCCATCCCTGCTCTACTAATAATTCTAAGAAAAATGATCTTTTTCTTATGGCGGTCACCCTGACATGGATGAGTTCGGTCACCCTGGCATAAAAGGAGCGGAGCCTCATCCCTGCTCTACTAATAATTCTAAGAAAAATTGTCTTTTTCTTATGGTGGTCACCCTGACATGGATGAGTTCTGTCACCCTGGCATAGCAGTCAGAGTCAGTTTACCCTAAACTACACTACGGTCACCCTGACACTTAACACTACAGAAATTAGATTATTGATTCTAAATATAGTGGTATATAGTACCCTAACTACACTGCATATCCCTTTCCTCACACTAATAATTGCTAAATGACACTTTTGCAGCAGGAGTAACAGAACTGCTTCCACTCTCTTCCACAGCCCCTGTATTACAGTGCTAGAGATTTGGCGGGGCTATGTTATATACTGGGGGGCGTATTCACTACTGATTGGCCTCTGGACCCCCTAGTCACTCCAATCACATTCCTAGCATCCTCCTGCCCCCTCAATTGGCTTTTACTCATGTTTCTGGTCCAATCACGGGCTTTTAAAGCCCAGTTCCTGTCCCATTGCATTTTGGGCGATTCTGTTTTTTTTCCGCAAAAAGTTCGGAATTCGGCCGAATTTCGAACAGTCAATGTCCGGGTCGAACCGAAAGTCGACTCGAACTGTTCGATCATCCCTATTGGTTAGATCAGTGGTGTCCTCAATGCTGAGAAATACAGGCAGATACTTCTACATCATGCCATATTATCAGACAGGCATCTGATTGGCCCCAAATGTATTCTGCAGTAGGACAACGACCCAAAACATACAGCTAATGTCATTAACTATTATTCTCAGTGTAAAGAAGAACAAGGAGTCCTGGAAGTGAGGGTTTAGCCCCCACAGAGCCCCTTTCTCAACATCATGGAGTCTGTCTGGGATTACATGAAGAGACAGAAGGATTTTAGGCAGTCTACATCCACAGAAGATCTGTGGTTTGTTATCCAAGATGTTTGGAACAACCTACTTGCCGAGTTCCTTCAAAGAGTGTGTAAGAGTGTACCTAGAAGAATTTATGCTCTTTTGAAGGCAAAGGATGGTAACACCAAACACTGATTTGATTTCATTTGGATTTCTCTTCTGTTGATTTACTTTTCATTTTTTTAATTGATAAAAAAAAAAAAAAAAACTATTAACACTTCTATTTCTGAAAGCATTTCATGTTTACAGCATTTTTCACACCTGCCTAAAACCTTTGAACAGTACTGCATATCTCTACAAAAAAAAGGTTTAAATTACCAGTGTAAAAAAAAGATCAAAACCTAAATATAGTTGACCTTAAAGGATTATAGTTTCCATTCAACTGTAATGGAGCTCACTGTCCTTGCTCTTCTCCCTTAATGAGGTGTCAGGATCTTAAAACTGATTGGAATTACAGATCCTTATCTGTATAAGGATACATACAGTATATTACTTCAGCTGTATATTTAGCTTGTTTCTGGGGGTCCAGTTCTAGAATAAAGACTCGTTTAATTCGGCAACCAGAACCGCCCAAAATGCAATGCTTCAGGAAATGGGCTTTAAAAGCCCGTGATTGGACCAGAACCATTAGCAAAAGCCAATTGAGGGGGCAGGAAAATGCTAGGAATGTGATTGGAGTGACTAGGGGGTCCCTAGACCAATCATTAGTGAATACGCCCCCCAGTATATAAGATCGCCCCCGCCATATTCCTAGCATTGTTATACTGGACATGGAAGAGAGTGGAAGCAGTTCTGTTAATTTTACTTTAAAAGTGTCATTTAGCTATTTATTAGTGTGAGGAAAGGGATATCTAGTGTAGTTAGAGTGCTCCTTTACACTTAAGTTAGCTTTAAAAATTTAGTTTCTGTAGGGAAAGTGTTAAGTGTAAGGGGACCGTAGTGTAGTGTAGGGTTAACTGGCAGTGACTGCTATGGCAGGGTGACAAAACCCTTCCATAGCAGGGTGACCGCTATAGAGAAATGATCATTTCTCTGAATTGCTTCGGCACACCCATATGGCTTCTCACCAGCCAAGCATTTTTTATGCCGCAGGGGCTGCCACTGCCAGTGCTTTTTTGAGGACATGTTTGATGTCAGACATGACATTTGAACATGTGTATAGGGGTATATATACACATATATGTCTGTATATATACCCCTAGACATATATAGGTGTGATAGTAGCAGAAATAAATGCTTGCGCTAATGAAATCATTTACAGTAATATATTTCTGCTACTATCACACCTATATATGGCTAGGTGTCTATATACATATAATTATGTGTGTATATATACCACTATACACAAGTTCAGATGTTTTGCCTGCCTCAAAAGAACCCAAAAAAATGCCAAAAAACGCTAGCGTCAAAAAAAAATGCCCAGGTGTGTTTTTGCTGGCATTTTTTGGGGGGTTTTGGAGGCAGGCAAAACATCTGAACTTGTGTATAGTGGTGTATATACACACATCCATATATTTATATACACACCTAGACATATATAGGTGTGATAGTAGCAGAAATATATGCTTGCGCTAATGAAATCATTTACAGTAATATATTTCTGCTACTATCACACCTATATATGGCTAGGTGTCTATATACATATAAATATGTGTATATATACCACTATACACAAGTTCAGATGTTTTGCCTGCCTCAAAAGAACCCAAAAAAATGCCAAAAAAACGCTAGCGTCAAAAAAAAAATGCCCAGGTGTGTTCTTGCTGGCATTTTTTGGGGGGTTTTGGAGGCAGGCAAAACATCAGAACTTGTGCACAGTACCCCTATACACAAGTTCAGATGTTTTTTCCTGACTGCAAAGAACCCAAAAAAATGTCTTCTATTAAACCGGCAAGGTGTTACAGCAGCGAAGCCAACCCCCTGAGCTGAAAGTTTTCTAATACAAACAATCTTTTTTTTTATGGTTCTGGACATGCTACAGAGCTGAAACTTCACATGTACACTTTTTAGACCCCCCAGATACTAAATCCAAAGTAAAAATCAAAAAATCTCTTTTTTTTTTTTTTTTTTTAATTTTTCAATAATTGGCTTTTTTTATCAAAAATGACAATTTTTAAGAACTTTTTTTGTGTGATTTTGTGTCTGGGGGGTCTAAAAGGTGTACCTGTGAAGTTTCAGCTCTGTTGCATGTACAATTTTTAAGAACTTTTTTTTGTGTGATTAATAGTTAATGTGGCATGACCCAGAACCCTAGGCACTTTTTAGGGGCATTTATTGGGCTTTAGGGCTTAAAAATTGTGTTTTTTGATTACCGAAGTTCGGGTCCCATTGATTTCAATGGGGTTCTGAAATCCGAACCAAACTTTTGGGAAATTCGGGTGTTCTGGTCGAACCGAACTTTTCAAAAGTTCGATCATCCCTAATCAGGAACACTGTTTCTGGCTGCAGTTGTCTGACAACCCCTGACTTGGTCAGTCAATTTGATCCCAGTTTCTGATCCCTTAAAGCAGCCAAACACAGTGTATTTTGAGCTAGACGCATTCAAACTCACTCAGTCCTCAGACAGTAATCAGGCAGATAGTGTCTTTTTTGTTGTTTTTATTGTAAAACTGAGATAGGAATTTGGAAATTTTCTGGGATGCCCCAACTAAATACCTTCATCAAAGGCACTATCTTAAAGCCGCTAAGCAAATAAAGCAGAGTTCCTCCACAAAAAGGTAGCACGTGGCTTAAGCACAGGGACTGTAACTTCTCTAAGGTACAACCCTGGCAGTAAGGCAGGAAAAAATTCCTCTAATAAAAAGGGGTGTAAAGGCAACATTCTCTCTCTTGAGGCCTACTCACTGTGACCTAGGCAGTCTGAAGTTCTCCTCTCAGCTTCAGCTGACTCTGACATTAATTCTCCCAGGAAGATCCACTCTGGATGTTGCCTGGAATGTTCCTGCAACTTTAGAGGTGATCCTACGGCTCATCACTGAGCAAGAATCATCCAGGATTACTTAAGGTTTCTCCTAAGCCTTGGAAGGTTTGACAGCATTTCCAGGCTGGGTCACTCACCTGCGGGCAAAGGACCCTGCTATTCTCTGCTCTCAGCCATATATACATATTTTAGCCCCCCGCTGGCCATTATTATTGACCAGGGATTGGCTAAAGCTGTATCCAGGGCCAGCTTAGACTCTGCCCTCTCCTGCTCACTATGTTTCCAGAAGATTCTGGAAAGACAGGGGGAGACAGAAAAGCCTTCAGCTGCAGTACTTAGAGATGGCAAAACAAAATAAAGTCTCCACTTCTAACAGCAGAGCCAAAAACAAAATGTGCCTCACTTCTAGCACCTGACCTATGAGGGTGCTACAGTCGCATAATGTGGCAGTGATCGGGAACACTGTTGTTGGCTGCATTGGCTCTGTTGACACTGGCACTGGCGTGATTTGCAATTAGGAACACTGTTGCTGGTCTAAATGATTCTGGTGACACTTGAATTGTTGTGACTAGCGATCAGGAACACTGTTGCTGGCTGAAGTGCTCTGGCAACACTTACACTTATGTGGCAGAGATCAACAACACTATTGTTGGCTTTTACTGGCTCTGATGATACTTGGACTAGTGTGGCTAGTGATCAAGAACACTTTTGCTGGCTTACACTGGTCTGCTGACACTGGTACTGGTGTAGCAGTAGTCAGAAGCACCGTGGCTAGCTGCACTGGTCTGCTGACACTGTGACAGGTGTGGCAGCAAACAGGGTCACTGTGCCTGTCTGCATTGGCACTACTGACACTGGCACTGGTGTGGCTAGAGATCAGGTACACTGTTGCTGGCTTCATTGGCACTGAGGACACTGAGTTTGGTGTGGCTAGTGATCTTGAACACTCTTGTTATCTGCACTGGTCTGGCAACAATGGCAATGGTATGGCAGGAACACTGTTGGAGGCTTAAACTAGCTCTGGGGACACTGATACTGGCTGCACTGGTGTGCTGACGCTAGTGTGGCAAAAAACAGCAACACTGTGGCTGGCTGCCCAAATTTGGAGACACTGTGACTGGTGTGCCAGCAATTAGGAACACTGCTGCTGACTTACACTGGTGTGGCAAATTCCACATGCACTAAAAAATAGACACATGATAAATAATCCACAGAGCTAGACTTATTTTCTTCTCACAACCAAGACTACACAAATACTATGCATGTGCTAAGAAGCCAGGCCCTATGCTGGCTTCTAGATTGAACTCTTCCTTGAAACCTTTACCTCAAAAGGTCCTCTGAGGACCCCGCCTCTAAATGCTAGTGCCAGGTTGTGGTCCTCAGGATCCCCTTACCAGAAGGTGGGCAAGCCAGGGTCCTGTGCCATATGTAGAAGGTGGGGATCAAGCAGAAGTGTAGTCAGTAAACAAGCTTGACACTTAATTTTCTCATTTATATGGGTGCATACATTTCCCAGAATATCTGGCACACCCCTTTGTGATCTCAGTGTCCCTAACATGTAGAAAGGGTTTAAAGCTGCCCAGATATCTCAACTTTATTTCTGACACTCCACCCAGGATAGCCCCTTTTGGGTTTTCCAAAAGTCCTGGATTGTGATCTTATCCTGATCAATGTGTTGCTTTGGCTCCTTCACTTAGCCTTTTGTTGCTTCACACCCTAAAATTATGGGACACGGTTTAGTAGGTCCCCTAGTTCTCTAGTAAACTCCTGACTCTTTTCCAACCACTCTCACCAATAAACTCCTTTTTTTCCCCAGGGATGGAAAACCCCAGGTCTTTTGCCTGGTATACATCACATCGAGCCTCGTAATGTCCACCGCTTTTTCAAATCGTATGTTGAGTTGGTTTTTGAACACTTTAACAACCTGTACCGCCCTAAACTCATATGCGTTTTATATCCCTAACATAGTAAATATGAACGCCTGCTCATTACTTTCCCCTCCCTTTATATATAGGATTCTGGGATCAAGACTTAAAACACCTAATACCCCTTGAGAACTGGTCCAGAAAAGCCTAATGCTGCTTCAACACCACTATATTTGTCTCGGCTTACAAGGTTCTCTTCCAATTGTATTGGATACTGTCGTGGATAGCGAAAGTCTTGTTCTATGATAATAGATTCTTTAGTGGCTGTGGTCAAAAAGATGATGTCTTCCATACCTGTTGGTCTTGCCCAAAATGTATTTCCTTCTGGACCAAAATGTTTTGCCTTAACCACACCATCGATTTACAATCGATACCAAAAGACCCACTTCAGGGACTTATAGTTGATCAACAAAAGCTTGCTACTTTTCTTGTTATTGTGGCCAAACAGTCAATTGCTAAAGAATGAAAGAAGCCCAAACTTGACCTAGCAGAAGTTAAAATGTACATGAACACATTGCTTTTTAACAAATAAAAACTTTCTAACGTTCTATTTAACTCTCAACCGAGACTTCATAAAGTGTTGGGACTATTAAATTCCATTTGTGCTCCCAACCCTGGATCCATCTAGCTACTTTTGAGCATCCATTTTCATGCTTAGTTCTGAACCCCAGGGGGAACTTCTTTTTACCCCCCCCCCTTTCCTTACCCTTTTCCTATGCCTTTCCCCTGTTTTCAACCATCTTCTCCTTGTTACCCCCATGTTACCCTTTCCTGATTTCCTTTCACCCTTAGTCTCTATTTTCATCATAAAGTCCATATTTCTTTCCAGCCTCAGAGGAGGGCACCCTAGTGCGGAAAACTCGATCATTCATTTTTGGAATTCTGATGTGTCATGGACTGCTCTCCCACCAACTATTGACTAATCAGCGTAGCCTCTGTGTAGACTTGTCATCTTCTGTTAAAAAAAAAAAAAAAACAATAAAAAAGATTGCAATAGAGAAAAAGATCCTGCAAAGTCTTGGAATGTTGTTTTGTGATGTCTATTGTTTTATGTGAAAAAATGACAATACTATCACTTAAAGAATAAAAAAATATAAAAATGGCAATTGTTTTTGATACACCATGCTTTAACACACAAAATGTCACTCATATAGGGTCTACTTTAACCCCTTCAATACCGAGTCATTGTAAAATGACGTCGGCAACATTCCTTTAGCGATCCGGGCGGACGTCATATGACAGCGCCCGGATCTCCCCGCTACTGCGCGCCCCCGGGGGCGCGCAGCGCGACGATCGGGGGTGGGGCTCGTCCCTCAGACTGAGCCCAACCCCGATCAAGGTAAACAGCCAGTGAAATTGGCTGTTTACCACGTGATCGGCTGTGTCAATCACAGCCGATCACATGAGCGGCTCCAGCGTGAGCCGCTCGTTCCTTTCTTAATGCGCACCCCCCGGGTACTCTGATGACAGGTACTCAGGTACTCTGATGACAGGTACTCGGGTACTCGGGTACTCTGATGACGGGTACTCGGGTACTCTGATGACGGGTACTCAGGTACTCTGATGACATGTACTCGGGTACTCGGGTACTCTGATGACGGGTACTCGGGTACTCTGATGACGGGTACTCAGGTACTCTGATGACAGGTATACGGGTACTCTGATGACGGGTACTCGGGTACTCTGATGACGGGTACTCGGGTACTCTGATGACGGGTACTCAGGTACTCTGATGACAGGTACTCGGGTACTCTGATGATGGGTACTCGGGTACTCTGATGACGGGTACTCGGGTACTCTGATGACAGGTACTCGGGTACTCTGATGACAGGTACTCAGGTATTCTGATGACAGGTACTCGGGTACTCTGATGACAGGTACTCGGGTACTTTGAGTACCCGTCACCGGAGTACCCGAGTACCCGAGTACCCGTCATTGGAGTACCCGAGTACCTGTCACCTACCCATCAGAGTACCAGAGTACCTGTCACCTACCCATCAGAGTACCCGAGTACCTCCCACCTGCTCATCAGAGTACCTGACACCTGAAGTACCCGAGTACTTGCCACCTGTCATCAGTACCCATCACTACTCATCAGTACTCATCAGTACCCATCAGTACCTATCACCTATCAGTATCAGTACTGATCATCCGTACCCATCAGTACAGTATCAGTATCACCTATCAGTATCAGTACTACTCATCAGTACCTATCACCTGCCTGTCACCTGCCCATAAGAGTACCCGAGTACCTGTCACCTGCCTATCGGAGTACTCGAGTACCTGCCACTTGCTCATCAGTACCAGAGTACCTGTCACCTGCCCAGCAAAGTACCCGAGTACCTGTCACCCTTCATACAGCCACCATGTCTAAGTCCAAAAAGGTTTATATACGTCCTCCGTTTAAACCTAAATACCGGTGTTATGGCAGCAGATAGCTGCCATAACCCTGGTATTTTTTTAAACGGTGGACGGTTGGCTTTCCGATAAGGGTGGTCCCAGCGGCGGATTCGCCGTGGGATCACCCTTCCGGGATGGCGGAAGAGGCGCCCCCCACCCCTCCCGCTGCATTCTGGTCCTTTTCCCCGCTTACCGGACCCGCCGGCAGCGGGGAAAACGATCCTGTCCCAGATCCTCACAGACAGGATGTCGAGTGAGGGCAAGCTTGCCCTCACTCGACTCTATGGTCTTGGAGGACCGGAGCTACGGCAAACGTCGTTGCCTAGCAACCAGTTTAAAGGTCCTTTTTTTTTTTTTACATTTTATTTAATTTTTTTTTTTCTATCTTTTAGTGTACTTGTGAGATCTGAGGACTTTTTGACCCCAGATCTCACAAAAAAGAGGTCCTGTCGTGCCTTTTTATATTACAAGTAATGTTTACATTTCTTGTAATAGAAATAAAAATGATCAATTTTTTTTTTTTAAAAACAGTGTAAAAATAAAAAATAATAAATAAAATAAATAGTTAAAAAAAAATAAATAAATAAAGCGCCCTGTCCCCGCGAGCTCGCGCACAGAAGCGAACACATACAGAAACCCCGCCCACATATGTAAACAGTGTTCAAACTACACATGTGAGGTATCGTCGCGATCGTTAGAGCAAGAGCAATAATTTGAGCCCTAGACCTCCTCTGTAACTCTAAGATAGCAACCTGTAGAAATTTTTAAAGTGTCACCTATGGGGATTTTTAAGTACTAAAGTTTGTCACCATTCTGTGAGCGTGCGCAATTTTGAAGCATGACATGTTGGTTATCTATTTACTCAGCATAACATTATCTTTCACATTATGGAAAACAATTGGGCTAACTTTACTGGTTTCTTATTTTTTAATTCAAAAAAGTGAATTTTTTCCCAAAAAATTGCGTTTGGAAGACCGCTGCGCAAATACGGTGTGATAAAAAATATTGCAATAATCTCCATTTTATTCTCTAGGGTCTCTGCTAAAAAAAATATATAATGTTTTGGGGTTCTAAGTAGTTTTCTAGCAAAAACAACTGATTTTAGCTTGTAAACACCAAATGTCAAAAATAGGCCTAGGCAAGTGGCTAGGATGCATGATGATGCTCCTTGGATGTTGGGCCCCTCTATATGGCTAGGCTGTGAAAAAGTCTCACACATGTGGTATTGCCATACTTAGGAGGAGTGGCAGAATGTATTTTGGGGTGTCATTTTTGCTATGTACATGCTATGTGTTAGGAATATCCTATAAATTGACAACTTTGTGTAAAAAAAAAAGTTTTTATTTTTTCCCACATTTTCCAAAAACTTGTGGAAAAAAATGACATGTTCAAAGGACCCATAATGCCTCATAGAATATACGTTGGAGTGTTTGCTTTCCAAAATGGGGTCATTTTGTGAACTTTTCCATTGTATTGGTGCTCTAGGGCCTTGAAAAGTGTGATAGGTAGTAAGAAAGTTTTATGTGTATTTATGCTCCTAAAACGCCTTATGGTGCTACTTGGACGTGGAGTCTCTTTTTGTGGCCAGGCTGTGTAAAAGTCTCACACATGTGGTATCACCATACTCAGAAGGAGTAGAAGAATGAATTTTGGGGTGTCATTTTTTTGCTGTGTACATGCTATGTGTTAGAAATAGCTTATAAATTGACAACGTTTTGGGAAAAAAAAGAAAAACATTTTTTTCTTCATTTTCCCAAGAATTGTGGGAAAAAATTATAACTTCAAAAAAACTCACCATGCCTCTTACTAAATACCTTGGACTGTCTACTTTACAAAAAGGGGTCATTTGGGGGGTATTTGTACTGTCCTGACATTTCAGGGCCTCAAGAAAGGAGATAGGCCATCAGTACATCTGGTGTGATCAATTTTCAGTAATTGGTACCATAGCTTCTAGACTCAATAACTTTCACACAGACTAAATAATATACACTAATTTGGGTTAATTTTACCAGAAATATGTAGCAGTATAAATTTTGGCCCAAATGTATGAAGAAAAATTAATTTTTTGCAAAATTTTATAATAGAAACTAAAAAAAAGTGTTTTTTTTTGCTTATATCACGAAAAAAAAAAAAAACCCAGTTGTGATCAAATACCAACAAAAGAAAGCTCTATTTGTGTGAAAAAAATGATAAAAAATTTTGTTTGGCTACAGTGTAGCATGACTGAGCAATTGTCATTCAAAGTGTGAGAGTGCTGAAAGCTGAAAATTGGTCTGGGCAGGAAGGGGGTCTAACTGCTCTGTATGGAAGCGGTTAAATAGGGTCTGACATAGTACAGAGGGCTGGAAATGAATAGACCTTTCACATGAAACCAGCAACCATATTACCGGTGGACCTTTTACATTAAATAACCTTTTTACATTTTTTTTTTTTTTGTTCTATTGGTCTCTAAACAGCTAAAATGTGGAGCCTCAGCACCACCTACATAACGATTGATTTACCTTGTTTGAGGCTCAGTAATGTAGCATGAGAATAAATTACTATCAAGAATGCCTCACTAGTTAAGAGTCTAGCACCAAGAAAAGTTTCAAAGTAGTAAACGTATGATAATGAGCATTCCCATTTCAGGGCTACAACTTTTCAGCGTATCATTTAGCTGCTTTTAGCATATCATCACCATTTGGGAAAGGATACAAATCTCCCTAAGCTTATCCTATTACCTAGTGAGGGAAAAGAAATAGCTTTTTATGTAAAATGTTTGGCATCACTGAGCTCAGAAGGAACATCAATTGTTCTCCATTTGCAAAGAGCAATTTGGCCGTGCAGTATATGTTTTGCATGATATTTAGGTGCAATACTATTGTTCCTTAGTGTTACTCTGCTAAAAAGAATTGCCAATTGGTGGCAAACCTGCTTGCTGTTTTTTTGCAAGAGTTTGACCTCTGGTGGCCCTATAAAATTGCATGATAGATAATGGCATTCTTCTGGCAAGCACAATCCTGTAATTTAGGACACTGAGGCCGCCACTGAAGAGTAAGAGCAAAGATAATTTTTTATCACAAAAATGTTTTTACACTATAAACAGTATTCAGAATAATGTTAAACCAAAAATGTTTTTTGATTTGTTTTGTGGAAGTGATGGAATATCCTTCTAATGGGGACAGAAATAGCAACAAAAGTTCATTTATTAAGCAAACTAGTATAATGATAGCATATTTGTTATGTTTTGATTGGTCTCTGTGTCTTCTGGTCGCTGTCACACTGCCACTCTTTCAAGTGAGGGAAATCTCCCCAGGGAGAACACAGGCAGTAACAATAGGTTGGATGTATTTTTAAGGCTTACTTATTGTACTGAAACCTGAAAAAAAGTTTTGATTGTGGATAAGCAGTAAAGCCCATCTTCACTTTTTACATTTTCTTATTAAAAAATATGCAGCCCAGGTCCAAAAATAGTGGTGGAATGGCTTTTGATTAGGAGGGGGGGGCACAAAATTGCTGAAATTGAGCTTTAACTACACTAACACTTTTGCTTCTAGAGCATTTTTTCCAAGATTTTAGGAAATTTCCAATGTATGTGAAAATGATCGTGTCATGGACAAGAAATACAAAAAAGACAGTTTAAAGAGCTTCAAAAAGCTTACTTACATGCAGTTCTTATCTTTCCTGGTGACAATCGTTGGAGAGCTAGAGTAGGGCAGGCGGAACCTGTCTGTTCAAGGTTTATGGACCCACCAATATAATGTGAGATTTCACCGCCATAGTAACCATAATGCATTACCTGGGCTTTGAATTTGGATCAGCTAACTTAAAAGCTCATTTAGAGAGCTTTTGTTCAAGCCAACCCTCCCACTATAAAAGGGTGGGCTCCAAACAGCCATATTGACAATGGGGTTGACTTTCTAAATACAAATAGACTGTGTGCTTTGCAAGTGCAGTTGCTCCTCTGCTTAGTAAATAAGGGAAAGCTCTACTGACTTTCATCATGTGCAAGAAAAAAAATGCTTTTTTTCCCCTTGCATGTGATTGGGTATTCTTTGTAAAATGAAGCTCATTTACTAAGCTCTGTGGTAACTGCACTGGCAAAGTGCACAATCTATTTGCCTATAGTAAATATACTCCATTGCATGTTTTTTGTTCACATTACATATTTCCTAATTGTTGCTGATTGTGTTTTTTATTTTCAAAGCTTCTCTTCAGCCTGTCCCTGTGCATACGCACTACAGTGAAAACATGCTGCATATGATTTTCATATTTCCTAATTATTGGTGGCTGCATGCCCTGTGCTCCTGCAGTTCCCAACCTGCTCCCAGAACAAAATAGAGTCAGGCTGAGCACTTTTCACCCATTTACTGGGAGCTTTGTAATTTATGAATGAATACAAAGCTTACTCCTATTGGCTGAGGTGGAGATTGGAACATCATCTGCCCTCCTCTCTGGCCTCAGCCAATCAAAAGAAACTTTGTACTCATTCATTGAATATAAAGCTCCCTTTGAATGGCTGAGCAGCTCAACTTGATTTTGTTCTAGAAGTAGGACAGGATGTTCCTGCCTTGTTGCCAGAACACAGCATTGTATACTATACAGTCTACATACAGTACACTGTATATGCAGCGCTCACAGGCGCTGCAGTTGTTGGTGAAGTAAACAAACTAAACTAACAAACAAACTATTTAACCTCCCTGGCGGTATGATTATGTCAGGAATTACATACCAAAAGCGGTACAATTGTTTTCATGGAAATTTGGTTTATGTATTAAAGGCCTACAATTCTTAGTAATTACTGACTTAAACCTGACCAAAACAAGACTCTAGTAGACATCCCAGATGTGATAAATTTGAAACACAAACACATGAATTATAATCGAATCAATAATATTATTTTATTATTTAATATATAATATATATAATAAAATTATATTATTGATTAGATTATAATTCATGCATAATATATTATATATAGATATATGTGTGTATATATATATATATATATATATATATATATATATATATATATATATATATATATATATATAATATATAACGCATGAATTATAATTGAATCAATAATATAATTTTATATATATATATATATGCGTGTGTGTGCATATATATATATATATATGCATATATATATATATATATGCATATATATACCGGTATATATATATATATATATATATATATATATAAAATATAAAATGTGTTTTGTGCAACGTTTTTTTTTTTTTTTTAATTTCCCTCCCTAGTTCCGCTCCCATGCAGCACTGCTGCTGCAGGGAACGGAACTAGGAAGTGATCAGACCGACGGAGGGACGGAGGAGCGGCGGGACTCTCGGCTGGCGATCTCAGCAATGAGAGATCATCGCTGGATCGCCAGGATAAGGTAAGAGAACACCGCTGCGCTCTCTGCAATCCACCCCGAGCGTGACTCGGGGTTACCGCTCCTGATATGAAAAATCAACCCCGAGTCACGCTCAGGATTACCGCCTAGGAGGTTAAGGTTCACTGAAAACTGGAGTTCTGCTTTAAAACCTATGTAGCACTTACCCCCCAAAGAAGCCGCTGGATGTATTGGGTCACCTGTTCCTTTGCTCACGACTCTGCAAACAGCACCAAGCACTCTGACACGCCTGGATGGTTGGGGAATGTTTATTGCAGTTGTATATGCTGTATCTTAGCAGCAAAAGAAATATGAAACAACAGCAATGACAGAGCTAACAGTTAAACTATAGCATGGAATATATTGCAAATTAGTAAACAGGAGAAGGAAATATACTGTAAAAACTAGTAATGGGTGTAGAGAGCATCTTCTTCTAAACCTTATACTGGGGCAATTCTAGCTATGAAGAATTACGCCATTAATAGTTTAACAGTCAGTAATATCAGTGGGGGGGGGGGGCGCAAAAAGAAAAATGTAATAGGCAAAAAATGCAGTAAAAATTGCACGACTTTGAGGTCATGGTACAGGCATGGCACAGGTGATGGTATAGGCATGGCACAGGTGATGGTACAGGAGATGGTATAGGCATGGCACAGGTGATGGTACAGGCATGGCACAGATGATGGTATAGGCATGGCACAGGTGATGGTATAGGCATGTCACAGGTCATGGTACAGGAGATAGTATAGGCGTGGCACAGGTCATGGTAAGGGCATGGCACAGGTCATGGTAAGGGCATGTCTCAGGTCATGGTAAGTGCATGTCTCAGGTAATGGTAAGGGCATGTCTCAGGTCATGGTAAGGGCATGTCTCAGGTCATGGTAAGGGCATGTCTCAGGTCATGGTAAGTGCATGTCACAGGTCATGGTAAGGGCGTGTCACAGGTCATGGTAAGGGCGTGTCTCAGGTCATGGTAAGGGCGTGTCTCAGGTCATGGTAAGGGCATGCCTCAGGTCATGGTAAGTGCATGTCTCAGGTCATGGTAAGTGCATGTCTCAGGTCATGGTAAGGGCATGTCTCAGGTCATGGTAAGTGCATGTCTCAGGCCATGTCTCAGGTCATGGTAAGTGCATGTCTCAGGTCATGGTAAGTGCATGTCTCAGGTCATGGTAAGGGCATGTCTCAGGTCATGGTAAGGGCACGTCTCAGGTCATGGTAAGTGCATGTCTCAGGTCATGGTAAGGGCATGTCTCAGGTCATGGTAAGTGCATGTCTCAGGTCATGGTAAGTGCATGTTTCAGGTCATGGTAAGGGCATGTCTCAGGTCATGGTAAGTGCATGTCTCAGGTAATGGTAAGTGCATGTCTCAGGTCATGGTAAGTGCATGTCTCAGGTCATGGTAAGTGCATGTCTCAGGTCATGGTAAGGGCATGTCTCAGGTCATGGTAAGGTCATGTCTCAGGTCATGATAAGTGCATGTCTCAGGTCATGGTAAGTGCATGTCTCAGGTCATGGTAAGTGCATGTCTCACGTCATGGTAAGTGCATGCCTCAGGTCATGGTAAGTGTATGTCTCAGGTCGTGGTAAGAGCATGTCTCAGGTCATGGTAAGTGCATGTCTCAGGTCATGGTAAGTGCATGTCTCAGGTCATGGTAAGGGCATGTCTCAGGTCATGTCACAGTTCTGCAGCGGCTTCAATCACTTACCTGCAATGCCTGCGAGACATCCACGGTGCGCTTCTCCTCTCCTTGGGTCCTCTTCTTCCTTCTTCTCCTGACGGCTCTGACGGTGGCGGGAACCGGTCCGGCGGGAAGGTGACAGAGATCGGCGGTGAGACGTCCACGGCGCAGCTCCTCTTGAGTCCTCTTCTTCACCGGCGGGAAGAAGACGGAGATCGTCCAGACGTCCACGGCGTGCTGCCTGCTCCTCTCCTCGTTGGAGTCCTCTTCTTCACCGGCGGGAAAGTGATGGTCGGGGATCGGGCGGTGACGGTGAGTGACTGACGCACACACCGGCACCGCCCCCAACAACGTCAACAGGATGTCCTGAATGATGATTGGTCCAGGCTGGAGTCTGGACCAATCACATCCAGGACAGGACTAGTGGGAAGTGTCAGGGTGCATTGCTCTGCGCCCCGGTGACACCCAGAAGGGCCGCCAATTGGCGCCTCTACCTGGGCCCACGTGGGATGCCAAACCCCACCCCCCCCCCATAGCCAGCAATAAGTCAGGCGCCCTATAGTAGACTACATGGGGTAATTATTTATTTTTCTTCAATTATTTTTTTTTTTGTGAAGATGATTTGGGGGGGGGGGCGGCCGCCCGCCACTGAGTAATATACTGTCTTTTGCTGGCCAGCTCATTGGGGCCCATGTCGGATCACTTAGGATAATGTCCCTTTAACAGACTTGTATAAAGTACTCGAAATTTCTACTTGAGTAAAAGTACAAGTGCTCGATCAAAAAGTGACTTGAGTAGAAGTGGAAGTGCTCGCAGAAAAAGTTACTTAAGTAGAAGTACTAAAGTATTCAACATTTTTTTTACTTAAGTATTGCAAGTAGTTTTTTCAAAAAATTTGCTACTTAAGTACTAAAAGTAAAAAGTACCAGTAGTTTTGAAAAAACAAATTCTACTCAAGTACTGAAAGTAGAAGTACAAGTACTGTGTTATGTAGTTATTAAAGAAAGAAGTCAAAAGTTTGAACATCATATTGTTTTTTATTATTTCAAATGATTTATTCAAATGATTAACCTGTGTTTTTTAGCAGTTTCTTGATGCACTTTAAGCGCTGTAGCACCATTTATTTGTTTGTTTCATATTTTCTTTTTATTGGAAAGATTTGGTATAGCAGCTTTTATTATACACAGCCTTTATTTTCGTATGCGCTGATTTACAAATGACATTATACACATTTTTTTGAGCTTTATGCAACCTACCATCTACTGTTCTGGCAGTGGTAATTTTTTTAAAAGTAACGAGTAACTATGCAGCACAAAAAAAAAATACTTGAGTAGAAGTATTGAAATCATCGAAAAAATGTAGTGAAGTAAAAGTAGAAGTAGGAGAAAAAAATTCTACTCTAGGAAAGTACAGATACCGCATTTCGGTACTTAAGTACAGTACTTAAGTAGTTCTACTTCGTTACTATACATCTCTGCCCTTTAAGCACTGATGATTACAGTAACTCTGGTCCTTTTAAGCATTGATAACATCACTGCCTCTGTGATACTTGCAGACAACACTTTCTCTCTTTTGTCAAAGTGCAATATAGATTTTGCCAGCGACCTCTCACCAACTTCTTGTGTTAGCAGATGGCTGTACTCTGTATTCTGAGAAAAACACCGCTGGTCTGTGTTTGCAGCATCCTTCCCCCTTGATCAAGCAGCAGAATCGACCAACATTCATGACTTTCCCCAATGTCCTTAGATGTCTGTCGCTGTGCCTCTATTCGCTCAGGTGAAGTGGTGAGCAGTCTGCCAGCAACCAAATGTGCACACAGTCCTCTCAGAAACAGCCTCCACACTTTTTCTCCTTAGCCCAAGAAACCAGCAGAGAACCACCTCTCCTCTTTGCCCCAACGCCTTGTAGGATTTACAGTTTACTCCTTCCAGCTCACCAAACCAGCTCAGTCTGTCAGAACTACATCCCCCACAGTCATAGTTACATATAGTTACATAGTTAGTGAGGCTGAAAAAAGACACAAGTCCATCCAGTTCAACCTATGATGTGTGTGTGTGTTTGCTTTTAACCGTACATTGTATACCCCTGTATGTTGTGGTCTTTAAGGTGTCCATCCAATAGTTTTTTGAAACTATCAAGGCTCCCCGCTGATACGACTGCTTGTGGAAGAGAATTCCACATCCTTACCGCTCTTACAGTGAAGAACCCCTTACGCACTTTAAGGTTAAACCGCCTTTCCTCAAGTTTTAGTGAGTGGCCACGTGTCTTATTGTATTCCCTTACTCTGAATAGTTTGTTCCTTATGCTAGGGTCGCCAGTACAGTATTTGTACATTGATATCATATCCCCCCTCAATCGTCTCTTCTCCAGAGAGAATAAGTTCAGTGCTTGTAGTCTTTCCTCATAGCTGATGTCCTCCATTCCCCTAATTATTTTTGTTGCCCTTCTCTGGACTTTCTCCAGTTCCAGCACATCCTTCCTGAGGACCGGTGCCCAGAACTGGACAGCATACTCCAGATGTGGCCGGACCAGAGTTTTGTAGAGTGGAAGAATAATCTCTTTATTTCTGGAGTGAATCCCCTTTTTTATACATCCCAGTATTCTGTTGGCTTTGCTTGCAGCGGCTTGGCATTGCATGCCACTGCCAAGCCTGTTGTCTACCAGTACCCCCAGGTCCCTTTCCATCCTAGACTCACCCAGAGGTCCCCCCCCCAAGTGAGTAGCTTGCTTTCTGGTTACTGGCCCCCAAGTGCATTACTTTACATTTTTCTACATTAAATCTCATCTGCCATGTAGTTGCCCACCCCGTTATTTTGTTCAGGTCTGCTTGCAAGATTTCCACATCCTGCATAGAAGATATTGGCATGCCTAATTTAGTATCATCTGCAAATACTGAGATTGTACTAGATATCCCCTCCTCTAGATCATTTATGAATAAATTAAACAGGATTGGTCCCAGGACAGAACCCTGGGGGACCCCACTTTCCACACCCGCCCAATCCGAGTACTCCCCATTAATCACCACCCTCTGGACTCTCCCCTGGAGCCAGTTCTCTATCCAGGTACTCACCCTATGGTCCATACCTACCTTCCTTAGTTTGTACAGTAAGCGTTTGTGGGGAACGGTGTCAAAGGCCTTTGCAAAGTCCAGATACACCACATCCACAGGCTTACCTTTATCTAAGTGGCAGCTCACTTCATCGTAGAAGGTTAATAGATTGGTTTGGCATGAACGATTTTTCATGAATCCATGCTGATTACTACTTATAATACCGTTTTCATTACTAAAGTCTTGTATGTGGTCCCTTATCATCCCCTCCAGTCCTTGCAGTTCACATCCTGTGTGCCCTGTTGTTGGGTAGAGGACAGGCTCAACACCGGCTGTACAGAGCTCTACATTAAGAGTCCCATCCTGTAGCTCTGCCTGTGTAAAAGTCTCCTCTGCTGCCAAACACAGACTCCTTTTCCTGCCAGTGCTACAGACAGGGCTACACTAATATGAAATTGTGTAGTTGCACTTACATCTACTTTAACAAACTAAGAATTCTTTGAAATGCAATGCAAGGTAAATTTTCCTATGTGCCCAGTCTGTGTGCTTTTAAGGACCAATATTTATTCACAACAACTGATTCAAAGCTAGCTTTTAAACTGTCAACACCTTAGCTACTTTTTATAATAAATCAGGTATTTTATTTATTATCCCTTTATTTTATTTATTTTTTTGGATTATACATTTTATTGATTAGAGCTCACGAGGCAGTTAATGCTGTCACTAACTTTCAGCCCATTATTGCTTGACTAAGGGGAGCATGTATTTGCAAATGTGTGCAACCAAACCCCTGTTTTTAACGCATACTGTTAGACAGGTCAATTCGGTTAGTCGCTGGCTGGTTGGTAAGTTGTGACTGGAAATCTCTTCGTTTTTTTTGATCTGCGTCCGCCCTTCCAGTGCTCCTTACCATTAAGACCAGTTATAGGTGGAGACAGTGACTACTTTTTGCATTATCGTTGATATCTACATTGAGCCAGGCAACGCACTGACACCTTTGCCGCCATTGTGCGATGTGCTGGGTGTTCAGTGTGACCCTGCGCCTTTAAGGAGGGGTGGGCTCCCTCTAGTCACCTGTCCTCCATCTATCCCATTAAATGCATCTGCTCTCATTGTAGAGACTCTTTAAATTGTAGAGTTAGGGACTGCAGATATCAGGGTGCCTTGCCGTGGCCTGCAGCTTACGCATGTATTTGCAAATGTGTGCAACCAAACCCCTGTTTTTAACGCATACTGTTAGACAGGTCAATTCGGTTGGTCGCTGGCTGGTTGGTAAGTTGTGACTGGAAATCTCTTTGTTTTTTTTTTTTTTTTTGATAAGGGGAGAAAAAGCCTTACAAGGAAAAAAAAAAAAAAAAAAATACATTTATAAAAAAACATGTTAATCTGTAAGTAGCTTTTAAAATATTTTAAAAAGTAGTAATGGCCGGTGGGAAAATGGTTGGATCTGGACTAATGTTTGGCTCACAGCACTTTCAACAGTCAGGCTTCTGCCCTTTCTATCTTGTTTCAGAGACCATTGGCCTCTTATTTCCTCTATCAAGACAATTATACCGGAAATCTCCCATGTAGCTCCCTGTTCATTCCCCTGTGATTCCATGAAATGTGAATTTGGTTCTTCCGGTGCCTCAGAAATTCCCATTTTAAACTGATTAGAGACATTTCTTTCTGTATGCTGTCACCTAGCAAGTGTTTCAGCTGGTGGCCTTATCTTACAAGGAACTATTTTTGCATAGGGACAAGGTGGTTGAGGCCTAGGATTTAATTTTTGCCTAAGGATAGTGCCTAGTTTGCATTGCTGTCCCTGCCTGTGTTTTCTTGACCAAGGTTGGAATGGCCTTAGGAAAAAAAAATAAAATCGAACATTTTTTTAAAAAAGTAAACACCCCAAGTGTGGATGGGAATCTGCCATTCTGTGGCAAACCAGGCTAGGACATTTGCACTCAATTATATAAGGAAGGGGTTGGAGTAAAAAACGAGTGGACAATTTGCCTCAGCCCACTGGACTTAGGGTGGTTTGTACCTTTTATAGTAGTGTACCTTTTTTGCAGCTCCAGTTGGATTTTAGATTGCTCTGTTTATTTGAGAATATTTTTATGTCCTTAGTAAATGATAATAATAATAATTATGTAATTATTGTTTTCTTTTATTTTATAGCTTTAAAGCAGAGCTCCACCCAAAAGGGGAAGCTTTTTTATTCTGCCGCATTCCCCCCTTTAGTGCCACATTTGGCACCTTGTGGGGGGAGGGGAGTACCTGGTTTTGACAGGTACCCGCTCCCACTTCCTGCTGAGTTTGCTGCAGCGAACTCAGTCGGGAGTTTGTCCCTGGCTGCCGCTGGCCCATTGAGAAAGCGCAGTCCGATCTGCGCTTACGCAGTAGAAAACTGGCTCTGAAGCCGTAAGGTTTCCCCATACCCAAGATGGCGGCGCCAGCACCCAAGAGCTGATTTAAGAATCGGCTTGGATGAGGACACCTGAGATCCCTGGACAGGTAAGTGCCCTATATGTAAAAGTCAGCAGCTATAGTATTTGTAGCTGCTGACTTTTATTTTTTGATGGGAGGGCTGGAGCTCCGCTTTTAGTATGTTAGTATCTATTAAATACTTTATATGTCCAGTTTTAAACTGGACAATTTGTTATTCTTGAGGAATAGTGTGATTTTTTAAATTGTCCAGAGAGATGAAGAAAATGTCACATTACCAAACAGCCACCATCCTAAGGGCTAGTAGGTAGCCTGTCATTTTTAACTGGAAAAATATAGCTACAAATGGTATGACAAGATCTAACATAAGACCCATATATTACATGGAAAATATTTGTATTGTCTCACTGCTCATGAAAGCCTCAAATGCTACAGTTGTTCATATTGAGTTTTTCTCTGTTACCAGCTGCTACATATGTCTGCATTTATAAAGAGCCCCTCTTATTTTACAACAAACATTTTACTGCAAAGAAGGAAAGTGAGGATTATAGGTATGTCATGAATACGAAGGTCTTAGTGTATTTCAGTAGGCAATGTTGAGACCCACTTCATGTACAAACTAAACCCAATCTCTCATATCCATTTTTCCTGCATATTTGTATATCCATAATAACATGGCAACTGTGAAGTTTTAGGCCCTGAGAGAATGGTACATCCTTTATCCTTGGGTTCAAATCAAAATCCCTCTTCCTTCATTTGCTTCTTTATATTTAATATATATTATAATAAAAAGACATTATATCTACGCTATATATACACTTTTTTTATGTTTACCTTACTATTTGTTGATCCTTTGGTATCACTGTGACAGCCGGAGAAGAAATGAGGAGAGTGAGGTACCGTGTACAGAAAGAACCAGGCATCAATGAAAAACACCCTTTCCCCACTCTAATAAACAAGTGATTTTTTTGATGTCTCCATCTCTGTTTGAATAAAGGCTCCCCATTGCAAGCAGGAGGGTTTGTGACAATTCTGTACAGGATTCAGGGTTCTTTTCTTGTGTTTACAAACTGGCAAACCCCCAATATTATCACCTAGGGCACCATATTAATTTAAAGCTTGTTGGCTGTAAATCTTTGATCTATCAATCATAAAACCGGGATTAAGAGCTTTCATGTGTTTGACTTTTCACTCATAGCATTCCTCATCATAAACATAAAAATGGTCCCCAACGGAGAGATGTCCCATTAATTTGTCAAGGTACAAGAAGCTATGGGGAATTTTGCCAAGAGGATACAAACAGCTACAAAACCTGATAGGGGATCTAACTTTTAACCACTTTATCTAAAGCACAAAAGTTTGGGCTTGGGTTGGGCTTAAACTGAAATTTGTATATGTGACAATGAATTCTATACAGTATCTCAGAAAAGTGAGAACACCCCTCACATTTTTGTAAATATTTTATTATATCTTTTCGTGAGACACTTTGCTATGATGTAAAGTAGTGAGTGTACAGCTTGTATTACAGTGTAAATTTGCTGTCCGCCAAAAATAACTCAACACAAGCCATTAATATCAACAAAAGTGAGTACACCCCTAAGTGAAAATATCCAAATTGGGCCCTTTTCCCTTCATGTCATGTGACTCGTTAGTGTTATAAGGTCTCAGGTGTGAATGGGGAGCAGGTGTATTAAATTTGGTGTTATCGCTCTCACTCTCTCATATTGGTCACTGGAAGTTCAACATGGCACTTCATGGCACAGAACTCTCTGAGAATCTAAAAAAAAGAATTGTTGCTCTACATAAAGATGGCCCAGGCTTTAAGAAGATTACCAAGACCCTGCAACTGAGCTGCAGCACGGTGACCAAGACCATACAGCAGTTTAACAGGACAGGTTCCACTCAGAACAGGCCTTGCTATGGTCAACCAAAGACGTTGAGTGCACGTGCTCAGCGTCATATCCAGAGGTTGCCTTTGGGAAATAGACAAATGAGTTCTGCCAGCATTGCTGCAGAGGTTAAAGGGATGGGGGGTCAGCCAGTCAGTGCTCAGACCATATGCCGCACACCGCATCACATTGGTTTGCATCGCTGTCATCCCAGAAGGAAGTTTCTTCTAAAGATGATGCACAAGAAAGCCCGAAAACAGTTTGCTGAAGACAAGCAGACCAAGGACATGGATTACTGGAACCATGTCCTGTGGTCTGATGAGTAGAGATGGACGAACATCGGCCGGGGAGGTTCGCGAACGTCAGCCGCAAATTTTCTCAAAAGTCCGCGAACCGCGCGTTCGCGGCGGGCCCCATTGACTTTAATCGGAGGCGAACTTTAAAAACCTTTAGGTCATATTTGCAGCCACAAGAGATGTACTAGCTGTGCACAAATAGTCCCAGCACATGGACAATGTCATAACAGAAATATTGCAATTGAAAACGTTGCCCTAATTCTTTTTTTTTTTTTTTTACAGCAAAAAATATTTTTTTTTTTTTTCATAAATCAGCCAGAACTGACAGCAGCCGGTAAATAAATGTCTAATACATATAGGGTCCATTCACACATCTGTAAAATGGGTACGCATCCATTCCACAATTTGGCGGAACCTTTACAGACCCATTGATTTTCAATTCCAGTCTGAAAAATTAGGCATTAACAGGATAAAGAAGTGTTGGCCAGTATAGGCCCCAAAAATTAGCCCACATGCATTTACCTGACAGCTAAGAACGTAGCATTCTGTGGCTGAAGGTACATTAGGCATTCACAGGATACAGAAGTAAGTGTCGGCCAGTATAGGCCCCAAAAATTAGCCCACATGGGTTTACCTGACAGCTAAGAACGTAGTATTCTGTGGCTGACAGTACATTAGGCACTCACAGGATACAGAAGTAAGTGTCGGTCAGTATAGGCCCCAAAAATTAGCCCACATGGGTTTATCTGACAGCTAAGTACGTAGTATTCTGTGGCTGAAGGTGTGTATATATATATATATATATATATATATATATTATATATATATAATATATATATATATATATATATATATATATATATATATATATATATATATATATATATATATATATATATATATATATATATACACACAATATATATATATATATATATATATATATATATATATATATATATATATACACAATATAGATAGATAGATAGATAGATAGATAGATAGATAGATAGATAGATAGATAGATAGATAGATAGATAGATAGATAGATAGATAGATAGATAAAGGCCTCCTGAATACGCAAGCGCTAAACGCTCACGTTCGGTCACGTTTTTGCCTTTGAAACGCCGGTAAACACACGTTCGAACGTACATAATTGCTTTCCAAAAAACGTCACTGAACTCAACTGCCTGTAAATGACTGTAAACGACCCTGTGTACATGGACAGATAAGATAACATAGAGGTGGGTTCAGGGGCTTCTGAAAAAAACGCCCAACTGCTCCTAAACGGCCGTTTACAAGTTGCAGTGTACATGAGCCCTTAAATAACACCTCACTTCAATCTGTGGTATTGGGGGGCCACAGGTTTATCACACCAGTTCTACAAATAATTTGCCAGTAACTGTTGTCACTGTGTGTAGCACAGTTTACACAGCAAGAGGCCACATTTTTGCAGGACTAAAATACACTCTTAGAAAATTATACTGTTAAATAACACCCCACTTCAATATGTGGTATTGGGGGGCCACTGGTCTATCACACCAGTTGTTCAAAAAATTGGGCAGTGAGTTTGGCACTGTGTGTACCAGACTTAACTCAGCAAAAGAGGCAATATTGTTGCAGGACACAAATACACTTGTAAAAGTTTACTCAGATAACACCCCACTTCAATATGTGGCATTGGGGGGCCATTGGTCTATCACACCAGTTCAAAAAATTGGCCAGGGAGTTTGGCACTGTGTGTACCAGACTTAACACAGCAAAAGAGGCAATATTGTTGCAGGACACAAATACACTTGTAAAAGTATACTCAGATAACACCCCACTTCAATCTGTGGTATTGGGGGGGGGGGGCACAGGTTTATTACAACAGTTCAGGACACAAATACACTTGTAAAAGTATACTCACATAACACCCCACTTCAATATGTGGTATTGGGGGGGGCATTGGTCTATAACACCAGTTATAATACATTATAAGTGCTTTTGTCACTGTGTGTAGTATTGCTGCAGCAACGCTCAGTCACCACACCTGTCACAATGCTGCACAGTGCACAATAATACTACTAATCCACTATAATATGCTTTCTACAAAGTATATTATACTTTGGATTACCCCCCCCCCCTCTTTTTAGTGCACTGCACAGCAAAAAATTTGCAGCCCTTTAAATGGCTTTTGTGGACATTAGCGATTTGTGTGACTGCTGCCGATCTCTAACTGCTCCTAAAGCACCGACTGGATACCTGCCCCTAACCTGAAAAGATACTAGTAGACCTATACCGAAATACCAGCCCTGAAAAGGACTTTTGTGGATCTTCACAGAGCTATTTGTGTCTGGCAATCTCTCCCTCATGAGCACAGGCAACCTCTCCCTACGCTGGCAAAAAGCAGAATGTGAAATGGACGACAGCTCAGGTCTATTTATAGGGTAGGGGGCATGTCCATGTTCTGAAATGTTTTAATTGGCTGTCCCGTTCCACCTGACGGCTGTGTCATGGGTCAAAGTTCTCCCCAATGTAAACTAATATGGCCGCCGCGAACAACGCCATGTGTTCGCAAAATTGGCGGGTAGCGAACAAGCAAAATTTGCCATGAACCGACCGTCGGGCGAACCACAAGGCCATCTCTACTGATTAGACCAAGATAAACCTTTTTGGTTCAGATGGTGTCAAGCGTGTGTGGCAACAACCAGGTGAAGAGTACAAAGACAAGTGTTTCTTGCCTACAGTCAAGCATGGTGGTGGTAGTGTCATGGTCTGGAACTGCATGAGTGCTGCCGGCACTGGGGAGCTACAGTTCATTGAGGGAACCATGAATGCCAACATGTACTGTGACATACTGAAGCAGAGCATGATCCCTTCCCTAGGGAGACTGGGCCACAGGGCAGTATTCCAACATGATAATGACCCCAAACACACCTTCAAGACGACCACTACCTTGCTAAAGAAGCTGTGGGGAAAGGTGATGGCCTGACCAAGCATGTCTCCAGACCTAAACCCTATTGAGCATCTGTGGGGCATCCTCAAACGGAAGCTGGAG
Source organism: Pelophylax lessonae (assembly GCF_965119305.1). Classification (NCBI taxonomy): domain Eukaryota; kingdom Metazoa; phylum Chordata; class Amphibia; order Anura; family Ranidae; genus Pelophylax; species Pelophylax lessonae. The sequence continues at coordinate 61,466,941 of NC_138769.1, read as the reverse complement.
GAGCGCAGGGTCTCTAACATCCACCAGCTCCATGATGTCGTCGTGGAGGAGTGGAAGAGGACTCCAGTGGCAACCTGTGAAGCTCTGGTGAACTCCATGTCCAAGAGGGTTAAGGCAGTGCTGGAAAATAATGGTGGCCAGACAAAATATTTACACTTTGGGCCCATTTTTTTCATTTTTTCGTAGGGGTGTACTCACTTTTGTTACCAGCGGTTTAGACATTAATGGCTGCGTGTTGAGTTATTTTGAGGGGACAGCAAATTTACACTATTATACAAGATGTACACTCACTACTTTACATTGTAGCAAAGTGCAATTTCTTCAGTGTTGTCACATGAAAAGGTATAGTAAAATATTTACAAATATGTGAGGGGTGTACTCACTTTTGTGAGATACTGTATGTATGGGAGACATCACACAGTGAATAATTACTACACCTGAGAATATTTACTGAATATGCAAATATCGGCACTGAACATGGGATTATGTAGTTTTATTTAAAGCTGAACTCCAGGATAAGCAACTGTTGTTGAAATCAAAGAAGCATGTAAGCAGCATAAGCAAGTGTCTAAAAGTGTGTAGTGCTGCCTGTATTAATTATCTTTCTGGGTTAAGTGCTTTTTCTACTGCATTAATTGCATCATTTAGATAATGTTTCCAAGCAGAAGTGGTGCTGCCTGAGAGGTAAGGGTTAACGCTAAGTCGGGGGTTCCAAGCCAGTGTTGGACCAATTGACTAGAAGACTTTCTCACCCATTTAAGGTATGACTACCCCATGGGGCAAAAGTCAGCTTCAGGGGCACAATAAAAGGGCACCTAGAAGACTTTGTACAGGAATGTACATTGAAGATGTCTTTAAGGGCTGTCATTTGTTACATTTAACTACTTCAGGCAAAGAACTTGGTTGATGTTTAAATTGCCTGGTCTGAAGTCACTCCATACATGCATGAGTATCCAAAGAACAGGGTTTAGCAAGGGATTAGATGAGTTAGTGAAGATGCTGTACAAATGTCCAACAAGCAGAGAAGCTATCTGGAGCAGGCTATTTTGCCATTGCTGAGGACTACAGTACTAGTGTTGCGTGCATTTGTAGGCAACCAGTCAGGAAGGGGAGACTTGGCAAGGGTGACAGAAGCCCTTTTAGTGAAGGAGTTTGCTGCTTAGGCCCTTTCCCTAGTGACCAGTTTCTCACATACTAGAACTGACTTCATTACACCAGGAATCCTAGGGATCTAGTGTGGGAGTCACAAAGGATGACATAGTGAGGCCTTGGGAGAAGAACAGCCAAGGATATGTACAGCTGAGCTTCCTTATATCCAAATGAAACGTACGGATCAATGTCGCTGGGTGTGAGGCAGGGCCGTTGATAGGGGGGGGACCACCAGCCCTCTTGTAGGGGGCCCAAGCACACAGGGGGGCCCACACAGAGAGGGGGATTAGTGATGGACAACAAATACAGAAATCTTCCTCCAGCACCTGAATCTGATCTGTCCCTCTCCCTGCTATCAGCTTTTATCTGTTGAGAAAGAGACAGTTGTCCCTCACTAATCCCCCTCCCTTGTGTGGGCCCCCCCTCCCAGCACTTATCTCTGCTCAGGAGTTTATTTGTAAATTGTAACTTTGTTTCTCTCTCTCTGTCTCTCTGATCACTGAGCTCCAACTGCCCAGCCTGTATATTTTTCTCATCTCATCTTTTTTATTTAACATAGTTTTTTTTTTAGATTTTGCATGAATTATGCTAGTTATGTAATATTTGTGTCTGCTAATAGTGATTTTGTTGGAATTTTAGCTAAATTTATCTTTAATATTTTCTTGGGGGGCCCTGCCAGGTAGTCTGTATGGGGCCCTGCGATTTCTAACAGTTGCCCTGGTGTGAGGTATAGGTTACTAGGCTGGTGAAGTCCGTTACAAGCTCTGCAGTGCCGGCTCAGAAATGCTGCACAGTGAAGTGAGAGAAGTGTTCTGATGAGCATGGTGAGAAACTGTGTCTGCAGGAGCAATGTGAGGTGTTACAGAACTTGGCCACAAATTACAAAGAGTTAACTGTGGAAGTGTGTTAGTGGAAGAGCCTTGCTTTTAAGATGGAGTGCCACCTTAACTCTGTATCAGTGTGAAAGCTGGCCTCAGCCCACCTTTGTGGGCAATCGTGAGAGCTTGCTCTGGGTCCTGCAATTGAGCACAGTAAGCCCTGCCCTAAGCATGTGTATTCTTACTTGAATCTTGGTGTGATTTGTGTATTTCTTCCAGATCTGTGCAGTAATCCTGTGCTAAACTTGGAGGTTGTGCAGGAGCTTCCTGTAAAATAGTCTAGTCGCTGCTGCTTTCTCCTTGTGCAGTGTGACTGGTCTTGTGTCTGTCCTCTCCTGTAGTTTTCCACAGGCAGCCTGTAGTTGGTAGGCCTGCTGTGCCCTTCCAACTGATCTGCTCTCTGCACAGGCTATGTGCAGCATAGATGTCACTGTACTTTTACACAATTAATATTTGGGTTTGCAAAGGGATTTGGTGCACATAAAGTGGATTTGCACTAGGGATAGACAGATTATCGGCAAGGCCGATATATCGGTAGCCGATATGCACTTTCCCCAATATATCAGTATCGGCCCCGGAACTGGCCGATATTGTCGATATTTTTGTGACATCGTTCTGCCTTTTTAGGCCGCCTCCCTCGCCTTGGACAGTCTCGTCTGGAGTCGGGACTAGTCTTGCGGGAGTGTATCACAGCCATACACCCACCCACAGCAGCCCGGTGCCAGAGAGCCGCCCACATCCACAGACCCTGTACCAGCCAGCCAGCCACAGGCACTGTACCAGCGAGCCAGCCAGCCACCCACAGGCTCTGTACCAGCCAGCCACCCACAGGCCCTGCATCAGCCAGCCACGGGCACTGTACCAGCCAGTCAGCCACCCATAGGCCCTGTACCAGCCAGCTACCCACAGCCCCTGTGCCAACCAACCACATGGTGCCAGACAGCCAGCCACCCACCACAGGGTGCCAGACAGCCAGCCACCCACAGACAGGGTGCCAGAAAGCCAGCCACCCACAGGCACTGTACCAGCCAGCCACAGGCACTATACCAGCCAGCCGCCCATAGGCCTGTACCAGCCAGCCACTCACAGCCCCTGTGCCAGCCACCTACCTACCACAGGGTGCCAGCCAGCCACCCACCTACTACAGGGTGCCAGCCAGCCAGCCACCCACCACAGGGTGCCAGACAGCCAGCCACCCACCACAATGTGCCAGCCAGCCATCCACCCACCACAGGGTGCCAGCCAGTCATCCACCCACCACAGGGTGCCAGCCAGCCATTCACCACAGGGTGCCAGCAAGCCAGCCACCCACCCACCACAGGGTGCCAGCCAGCCAGCCACCCACTACAGGGTGCCAGACAGCCACCCACCACAGGGTGCCAGCAAGCCAGCCATTAAGTATTAAACAAAAATTAACATATTTAGTACCAGATTTGTGTAAAAAATTGTCTTTATTTTTCAAAACTTTAAATGTACAAAATATCAGCCCATATTGGCCGATACCGATATGTTGTGACCAAAATATCGGTATCGACCCTCAACCAACCATATCGGTCTATCCCTAATTTGCACCCTTTGTGGCTATTGAGAAATATTTTTAAATGAGGGTGCATATGTCCACAGCTTGAAGGAGAAGTCCAGCCTAACACTAAAATCGCTACATCTATAGACATCCACAATCTAACACTAACCTATCTAACCCTGTAAAGAAGAAATCAGTATACTTACCTTTTTTGAAGCGGCTCTGGTCCGGTCTCCAGAGGCGGGATCTCTGCAAGGGACACAGCTGAAAATGGCTGTAAAATGAACGGGGAGTGACGTCCGTTGTCGGCTGTGTTCTCTGCACTTTCCTCCACAGCGAAGCTGCAGCTGACAGCTCAGCACGGGATTGGGTTGGATGGGCTTCAGAAAAGGTATGTACAGTATACTGATTTCTTCCTTACAGGGTTAAATAGGTTAGTGTTAGATTGTGGATGTCTATAGATGTAGCGATTTTAGTGTTAGGCTGGACTCCTCCATTAATATCACTGGGTAGCATACAAGAATGCTGTACAGCATGCAATACTAGACAAAAGCAAATTCACTTTGAATGCCTGTTTGATATACAATATGTACTAGAAGAAATATTAATGTACTGTAATCTTTTTGTTAAAGTCTGTTTACATCAAGAAATGATTTCATTTAGGTATCTATAGTCATTTTTATAACAAGGTATTATCCCTTTCCATGAATATAACTGAATAAACTAAACATAAAAAACAATTAATCATGTGTGATGTCAGTCCATTACTATGCCATACAAATCACATTTGTTAGCTCTGTTTGTTGATTCGGTGTAAAGGTGGACGTATAGCAAATACGTTTGATGGATATCCCTGTGTCATAATGCAATAATGATTGGCCTTTATTTGCTGGAAAGCGATTATGTGGCTAAGTAATTCACAGAAAAGACTACTGACAGGCAGGATAGATGGAGTCAGGCACCCATTCTATCTATCATGTCTTCAAAGCTGTGATCCTGTATAATAGGTTGAATTAAAGGTACACCAGGAAAATTGGAGCCAGACAATCAGGGAGGGGTAGGGTGGGCACAGTCTCCCTTAGAATGGTGCTGAGTCCCATCCTGGCACATATCCGCTATACCAACCTATCATATAAGCCAATTCTTTAAAGTTACAGTGTCTTCCAGATGGCCTTTAAGTGAGATTACACATTTATAGGTGAGTATTTTCAATAGCTCAGCTATCGTCCTTGTCCTCTAAATATGATGCAACATTACTTGTACCCAGTGGAGCAACAGGTTCCATTCCCACAGTGGAGGGGCAATGCTTATAAACCACAGGAAAGAAAAGCATTGGAGCTGATCCGATCCTTTCTGTTCCTTTCTGTAATTCTGAAAAATGGTGAAATTTGACCAGCTGTTTTAGTGACACAGATATTTTCACTTGCCTATGTAGCACTGTCCCCGTAGGGCTTACTGTGTGTTGACTTCTTGGGCCTCCCTCTGATTACCTGCAGACAGTTGCTGGGGGTTTCTCACATGTCCCTCCTTACTCCCGTTTGCTTGTTACTCAATAAACAGTCCAGGGTATTTGGGTTTTTTATATTTATTTTGGAACTTGGATGGGAGAAGGGAATAGTGGGATACTCCAACTGAACTATTCACAGTAGATAAGGACAACTCTCACTTGGCCTTGCCAGATTACTTGTGGAAGCAAACACACTGCTTTGACCATACTGCCACTTGTATGGAAGAATTAAGTCTTCTTGCTCTCTCCAGCAGCAGACTCGATGCAACCACTTTATCTTCAGGACACTCTCTAGCATCCCCTTGACTGGCACCCGTCCACTGACTCTTCCACTTGAAGAGATGGCCCTCATAGTACAAGTCCCATGACATAGATCTGTACTCACTGTAGGAAGAATCAGATCCTTTCAAGGGTCTCCCTTTCAAACAGCTCTGCAGGACATCTGGATTCAGCTCCTCTCTAACTTCAGGCCCTCAGGATGAGCACCCAAGGCCGCATGGCAGCTTCTACAGAGGAGAGGCAGCCGCCTCTCCCTCCAGGACCCTGCTCTCCAGCTGAGACCCTGAGCACATGTGCCCCTGGCATTTACACAGTCACCCAGCATGCACTGAGGCACTTTCCTCCGCCAATCACCAGGGCTGTACCAATGCCTGTGTGAAACATTTAGACAAGCTGAGCTGCACCTGAGCACCATGAGCAAACCTTGCTAATAGATCCAGCTCCCTGGTAGGCAGAAAACACTATAAATGTACATGACAATCTTCCTGGTGAGCAGAAAGAAAACCCGAAAACTATACTCTCTTCTAGCACCTACCTAGGAGAGTGCTACATTTATATTTGATATCATATTCAATATATAAGTGCAAGTTAAGTATAAGTTAAGTGCAGAGGTACAGAACTTTGGTAGAAATTACAAATTTAAGTTTTGGCTCTCAGATTTTAAGTAGAGAAACCTTTTGAAAAAGATTCAAGTAAGAAACTTAGAGCACGGTGAAAACCACCAAAAAGTTATGATCTCTGAGGTCAAAATGCAAAATTGAATGAGCATTTCTGGAGTAAGAAAAAATGTAAAGCTGTCATATACTGATAAAATATGTGGCCACCTACTGCTGAACCAGCTTAATTTATATCAGTATGTGGGCTTCCGACAGTAGGTGTCACATACATGGCTGTGGAGATTATGAGCACAATTGCACAATTCCCATCCAAGCACCTCTGGAAGTTGAGACAGGGACTGCTAGGGCAGTGGAAGGGTGCAGATGCCAGGAAGTTGGACCAGCAAACTTGAGCTTAGAAGTACTGATGTCAGATGAACAGAAGCGTGAAGTCTGGTTACAAACTGAGTTCAGTAGCAGCCAGGCGAATTACAACCAAATTATAAACAGAGTCCGGGTAAGAGACAGGCATGCTGGCAGTAAAGTACAAAAACAGAAGTCGGGAACTTGGTCAAAGGTCCAGGCCAAGGTTGGTAAAATTGGTAAGTAGCAGACACGAGCAGTCAAAGGTAAGTAGAGTCAGATGAAACCAGGTCAGGAATATAGTGAAGAAGGCTTCAGGAACACAGATCACAAGGAAATATACATAAACATGGAAATGAGCATGGCCAGTATGAGGTTCCTGACAGTAGTGGATTGTTTAGTACAGTCACTGATCAGTGTATTCTTACAGCAGCAGGTCCCACACGAATGAGATGGATGAAGACAGACTAACTGTCTATGGCCAGCTAAAGGCCTTGGACAAAACAAATATAAAAACCATGTGGCATAGTTATGAAGTAGTGAATGCAAACTTGCACCATACATTCACTGATGATTGATCGTCATTTAAAACACATGCACTTCACCAACAGTGAATGTTTAGTGAATTATGTGAATTCACTGCTTTATAACTGTGTTCTCATATATAAAGTGAAAAGAGACTTTCTATTTTTCTGTAGCTCGCAAACAAAAGGACACATCAAATGCATACCTCCCAACTTTTTGAGATGGGAACGAGGGACAACTATTAGCAAAATTATGCAGGGATAGGACACACCCCCTGCCACGCCCCCTTAACCGCCTTAGCGGTAAACCCGAGCGTGACTCGGGGTAGGAATTTTCTGGTATTAGCGGTATCCCCGAGTCACGCTCGGGGTCAATGGGCAGAGCGTGCAGACAGCGCAGCGGAGCTTCTCTTACCTTATCCTGGCGATCCAGCGATGATCTTCCATTGCTGTGACCGCCAGCGAGATCTCCGCCGCTCGTCTGTCGGTAGGAGGACTTCCTAGTTCCGTTCCCTGCAGCAGCAATGCTGCATGGGAGCGGAACTAGGGAGGGAAATTCAAAAAAAAAAAAAACGTTGCACAAAACACATAACACATTTTATATTATATATATGCATATATATATATATATATATATATATTATATATATGCATATATATATATTATATATATATATATATATATATATATATATATATATGCAAATATATATATATATATATACATATATACACACACACACACATATATATATATATATATAAAATTATATTATTGATTCGATTATAATTCATGCGTATATATATACACACACACATATATATATATATATATATATATATATATATATATATATATATATATATATATATATATATATATATCTATATACACACATATATATATAATATATAGCGCATGAATTATAATCTAATCAATAATATAATTTTATTATATATATTATATATTAAATAATAAAATAATATTATTGATTCAATTATAATTCACTTGTTTGTGTTTCAAATTTATCACATCTGGGATGTCTACTAGACTCTTGTTTTGGTCAGGTTTAAGTCAGTAATTACTAAGAATTGTAGGCCTATAATACATAACGCCAAATTTCCATGAAAAGAATTGTACCGCTTTTGGAACAGAATTCCTGACAGAATCATACCGCCAGGGAGGTTAAAGGAGCATGATACAAACAAATGTTTTGTTAAACCCACAAGTGCTTATTTTTACCACTACTTTTCTTTTAGGCCTCATGCACACTGGATGCTATAAAAACGCCAGTAGCTTTGTAGTGAGTTTTTCAGCGTTTTTTTAGCTTTTTTGCATTGGCGGTTTTCAGCGTTCTTTAGCGTTGGCGTTTTTTTTGGCGTTTTTAGCTAATAATCCCCTCTCTGCTATTTTAGTAACTCCGACTTTCCCACAATGCAATGCATGCCAGAATTGCATTACATGAGTGTTCACACCCATGCGATAAGATTTAGGTGCGGGAAAAAAAGGGTCTGACAACATTTGGTGCAAATGTAATGCAATTGAGCCATACAAAATATATGGCTCAAATTGCATCGCACTGACATCCCTTGTGATGTGCACAGGAATGCGGTGCGTTTTTGGTGCGAATCACATGCAGTGTTCAGCATGCACCAGTGTGAACCCAGGCTATGTTCCATGAACGACACCTTAAAAAAGAACCCAGGCTTAAAAAAAGCAATGGAATAAAAAACGTCAAAAAACTCCAGTTAGCAGCATTTTTTGGCGTTTATCAGCGTTTATTGGCGTTTATTGACGTTGGAGCTTTTTTACAGCTGAAAAACACCACTCAAAACTCACTAGTTTTTGGGTTTTTTTACAGCCAAGAACTGCTCCTGCCAAAAACAGCTGAAAACAGCCTATTTGTGCATGGACACATAGGATAACATGCTGGGGAGTTTATTGGCTGTAGAAAAAAACATCTGCCGCCAAAAACAGCCGCTGTAAAAACGTCCAGTGTGCATGAGGCCTTATACTGGCTTTTGAAATTTACAAATGCAACAATTGGCTTATTAAGCACACAGGCTTGTTTGACCACTCATTCATTTGGGGGGTCCACCTCTTCCGGCAGGAGCATATCCATTTATGGCACATCGGTGGAATTAGGTCTCATCCTTGGCAGTGGGGATCTTTCTGTTTGCCTTGTATCTATCTCCTGTGTCACAAGGGACTTATCAACATCATTATCCCTCTGGTCTCATGCTCCTCTAATTTTGGGTGGACTGTCCATGCACATATGGCCTTTATGCATGTTCAATGATTTATGTCTTATCTATATATATTAGGACTAGAGTTGAGCGGACACTTGAACGACCACGTTCGGCGGGTTCGGCCGAACTTGAAAAAAAAGTCCGGGTCCGTGTCCCGGACTTTTTCCGAACTTTACCCGGACACCGAACCCCATTGAAGTCAATGGGGACCCGAACTTTCAGGCACTAAAATGGCTCTAAAACACCAATGGAAAGGGCTAGAGTGCTGCAAATGGCAGCAAAATGTAGTTAAGAGCATGGCAAGTGCTCTTAAAAAAAATTCCCCTTTCAATTAATTTTTTAATAGCAGATTAGAACAGCAATCTGTAGTGAAATATAGCTGAACGCTGCACACAGATTGATAAAAATAGATTTTTTTCTCCCTCCTCCTCCTCAGTGGGCTCAAGTGAGGGCAAAAATATTGTTCACTGCACCACCCCCCACACAGCAAAATCGATGTAGATTGTCCCTGCCTAATCTCCAGCCTGTCCCTAATATGCTCAATAAGATCGTTCACTTCACCACCCCCCACACAGCAAAATCGATGTAGAAGACTGACCCTGCCTAATCTCCAGCCTCGCCCTAAAATGCTCTAATAACTTTCCCTGCCTGCACTCCGACCTGTCCCTGCATTCTTTTCGGACACAATTTTTCACAGAATCACTGTCTGTCCCTAATCAGCAGCCAGCACGTATGATGTGTGCTCTGTCCCTAAACTACAGCAGAATGACGTGGCGCGCTGGGGCTCTCGAACTTATAAAGACATGGTCACATGCTTCAGATGGCCAATCACAGCTACTAATACATTAGTAGGCATGGCTGTGATGGCGCACACCAGTTAAACGCTTATTGATTGGCTGTTGAAAGCCCGCCATTAAAAGCGCGCCATTACATACAAAACAGGAAAAAAAATGACCGAACACGGATTTTAAACCCGAACATACAGTAAAGTTTTCGGGTCCGTGTTCGGGTAACAAAAATCCAATTATTTGGTACGAACACGAATAATACAGTCCGTGTTCGCTCAACACTAATTAGGACATATTGCTTTTTTGATCTACAGGCAACTGTTTTTGATCTGTTTAAGGGTTGGCGCTGCACTTTATCTATTAACAATTTAGAAATTGGATGAAAGGTTTAGCACTGTAAATTACTTTTTGTAAGATAAAAATTACATTTTACATACAACTACAGTAAAACCTTGGATTGCGAGCATAATTCGTTCCGGAAACATGCTTGTAATCCAAGGCACTCTTATATCAAAGCAAATTTCCCCATAAGAAATAATGGAAACTCAGATGATTTGTTCCACAACCATTTATTCATAAATCCGTCAGTTTATAGTCCATATAAAAAGATTATAGCATTGCGATAGGTTGTGTAACCATAAAATGTCCATCCACAAATAGTCGCTTCCACAAGGGGATTAGAAGCAAAATCCAGCAGGAGCTACAGAGTACCAAAGAGAAGAGAGGCGCCTCTAAGTGTAGCAATATGGTTCCATTTAATGAAGGTACAACATTTAGCAACTCACATGGTTGATGAATAAAATAGGCACATCTAAGTATGCAGGCATCTGGGGTAAAGCTGTCCACATAGACTATCTTCTGCACCGCCGGCTGCTAGTCTGTAATCCTGACCGGGAAGACCACCCTGGAGTAAAGCGATCTGAAAGCGAGGGGCAGCATGGAAGGGATGACGTAGATGGCGGTGTGGAGGATGGTCTATGTGGACAGCTTTACCCCTGATGCCTGCATCCTTACATGTGCCTGTTCCAATCATCATCCATGTGAGTTGCTAAATGTTGCACCTTCATTAAATTTAACCATATTGCTACACTTAGAGGTGCCTCTCTTCTCTTTTATACTCAGCTGTGACTTGAGGCTACTTGTATATCAAGACATCCCTTGTATATCAAGTCAAAATTTATTTGAAAATTTTGCTTGTCTTGCAAAGCGCTCTTAAACCAAGTTACTCTCAAACCAAGGTTTTACTGTATATAGATCTGACCAAAATGAGGCACAAATGAGGAGGAAAGAGGGGAAGAAGGACTGTTCCAAATCAGGGACAGTTGGGAGCTATGCAAATGCACATACTGTATTATGATGAGTTTACTGTTATTAATCTGGATGAAGTTCATCTTTAATACCCACTGATCAATTTCTCTTCTCTGTGTACAAATCAAATTAAGAATACAATTTACTGTATAGTAGGTATGAGCTTCAGTTTAGGCGTTCAATACAGGATCTTTTTTTTTCAATTGATTTACAGAACATATTTTAAGGCTATGGTGGGTTTTTTTTTTTTAATTCAGAGGATCACATCTCTATCTCCCTTGCTGTTAAAGACTCTGCAGAGTCCCCTGAAGACGCTTTGTTCCTGACAAGAGACAAATGGCTTCTGGATAGCGGGAGCATTGAATGGAGTGTAGAGCAAAGGTCCAACATCCATAACCTTTTCAGAAATTACATTAAAACTAAAAATAACCATTGGCCATTCATCTTATCTCCCCCGTGCAATGTTGTATACTGAGCCGCTGACATGATTCACTGCAACTGCATAATAAAAATATCTGAAATTACACTCAATTGCCCACTCAAGAAATAAGAAGTCAGGGGCATAAAATCATGTAAAAACTGGACTGAATTTGACATTAAAAGAATGCAAAGGACAATGTATTTTCAAGCTTTGCGGTTTTACTATCTCAGGATTAGTCCTTCTCATCAAATAAATGTATACTATATATATATATGTATATAGTATTATGCAAAAGAATAGGAATGTTTCAAAAATGTATATTTTAACCACTTCTGGACCGAAAGATTTTCCCCCTTAATGACCAGGCCATATTTTGCAATTCAGCACTCTGTTACTATAATGCACAATTGTGCGGTCGTGCAACGCCATACCCAAATAAAATTGATGTCCTTTTTTACCCACGAATAGAGCTTTTTGGTGGTATTTGATCACCTCTGCGATTTTTATTTTTTGCGCTATAAACAAAAAAGAGCGACAATTCTGAAAAAAAAAAAACAATATTTTTCACTTTTTGCTATATAACATTCCCAAAATAAAATGTAAAAACCAAAGTTTTTTAACATTTTAGGCTAATTTGTTTTCTGCTACATATTTTTGGTAAAAAAAAAAATCGCAATAAGCGCATTTTAAATGGTTTGTGCAAAAGTTATTGCGTCTACGCAATAGATTTATGGCAAAGATTTATGTCATTTTTATTGTTTTTTTTTTTTTACTAGTAATGGCGGCGATCTTTGATTTTTAGCGGGATTGCGACATTGCGGCGGACAGATCGGACCCCTAACTGACATTTTTGACACTTTTGAGGGGGGACCAGTGACATTACTACAGTAATCAGTGCTACAAATATGCACTGTTACTGTAATAATGACACTAGCAGGGAAGGGGTTAACACAGTGGGTGATCAAGGGGTTAAATGTAAGCCTTGGGGTGTGTTTCTAACTGTATGGGGGTTGGGCTTGTGAAATGATCACAGAGACCTGTATTCCTATATAGAAGGATCACAGGCGTTCTGTGATCAATTCAGAGAGAAGAACAGTTAGCTGTGTTTACAACAGCTGACCGTTCTTCTCTCTCAGCGGGGAGCAATCGCGGGTGGCCGGCGGTAATGGGAGCCACCTGCCCCATGCATAGGAGTCCCCTAGTTGCAGGCGCGCGACCAACGTAGACCTATGTCGTTTGGTGCAGGAGGGCCGCCCTGCCGCAGTAAATGGGCGGTGGGCGGTCTGGAAGTGGTTGATAGTTTAATTTTTCAATTTACAAAATGCAAAGTGAGTAAACAAAAGAAAAATCGAAATCAAATCAATCTTTGGTGTGACTACCATTTGGCTTCAAACCAGCATCAATTCTTACACTTGCACACTTTGTATACTTGAACAAAGTCAGAAATTTTGTAGGATTAGAGTAAGGTGTATTATTAACCAATTATACCATACAGGTGCTAATGATCATCATTCCATATGTAAGTCGAAACACAGTCGTTAACTGAAACAGCTGTGTAGAAGGCTTAAAACTGGGTGAGGAACAGTCAAACTCTACTACTAAGGTGACAGTTTCATTTCACAGGTCAGTCACCATGGCAAGACTGAGTACCCAAAAGGCAGGGAACAGATCTAATTCAACAACACCAGAGTTATACTGCCTGTGTGTCCTAATGATGGCTGTGCTAGGCCTAGACTGCTTAGGTGAAACACCATAAGCATTAAACAGCATAAAAATTGTAAAGATAAGAAGGGGAGGGGACCATCAAACCTAGTAAAAAGGGCAGTCTCTAACATGGATCTTCTGCCGGCTAACGTTGGGGCACTTAGATTAACATTGGTTCACACTAAAGGTAGTCTTTAAATTCTGCATGCAGTTAGTGATGCAGCTTGAAAAAGGCAAGCGGAAAATTCATGAGTCAAGCTGAACCTCAAGATTACAATAAAGTAGCCGAATATCAACTGGTGGTATCTGAATATGAGGGGAATGCTAACGGTATCCTACCCTCAGTAGTCTGCCAGTTACTGGTGATACAGATGGGCCAGTGGCCCACTCACCAACTCCTTGTTGAGGCTGTACAGTTTCACGGTGGAAAGGGCTCCCTCTTGAGCTATTCTTATTGTAGCGGTAGCTTGACTGACACATACAACCCATTGGGATTTGTAGTTTATTAAAACAGTTGTTTTATTAAAAGTTTGCCGCCTAGAACCTCATCTCCCAGGATTCCAGGTGTTCTGCATTAGTCTTCAGGCTTGATGTAACTATGCCCCCCGCCCCTGTTAGCCGGAGGAAAACAGTGCAGTAACAATAAAGTGATATTACATGTTTGTTTGTTTTTTGTTTGTTTTGTATAAGACCCCGTTCACATAGGGGCGACGCTACTTGCTGGGGCGACCTGTGAAGTCCTCGGCGCCCTCGGCGCGACATGCACGGACTTCATATCATTGAAGTCTATGCAGGTCGCCTCCAGGTCGCCCCAAAGTAGTACAGGACCCTTTTTCTAAGTCGGAGCGACTTGTGTCGCTCCTGTTAGAACGGGTCCTGTGCTAATCTAAGGCAGGCGACCCACCGCGACTTGTCAGGCGACCAAGTCGCGCTAGTGTGAACCCGGTCTAACAAATATGTTATACTTACCTGCTTTCTTCTTCCTGGGTCCCCTGTCGGTGCTCCTGGCTCTTCCCAAGCACATCATTAGATTGAAAGGGGGCTAAGGTGAGTATTGGGGGGGGGGCTGTGGGGGGAGCAGCACAGGTGAATCTTCATGCATAGAATTCATGAAGATAATAAAAAACCTTCAACCTTTACAACCACTTTAAAAACTCAGCTGAAGGGGCATAAAGACAAAAGCATTTATACTTATAGAGATCTTCATCTGTAGCCCAGTGCCTGGCTACACAAGTATGATTACTATACACAGAATGCTATATAGTAAGTCAATGAATATAATCTGCCTTTTTTTAAATAATATTTTCCATTTTTACAAAGGGAGCAAACTTTTAAGGGACACGATTGTCTTGCAGAGTGATAACGCTGATGAACCAGCTTTTTAACTAAATGTACATTCTTTCTGCTATCCCCTTTTATGATTAATGAGTAGCTGCTACTATTAAATTAAGGGCCATCACCTAGACAAAAGCAAACATTTTTCTAATGAAAATGGTAATAAGATTTCTATTAAATAGGTTTTCTTGCAAATAAGTGACAGCATCAGCCTAAATAATATTCAACAAAAAAATCAAAACAGTTACCCAAGGCAGCTGATGTTTTCTTCAATGTCATCGTGTGATTTAAAGGGTAACTCTACTTTCATGGGGAAAAAAAATAGCAAACAAAGAAAAACAATATATTGTATACAATTGTGACACACATCATATTGTAATTTAATGTTATTAAAAAATTACCTTTCTTTTTCAATCTGCAGCTGTTGTAATGTTCTATAAATGTCATGCAATATGGCTTCCTGGAGCTGTTCTGTACACAGAATGTGTACTGACCACACCCCAGAAACATCATTTCCTGCTTGTGTGATTGGCTCACCAATTTTCCCAGAAGTCTGCCTAAGATACAAGTCAGATTTCTGTTATCCCCTGCTACAAAAATGTCATTCTTGGTGAGATACTCCCAATAGGAACATGTCTAAAGGGATGCAGGCCCAGCAGATTTCCTCATTAGTGCTCTGCAGCTGCTACAGATGATAGATAATTATGAAACCACTCCCATTTGACCCACTTTGAACAAACAGGGATTTCTTCAGAATAACAAAAGATAGGAATCTGCAACAAAGTTTGTTAAAATCCTTGTAATGTACGTAAATTACCCAGAGGGGAATGTTTTTTTCTCAACAAAAGTGGAGTTACTCTTTAATTTTCAACAATGAAGTTACAAAATATTGCTTATTGATAAAATATATTCTTCTCTGCTCATTCATAAATGAAGTAAAGAGAAAGGATAAAAACCTTTTGTCACATATACAAAAACGTCTGAAATACTTGTATTCTGTCTATTGACCAATCAGATTCTCCTTTTTTTGGTCCTAATTTATGAAAGTTAAAATCTTGACACTTTCCTACAAGTTTTCGCTTTAGTCAGTGAACAGAGAGGCATACAAGCCCGTGGTGTGTGAAACACACTCAAAAGACTTACACCCGGTGCATAAAAAAGTGCACACACGCAAACGTGAACACACAAAAAGTGCACAAGGCGTACACACATGGCCCTCCTCCGAAGAGGAAGGGCCCTGACCCTGATCCCCCGGGGCGCGAAGCTCCTGACAGGGACTGAGGTACTCACTTAGGTCCACCCAGCCGAAGCCGGGCAGACCCCATTCTTCAGGGGGACTGCCGAAACAGCCCACCCCGAGTACTAGGTAGGGCTCCCCCGAAGGGAGACCCCATGGGGGAGGGCGAACTAAGCCAAAAGGCCATATCCACCCCCTCCCAAGACTTACAGGGCAGGCCCGAGGACCTACGCCATCCAAGTGACAAAACAACCAAAAAGGGACATACGTGAACACACAAACAAAGAAAAAACAGAGTGGGGAAAAGGGAAGTGGAGAAGTGCTGGGTAGTGCCTAAGTGCAAGACCTCGGCAGGCCCCCCGGCCAGGAATAAAAAATTCCTCTGGTGTTGGCCAAAAGGCCCACCCCAAGAGGCAGGTGCTTGAAAAAGTGTGATGGTGCAGTGACCAAGGTGCCACAAAAACTCAGGTGAGCTGCCCCTCACCAGTGAGATTGAGGCACCCCTGGGCTGCCACCCCAGGGGCACGTACACCACGGGCTTTTTCGGTCTCAGCCCCCGGCCAGACCCAGTGTAGCCCTATCCCATCAGGAGGCATCAGAATTTTAGACAGCTTAGGGAGAACCTGCCTTCAACTGGGGACAAGCCTTTTGCAAGGCCAGATTCAACCCAGGAGGAAAGGTTCCCCCACCACCATCCGCCATTCCTTACCAATCACATCCAGGAGCAGTACTAACCGGAAAATTGGCGAAACCGGCTTTCCCGCTCCCTTCAAACTGACAGGGGCGGACCTATTCAAATCAGAAGGCAACGGACCCATCCGGCTTTCTCTGACAGTGCCTACTTCCCGGTCCTCCAGTTACGCCCAGAGCGCCCCGGTTCATTTCAGCCCCTGCCGATACTAACCATCAGGGTCCATACCAACTGATAAGAACAGATACTACACTTGATCTTAGCCAAAAGGCCGAGAAGCGATGAATGAATTAATTGCATTGCAATGAAAAATGAACTTGATTTGTGTCCGTTAAAGTAACTTGGTGCTGAATCGCAAAATATGGCCTGGTCAGGAAGGGGGGAAAATCCTTCCGGTCCAGAAGTGGTTAAGGCAGCTCATTAATTTTATATGTGATGTATATTTCATGGACATGCACTATTTTTTTCATTGTAGTGCACAAGGATGCATCTGTATTATTGTGCGTTTGGGTGCTTTTTAATATGAATAGCGCCACAATACACTTAGTTTTAAGCATTACTATGCGTTGCAATAACAGACAATAAAACACACATTTTAGCATCTATCATCACAACACAAATGGGTTCTTAAAAAAAAAAGAACAAAATACTTAATCCAGGAAAAAAGCTTACAAGAGCCCCATTACGAAGAGGTTATTTGACTAAAATTATTCTTAAACTCTTTACGTTACTTATTATAAAGTCAAAGCCCCCCTTAACACTTAACAAAACATTTTAAAAATAAGTATCTGTGAAAACCCACTAGCACCACCCAGTGGAAAGAAGATGTAAGAGTATCTAAACACACCATTGTACTGTACAGGAAAAGCAGGAAGAAATCCAAATATTACTAGATTGTGCAGACTGTCTCTCGCAGTGACAAGAGTATTCCTCCTCCACCCTTTTTCTGTACTGGCAAAGCAATACAACTTTATTTTACAGGAATTGCATGAATTTAATCTTAGAATTATTATGTTTCCCTTGTACACAGAGATGCTGCTAGAGCATACAACTTTTCTTGGCCTTGGTGGATCAATACTTGCTTTCAGCCTTTGCTGTGCATATACTGTATGAAACTGCTATTGACACGACAATAACTTGTCCAGCTTTCTGCCCTTTTCTATGCTATTCAGTTCCTTGGGAATCTGTACTCTATATACTGTACTTATTTTATTATTGCTCATTTCTATAGTGCTGACATTTACTGCAGTTCTTGAAGTGGAACCCAGTATCCATAGCTCCAAACTGTCCCTGATTGAGGGACTGTTCCTGATTTGGAGCAAAATCCCTGTTTCCTTCTCATTTGTCCCTTATTTTTGTCCGATCTATGTAGTTGTGGATAAAATGCACTATTTATATATCATTAAAGTGTTTCAGGATGCTGAGCCTTTCATCCAATTTCTAAATTGCTGGATTTGTAAATTTCAAAGGCCAGTATAAATGAATAATAATGGTAAAAGCACTTGTGGGTTAAACTCACCTTTATTTTGTATAATTCTCCTTTAAGGGAAATGGCAAGGGGTATGGCTATATACTTTCACTAATAGGTGTCCCTCATTTTCATGTCAAAGAGTTGGGAGGTATGCAGTATCTGCCTTGGAATGGAGTTCACAATCTTACATGCCTGCTGGAGATTATGGCATTCATTTGAATATTAGCAATTTGGGCAAGACAGTTTTTTGGCAAATCACATATTTTTTATTCAACTGATAAGTACATGAACATTAGTGTGGTCTGTTGAGTGTTATGCAATTCTTGACTAGTGGATGGCTGGATATATGAACTGTATAACTTTCTTCAAATTGGACAAAATGGTACAACTTCAGACAAAAGATCAAAAGCATACAAGATGCAAAAAAAAAAAAAATCTCAGCCACGCAGTCAAAAACATGTGCACACACACAGAAGAGTCATTGACAAAGCAAAGTAATTCACATGGAGGCAATCCACAGACAGGAAAAACATACAAACTCCATGCAGACAAGGGTCATGATGTGAATAGTCAGTTAGGCTACATGTACACGGGACGTTTTAAAAAGTCCCTTAAATGCTGGAATTTAAAGGATGTTTAAAACGTCCGTTGTGTCGCGTTTGCACCCGCGTTTAGTGGGCATTTAGCAGGCGTTTGCGTTTAGAACCGTTTCTAGAGGTCAAAAAATCATTCCCCTTTAAAATGGAAAAACGCGAGCGCTAAACGCGGGACATCGCGTTCGGTCGCGTTTTGCGTTTAAAACGCTGGTAAACACACTTTCTGAACGTCCTGAACGCAAATAATTGCTTTCCAAAAAACTACACTTAACTCAACTGCCTGTAAATGACTGTAAACAACCCAGTGTACATGGACAGATAAGATAACATTGAGGAGGGTTCAGGGGCTTCTGAAAAAAACGCCCAACTGCTCAAAAACGGCCGTTTACAAGTTGCAGTGTACATGAGCCCTTATAGATATTTTGTCATTTAATATAGAGGTAAACTCTAACCAGATGACAATCAAAGTGATATTACATTTCTTTTTTTTTTCTAATAACAAACATGTCATACTTACCTTAGCAGCCCTGATTCTCCTCTTCTCAGGTCCCCCATCGGCGCTCCTGGCCCCTTCTTCCTGCCGAGTGCCCCCAGAGCAAGCAGCTTGCAATAGGGGCACCTGAGCAGGCTTGCTCTCTCTCCTCATTGGCTTACTGGCTGTGATTGACAGCAGTGGGAGCCAATGGCCAATGAGGGGATAAAGTCCCTGGAGAGCTGAGGCTCTCATGCAAATCGCTGGAGTAAGATCAGGCTCAGGTAAGTATTTGGGGGGCTGCTACATAGAGAAGGTTTTTTACTTTCATACATAGTATGTATAAAAGGTAAAAAAAACTTCAGCCTTTACGAACACTTTAATTTGCTAAAGCACTATGTATCAAACACCTGTTTTTTTATTTTTTTGGGGGGGGGTGGGGGTTTCATAAAGAATTATTTTTCCTTAGTTGCATCCCAATTGTTCTAATCTTCTGCAGTTGCAGCCACATCCTCTCTTTAGGAATGAAGTTTCACTTTTAAAAGGAAACCTGTACTGAGAGAAATGGGGAGACTGCCAATCCTGACCTCCGTAGACTACCAACTGTCTGGTACTCCTGATTCACTGATATTGAACAAATAGGCAAATTAAAAAAAGAGTGAAGCTAAAACTCCTGATCTACATACTTGTTCCAATTCAAGTTAGCCATAGATGGATAGAATTTCAAATGGAAATCCTTAGAAAAAGTCGTTTGTTGTTTAAAAGATTCTATTTGCTTTTAAATTTTGATTTTAGAATGAACAGAGTTTACTGAACGAAAACTACATACACTGTTAGAAATTCGTTCGTTCAAGAAAAAACTTCTGACCTGTTCTTCCCAACCTTCAAATTTTCTTGTTACTGCGGTCGAAAACAAACATCGATGTGACACCACTAATGATTAGAAAAATGAACAAACTTTCTTAGAACCTTCTTTTTACAATAATTTTTGTTTGAAATTCTACCCATCAATGTCCAGCTTTAGTCAAAGAATCAGCACAATAGCCTGACAATTAGTTATTTAAGGATAAGTCCTAAAAGACTGCCCCTGTGTGTCTCTCACTACAGAAGTGTGAAATTTCAATACCTTACATGAAGTTGTAGTAAAGCTGTTTCATCATCAGTTTTGATGTCTGTCTGCAATTTCTCCATCCTGTGGTTAGAAGCTGGAGTAGATATTGGTGGTGATCCTGTAGCCAATTTGCTGTTTCAGGTTGTAAGGATTGACTCTGATAGAGGGTTACCAGAGGCTAGGAGGCTCTTTGTTCCGAGGGCTAGGGATGGGATATGAGCAGATACTCTATTCACATTTTCATTCTGGAGTAGGAAACCATTACAACCCCTATCAGCTATTTTTTCCCAACTGGGTGTCAATGCAGAAATTTACCTTTGATTCCTGATATGTAGACATAATTCGAAGTTACCGGATGTCTCTGAAAATGTTCTCCTATGGAAGATTTCCCTTATTTCTGCACTTATTTGGAGTTTTGGTACCAATTATAATGGTTACCAGGATAAATAAGGATCATGGTCACCATATTATTGGTCACCAGGATAAATAAGTCAATCTCCTATACAGAAGAGAAACCCACAATGCAAAAGTTATCAAAGGGACTGAATGTACAGTCTAGTAATGTTTTGAATTTATCTGAAGTGACGCCTAGTGGACTTTCAGTTGCCCCTACTTTTCATTTTAATATTTTTTTCAACATTATTGGATTTAAATATATTTCTGCAACATATTATGTTGAAAAAGCATTTTCTGATGTCACTTTAGTGGAGGATTCTACCTCTGATTACCTTGATGACTGCAGAAGTCCCAGTACATTTTTCTTTGAAAATCTACTTGGGAGGTACGGCTTGCAGAGGCTTTAATCTGATTCCTGTGACAGCACTTATGGTATTTCTGACAACACGCTGTCTAAGGCCCGGTGCGATTTGACAGGTATAAATCGCATGACAAGTCGCACCTCATTGCTGGCAATGGAACCATTCAAATAGGCACGACTCATGTTGCAGGAACTTTAAAAAAGGTTCCCGCTGTACTTTTTTCTGATTTCGCTATAACTTGCATTGACTTCTGTTAAATAAAGTCGTAAGCCGCAGTAAAATCGGCAGTGCAAATTACACTGATGTGTGGCTTTGAAATCACGCTGAAGTAGTGCGATTTCTATGCCGCGCCGGTGTGAATGGGGGCTTAAAAAGGCAGATATTTTGACCCAGTGCATGCCAAGAGTTAAGTGGGTAAAATATAACTAAAGGCAAAACTTTTTTTTGTAGTTTTGAATAGAGTGAAGATGGATTAGACCACCGGTCAGATTCGTATTGCTGTTTGTGCTCCCATTAGGGAGATTCATCCTCTGTTAGTCCTGTTTACTGTTATCATCGAAAAAGAAAGTAAAGTAAAAGAAAACCCCAAATTTTGGGTTGTCCCCAGAAAAGTAACCAAGATAAATCTTCTAATGGGGACACTAGTCCTGGTGAACCAGTGGGCCCCAGGGGATTCCCTTAATTTTCAGGGATTTCTGCTCACTTCCTGTTTTGACTATGAGACAGGAAGTGCAGGAAAATCTCCCCAATGGGAAACAGATGGCAAAAACAAATCTGTCAGGGGTTGTAACCCTCTCTTACTCTATCCAAAATGAATAAAAATGTGTTTCCTATAGTTCTACTTGAAAAGAGAGATGGGCTCGGGCATGTTCTGAATCCTAGTCCCTACCCACCTGCCCGATCCTGCCAGCACTGCACACCGCTAATTACAGGCAGTGAGACATTTCCCGGTCCACAGCTGCACAGACTGGGCAATGTCTCACTGCCTGTTATTAGCGGTGTGCAGTGTTGGCTTCCTGGTAGGATCGGGCAGGTGGTATGGGTCTACGATCCCGAACAAGCTTGAGCCCATCTCTACTTGAAAGCCTTCCAGGATATTGTAGAGCCAGAACTTGTTGATCTTAAGGACTGGATAAACAATACTAAAAAAAACCCCTCTAAGTAATTTTAAAGCATCTGAACATCTGGCACTTCAGGAGTTACACAAGCATTTAGATATAGGGATACTTGAGGCAGATAAAGGGGGTATGGTGGTAGTCCTTAATTCAAAACACTACAAACAGAAAGCATTGCACCAACAATAATGATTCTAAAACTTAAAGTTTACATTCATTTCCATGGATGAGTTCAGGTTCAAGCTATCTGAGTTGATTAGTAGAGGACAAAAAAATTGAGCATTAGGTAAAAAAACAGAAGAATATTTGATAGTAAAACCCTCATTATTCTTGCATTGCACCATCTCCCTAAGATACATAGGACGCACTAATTTGAGGGCGCCAAATAGTAGCTGATAGTGGATCACTCTTGGAACAGTTGGGAGCGTGGGTGGATCAGAACCTTCAGCCCCTAGTCACTATCCTCTCTGGCTATAATAAAAGATATTGCCACTGCTTTGGAATATATTCAGGACCTTAGATGGCAGTAAGATTACCTGTGGAATGCATTGGATATCAGGTCACTTTATTCATGCAGGCCCTTAAATATCACCTTCAGCACTATAGTTTCTATACAACAGAACTGTGGGAATTTTTGTTGACGGCAGGAGAAATTTTATTGACACTTTTTTTTTTCAGCAATAAAAACCTGAGAGGTTCTAAACTTACACTACTCTATCAAAAGGGTTTTGGTTTTAGAGACATTTTAATGAGGCATCCATACTTCTCAATTCTGTCATCCTGATCCTCACAGAGTCCCTTCATGATGCCACTATAACCATATGCAGAACACTTATTTCTTGTGAGGTGTACCATTCGAAAGAAAAAGCACTGCTACATAAAGTTTGGACCTACAATAGTAAATGAATCCTGCTTTTTATAGCTTTGGTCAGTAAATTAGCCTTTATATGCAATTTGCTTGAACTTAGAAGATTAATCTTGTTTTACAAGGTAGCGGTACCTATTTGGATGATCGTCATCTTGGTTCCAGTTATGTCATAAAACAGCCCCGAGCACAGTTTGTACTTCTTCCACATAAAATGTGCAGTTCATTCAATTATGACAGGAGTTTGTTTTAAAGGGATTATTCTATTATACTGTAAGAAAGTATTCATATGGGAACTGTAATTGAAACATTATCTGGAAGACATTATGGGAATTGATAGATGAATCATTTCCTAATTAGTCTTTATTGAAAAAGATGCAGAGGATTCAGAAGAGACATTTTTTACTTTTCTGCTCTCACTTCAAACAAGTTTTTTTTTTTTTTTTTTACACTTAATTGCTCCTCATCTGTGGAGGAGAGAATGCGTTAATAGGAGCACTTGTGCTGAAAAGTGTCATAGGTTATAAAACCTAATATATTTAAAGAGATATGTCAAAGGAATCCCAGAAAACTTCACAAATATACACTAAATGACCAAATGTTTCACACTTATATGAGCTTGTTGTATATCCCATTCTAAAACTATGGTCATTTAATGAAGTATCACCCCACTCCATTGCCCTTTCAGCTATGTCACCCTTCATTCTGCTCAGACAGCTTCTACCAGCCATAGACCAGTGAGCAAGGTGCAGCGTGGTGGACAGGAAACACACAGAGTCCATTTTAGGCAATAGCAATATATTGTAGAAAGATTCAACACAGTACAACTAGGCCCGGTAGGAAGGCACGACCGACCAGAGCCCCTTACAAACTGTAACAGCGGTCTGTAGACTTTAAAGATGCCAACAGCATCTACCACAGGGAGCAGAATGTGGCCTGGTGAGTTCACACCCAAATGAGAGACTTCCTGGAGCGAGGTAGACACAGTCCGTGCATTGTACCTACCTCTCAGCACTGTCCCTGCCAGGCGGGGAACCTGTCCCTACACTAGCCACTTGCATAAAGCATGCCAAACCATGGAGCTAGGGTCTTAAATAGACTCTGCCTGACCCAAGATGACCGCTGGAGTCACATAGAGCACCAGCATCCAATCAGACAGCTCTCTCCTTGTGACCACAGAAAGTCATACATAGAGGAACTAAGTTCCTCACAACTTCCTTCTGCATTGCCGCTTTGGACGAGCGCAACCTGCGGTGGGGAGTACAGACTGCACCTGCCTACATACAGATCAAAATTCAGCCTGGTTCAGCAGGAACTGGCTGAATTTTGATCCATCTATGGGCAGGGTTGTTTTACTGAAATTGATCTATCGATCAAATTCAGTACAATCAGCCTGTTGGGGTTTTCTCATGCCGCCAGCAGTGTTCATTCTATTCTGACGGTGGGAAAACCTCTGTCAGAATACAAAGCCCCCATCAACACTGAGTGTGTTGATAGGAGAATCAAGTGATTTTCTTTCCTTCAACCCGTAGTAGAAGGAAAGAAAATTGCATAATCTACGACTTATCTTCCCAAACAATTTTGAAGAGCGTCTGTGGGAATTTGTGCCTTTCAGCTACATTAGAGGTTGTGAGGTCAGGTGTTGATGTTGGACACAAAGACCCTTGATTTCAATCTGCACTGTAATGCAACGTAATGGCGTTAAGTAGGGTTGAGGACAGGGTTCTGTGCAAGCCACTAGATTTCCTTCACACAAAACTCATAAAGCCGTATCTTTTTGGAGGAATTGAACAGGCTTCATGCACAGGGGGAGAGATATTCTGGAGCAGATAACTGCCTTCCCCACACTGTTGTCACAAGGTAGGATACTTTTAGCAGTAGTTGAATAAAAAGTGTGGAGTGTAAACTCCAACCAGCTGCATGTTTTTAGACCTGTCAATAGCTTACACATCTGACCAGCAATAAGTAATGGCCCTTTAAAGATATAATGTAGAGATCTCCTGCACAACAAAATGTGACAGCAGGCACTGCAGCTGGGTTTATAAGAACATATTTGCCACATAAAGTCATTTTCAACTTGAATGAAGGTAGCCTATTACCTAAACACTAGATCATTTGATGGTATTTGGTCACTCCAGTGATCTCAAGCTTATTGAAAGTCTAAATGAACTACAAAATGTGGTGTATATGGCCAGCATAAAGATGGTTGCACTTGGACAGTCTCTTATCAAGGATGGCAAGGATGAGGCCTCTTCCTAAGCTTAAAGGAGTCACTGCCACTGCTATGAACTTTTTTTTTTAATTCGCCAATGGGTGTGAGAGGTTTAGGCAACAGTGGTAGTTTTCTATGTAAACAAAGTGATTAGTTATTGGGCCTTGCATGCTGGAAAATCTTTGTGCAATTGTAATTACTTCTGACAATTATAAGCCTTTATTACCTACCTACCTATCCACACATATAAACACAATAACATAATAAATATATTAGACAAAGTGACAATAATAATTATTTTATATATTATGGAATAAAATAATTATTCACTATTGTCACTTTGTCTAATATATTTATTATGTTATTGTGTTTATATGTGTGGATACATATAATTTACTAACTATAATCTTTCGCACAATACCACATCACCCTTATTGCACTTTATATCACTAAGCACTTTATATTTATATATTTATTCGTACTGTGAATACATTGGAGATTTTATATATATATATATATTTCCATATATAATTTTGATATTTTATGTGTATATGTACCATACATTTATGTACCTTCCATTTATTTGAGTATCCATTATAGTGACGCCATCACATTATCCCTATTGGGCAGCGCCAATTCCCTACCCCTCTATACACTCATCAAATGGGCTGCTGTGCCCATGCAAATATGGCGGCAGGGAAACCGTAATAGTGTGAACCTAGCCTTAGGACTGGGGGATTGTAAACATGGAGGTTCATAGAAGGAGTTATACCCAGAGCTGTCCTATTTGTGTCCCATCCACCTTTAGGCAGCAGTATAATCTAGATGTTCAAGAATTCCTGCGTCCTTCAATAGATAATAGAGAAAACCATTTATGGTCAATTGCTTTCAACAAAGATATGTCTGTTCCTCATTTGTCGAAACATCTGAAAAATACCCATGTGTTTCCCTACAGCAAGCAATGAAAGTTAGGTTAGCACTGAAAAATGACAGCTTGAAAATTTGGTTGCTGTTGCACAGCGCAGGCAGTCCTTACTTCAGAGAGAGATAAATAAGCACACATGCAAAGAGAAAAGTTAAAGTGGTTGTAGGTAAGTAGGTAAGGTAAGACATTTTTTACCTTAATACATTTCCTATATGTATTGGCCCCTCGCCTTTCTAATTCTTACCAGAGTCCTTTCTCAAACAAATGTTGTGCCTGTTTGCAGCAGCAATGGTCTCTTTCACCATTGGCTCCTGCTGCTCTCAATCAAATCCTGTGAGGAGGAGCGGGAGGTGAGACCAAGACATGCTGTATGTGTTTATGGACACATACAGCCTGGCTCAGGAGTGATCCTGCACATGCGCCCCCATAGCAAGCAGCTTGCTATGGTGGCACATGCAGAAGAGGTGGAGCCAAGAGCACTGGCTGGGAACTCCAGAAGAGGAGATTCGGGGATGCTCTGTGCAATACAATTGCACAGAGCAGGCAAGTGGATAAGTATAACATGTTTATTGTTTTAGAACTTTATAACCACTTTACTTTTTTTTTTCTGTTTCTGACCTACCCAGCTTAGACATGCCGAGTAGAAAAGACTGAAGACAGGTCTGTATTCTTTATTCAAGTCAAATGTGCCTGCCTGAGTTAGATCCTTAACGCTGCAAAGAGAACTTAAAAAAGAGGATGTTCAAATTCAATCACAAGTCATGTGACCAGGCTAGCAACCACCCAGCTTTTTACAAAAATAATTTAAATTGTGCTCTGTACATTTTATTTTTTTATTTTTTTTGCAGTGACATAACACTGTAAGGCCATATCATAATTGTTCTTCTGAAATCACATTACTGGCCTTAGCAATGATGTCTAACTGAAGAACAGTGAGGTTGATTTACTAAAACTGAAGATCTGGTGAAACTGCGCATGGTAGCCAATTAAGTTTTGACAAAAAAAAAATGGAAGCTGATTGGTTTCTATGCAGAGCTATACCAGATTTTACACTCTCCAGTTTTGGTAAATCATCCCCAATCTTACTGTCTAGACAGCCAATGAGTTTATGCTTTACATGTCCCAGCCTACTTTAGGAACAGGAAAGGGAAAAGCTAGTTGGTTGCTAGGATGAAATTATGAAATAGAAATTGCACTTCAGTCAGATGTCATACATAAGGCCGATGGATTATATTAGGCAGAAAGGGAATGGGCATTAGTAGACTTCTTATTTAACTCAAAAATATAAAAAATGAGAAACATGGTATTTTTCTATAAAGGTAATTTTGTTTTAAATGGAATTCTACAATACTTTTTCCGTTGCTGGAAAAGCACATAGGAATTTTTTCAGCACTTGGTTCCTTCACAGCATAGTAAAAGTACAATATAAAGAATATTTAATTCTGGCACATCTGTTATCAAATACGTTTGATAATTCAGTAGTAGGCGCTAAAAAAATACAAATAAAATAAAATCAATGAAATTAAAAAAAAAAGCAAACAATTCCTGGACACTATGAAATTAAAGGACAGGAATGTGACCGGATATCATTTTGTTTCAACACAGCTTCATCCAGGTCTATCAGATTTCCATTGATGGCCACATCCATACAACCAATGTAGAAGGCGGAGACAGGCGTAGCGGTAAGCGGGATATCTGCTGATAAGAGCAAATATAGTATTATTAACCTTCTAGTAAGTAATGAAGTTAATTATAATTAAACCCTACATTTGCACCTGGATTTAATGAAATTTAGTAGAATGTGGTTGTAATGCAGGACTAAATTTCCAAAATGAAAAATTGCTATTAAGTAGAGTTTTTGGTAGAAAAGTCATGCCACGTTTTCTGCTTGTGTGTACACTGTACTTTGCATGTACAGTGCAGTATACATGCTCATCTCATTTCTGGCAACCCCCAGATGCTAAGAATAAAACTTGGAGTTAGATCACAAGCTCAAGGGTGTTAGATCATTCAATAGACAAAAAAACGTGATGGAGAAGATAGCAACAGGGGACTGCGAGCTTGGATCTGTAGGAGTTGGAGAAAGATACTCTCATAGGCAAGTGTGCTGTGTATATGTTCACAAAATGGCAAAGCCTCACCCCTACCCTGTAGACTTTAGCTCTGCTTTAAACTTGAGCTCTAAGCACAGCTAAATATGCAGTTAAAGGATTGGTCTACATTAAAAAAAAACAAAAAAAAAAAAACGAAATTCACATATATTTGCAAGAAAAGAAATGCACATTTATTATTTTTTTTGCAAATCAGGCTACAAAGCATTGCAACCACGATCACTGGGTCATGGTGCAATGCCAAGCTCCTGCAGACTCTTTATCCAGCTCTATGTCTGTACCAAGGTACTGACTTTAAGTTACTGAACTAGAGGAAGTGTCAGTGGATTGTTTTATAGCCTTACTGAGAACTACAAAACCATCTGTGGTGGTGCAAGACAGGACTTGTAGTTCATTCATTCACAGCTACTGCTAAAAGTGAGCTTTTAGTTTAGTTCAAAAAGGTTATAGGAATGCAATCCTGCTTGAAGCAGATCAAATGCAGTTCTGAAAGAGATCAACTGCAGGTCAAATGCACCTGTCAATGAACTCTGAATGATTTCAGATGGGACATCAACAAAAGTCTAAAGGCCCGTACACATGATAAGAAAATAGGAAGTAAAATTTAGTTCGACGAACGATCTGCCGATTTTGGGATCGTTAGTATAGTGCTTTTGACAGTCGATTATACATTTTGGACGAGAAAAACTGGATGTGCTATAAAATTTTATTCGTACGTGAACACAACGTCCGATTTTTGTTTAATTAGTACAGTTTTCGTCCGAAAAAAAATCATAAGAGCAAGACTAGGCATGCTCAGAAACTAAAAAATACAAACAAAACAATTCAACACAGGACATCACTTGTGAAGTTGAATTCTGTCGTACGAGAATTTTCATACGAAAGTAACCTCTTCACTTTCCATATGAGACTATCATGCAACAAAAGACTAAGGCTTTAAGCTCATCGGCACAGACTCTAACAGGTAGTTCCTGCATTTTCCAAAACATTAATAGTACTTTTAAACTCAAAGGAAAATTTCCACTTTACAAATGAAGACAGTGTTGCCAACCGTCAGTATTTTTACTGGCAGGCAGTAAAAAATGGGCACTTTTCTCCAGCTAGTAAATACCAGTGACAGGAAAAGTTGGCTTTGACACTCAGCTTGGAAATGCACAGTTCAGGTTCAGAGCCAGCCGAGACCATCCGAGTGTCTGCTACAGTGTTTGGGCAGTGTCGGGGGGGGGGGCGGGTTTGGTGGAGGCAGTGCTTGAGTGTTTTTGTATGATGTCATGGTGCCAGGAAGACGAGTGGAGCGGCTGGAGCCTCATGTGCGGGTCTGTGGAGCGGGAGAAAGGCAAGCGGGTAGTGGGACTGTCAGTGCTGTTTGGACTGGAGTGGACTGAAGGGACCACCTGATGTGGAAAGAGACTGTTTCTGTGACTTTAGTGGGGACGTGTCGTGTCAGTGACCTGTGCTGCTGCACACTGCTGTTAGTGTCACTGTGAGAATCAGTTTTATGTGTGTGTGTGTGTGTGTGTGCCACCCATTCTAATTTTCTGCCCTCCTGAGCCCTGTCCCTGAGCTACCTACAACTTACTATATTGAAAATAAAATAATAAATATGTTTTTTTGCTCTAATACAGTATCTACCTTAAATCACATTGCTAATTGCATGTTGTACTTGTTTGTAGCCTAAATACTGAAATCTGCGTTTAAAATTGTAATTTTGGAAATATCAGTAAAAACTTGGCTGTGCGAGTAAATTTTAGACCTCTGCTTTAGATCCTATGCATAGTAACTAAGAGGATCCTAAACATACATTGAAGGACCTCAAAACACTGCTGCTTACATTTGCTTAAAGGATAAGTCCACCCTAACGCAAAAATCTCTACATCTATAGACATCTACAATCTGAGATAACCTATCTAACACTGTAAAGAAGAAATCAGTATATATACCTTTTCTGAAGCCAATCCGATCCTGTCCCATGCTGATCTGTCAGCCAATGAAACATGGGTGTAACATACAAATCCTATGCAGTGTTCTTGCGTGACTGGCAACTAAGCTCGGGACCCCAGCTCTCTGAAGCCACGGCGCTAACCATTTATTCTTCCAAGCACAACCAATTATTTTGCTAAGCAAAATTTCATTGGTGGCTATTAATATTGTTGGTACATTTCAGAAGCTTGCTTATAGGAATATAGAATGGCTGCACCCCACAGATGGAAACCAGGATGCTCATCGAACAGCAATGCTCTCCCCTCTCTTCCTCTTCCCACAGGGACTCGGGCAGCAGCAAGAGCCATTGACTCCTCCTGCTGTCAATCTAATGATTTTGAGGAGGAAGTAGAGGGCGGGGCTAAGCCCTGCTGTGTGTGTCCATGGAGCGTGACTGCATAAACAGACACAACTCGGGAGCAAGCATGCACTGTGTGCCCCCATAGCAAGTGGTGTTGTAGGGGCACACAGAGAAGAGGAGGAGCCAGTAGCCGACACGGGACCCCAGAAGAGGAAGATCAGGGCTGCTCTGGCCAAAACCATTGCACAGAGCATGTAAGTATAACATGTTTGTTATTCTAATAAAAAAAAATCTAGTCTTTACAACCACTTTAGAAATACTGAAGCACTACTTCAGCTCCAGTCAAAGGCAACAGAGGGAGGGAGAGATTTTTAAATACTTTTTGTCTGCTCAGAAATTTGCCTTCTACTCAAAAACATGGTGTCAGGAAAAAGTACCTGGAATTCCTCCTAAATATGTATCCAGATGTCCTTTCATTGCCTGATCCAAAATAGACAACTGCGTTTTCATTTCTTCTTTGTTCGCATAGCGGACTTCAGTGTAGGAATCGGATGTGATATCCAGAGCTGACTTTGTAGCTGTTAGGCCTATGTAGAGGTTTTTGTCTGTACATATCCTTTTTGTTGACAGTCGTGCCACTGTGATGCCCTCAATGCTGACAATG